>NC_090442.1:360531507-360834538 GCF_031143425.1 Pleurodeles waltl | reverse complement strand
GTAGTTCTTCCTTGTAGGGATCTGGTAGGGATCTGAGGTGTGGGTGCAGCTTTGCCAGTTTTATCCGTGCTCCTGGGTGAAAAACAGGGGGGTCCTTTTTCTCCAATCAGATGCAGGGTCCTTCCCCCTGTGATGACCACTTCCAGAAAAGTGTGGCAAAAATCAATCCTAGGGAGCAACATTCCTCATAAATCCATCATTGCTGAAACTGATTTTTGGAGGTTACATCTGGCTGAGCCCTCCAACTGGTGTGGCAAAAAATCTTAAGCACACCCTTCTCCTGACCTCTCCTAATCTCATCAAGAGGGCACCTAATTGTCTGGGGTTGCAGGATGTGAGGGAGGTGCTGGGCTACTACAAATGTCTTTCGCTGCCTTTGAAGACCAGTTTGGCAGCCGTCCCCCCTTCCTGCTTCTCCATCTGCTGAGGGGAGTTTTCCTTTCACAGGCACATTCCTTTGTGTTGATCCCAGGAAACTTCACACCTCAAGAAGGCAACCTGGCCAGGCTTCTAGAGGCTGGCCAATCAGAGCAGAGCACTACAGGGCTGAAGTTGGCAACTTTTTAGGTAGAGTTTAAAACTCTTTACCTTAACAAGTTATATTAAATGCAACAAAAGTAAGATGTGGGATTTATTATAACAATTAATTTTATAACAAACTTGAAGTATCTTACACTTAAGGGGGCTTTATAAATTAAAATAAAGTTTCCCCATTCTAGCCTACGGAGGCCATTCACTACAATGTGGGGAAAAATTAACTTGGCTGTTTTACCTCACCATGGCTTATAAAACTATTTGTATAAGGTCCCTTCTTATAGTTAAATGGCACCCAGCCTTAGGGGCACACAGGGCACACCTTAGGGGTGACCTATATGTAAAAATAAGGTAGTTTATTACTTTGAAAGTACTTTTAATTCCAAAGACGAATTTGCATATAACTTTAATTTAAAAGCAGCCAGCAAGGCAGACATGCCTTTAAAATGACCCTGGGCACCTCAGCAGTGCACCTCTGGGTGCAGTACCTATGCTGGGGTCCCTAAACCTACATGCCCTCCCTATACTAGGGATTTATAAGTAGGTTGACATAGCCAATTATAATTAGTCTAATTTGCATACTGATTTTACACAAAGCACAGGACTTTAGATTGGATAGCAGTAGCCAGGGATCCATCAGAGTCAGGAAAACACCAGCAATAGTGAAACATTGGGGCAAAAAGTTAGGAGCCTCTGCAATCAGCCCTGTTTTCTCACAGTCATATTTTGAATGGTGCAGCAGGTGCATTTATTGCTCCTCGAGAGATCATTGTGCTGGTCATATGTCCTGGATCCTGCTGATACTGTTAGCAAGTTGTTCCCTACAAGTTTGGTATCCTTGTGGGTTTCCCCTGTGGATTACGTTTCTTAAACCATGTGAACTTGTAGAGTGAGAAAGCATAGCTTCATTTAGCTATATCCATGTGTTAGTCCTTCATTTTGGACTACAAATTTGAAGTTGGAGAGTGTTTAATCCAGCCTGTAAGGGATATCTAAGTTCTTTCATATCTAAGGCAGATTACAAGATGTACGTATGCCAATTATACTGAATCATAAAGTCCTGATGAAGGTGTATTTATATTTTTCTTCACTCACCGAAACGCGCGTCGGCTTGTAAATTGGCATGTCTTGAACATTGGCATGAAGTGTTTGAAATTGGCAAATTTGAAGCCCTGACCAGGATTGGCTAACATCAGGCCTGTAACATGAGAATTTGAATCAGGAAATTATAACCTAGAATTGGCTGTTATTATGTTGAATTTTATACAATCCAAACTACAACGTATAGTTGTAGCATCAAAGCAGTAACTTTATTGTGCTGTTTAAATATCCTCTCATGTATGAGGCGGTTGTAAATTTGTATGTATACTATTTTGTGATTTTGTTGGTTCTGTGTTATTTGTTTATTTTTGCGTATTTACTGGTATGTTATTTATGTTTTCATATATGTATGTTTCATTTAGGTTAGGGGGTTGTATTATATTTTTTGGGTTGATTCTATGTTGATTATATTATGTGCGAACTGAATGTTTAATTAGCTATAATAAATATCTAAATTGAAATATATTGTATGTTGTATATTTGAATTTAGGATTTCCATTCCTATGTTTGCTATGTTAATGGAGAGTAAACTACGTTATACTCATAGCAGTGGCACCATGGCCCAAAGCTCTAGGAAACCCACGAAACACAAATTACTTCTAGATTTTACTACTAAACATGGAGTCACAAGTGCAGTGTTCTTGCAGGCACTAAGGTCATGATTTGAACAGGCAGTCCCAATTACGGTTGTCTTGCAGTTAAAAAGGGCATGATTTGAATGGTGCAGCAAGTGCAGTGGCACTTTACTAACTACACATGACTATACTCTACGATACCATATTAAATAAGGTACAAGTTACGAGTTTGGAACCCTGGGTTATTTATTCAGCATACATCACAACATAAACTATTATTGGTTTATCAAATTAAAAATAAAACATTATAACCTTTTTCTAATATTTATAATCCAGTTAGTAAGATAGAATGCAAAAGAAAAGACAAAGGCGAAACCTATTGGCTTTGCCAAAGAGTGTTCCCTTTATGGGTTTTAACGTCTTTTTCTTTTTCGGTCTTTACATCAGTGTGCTTTTCCTTCTCTTGCACTCGGGAAATATTTGATACCAAAAATAAATGGCGGGCTCCAAAAATAAGTGCCGGTACCCCCACCAGCAGCCACTTAAACAAATTAAGCACTGATTGGGATGGCCCTTATTTGAGATGAGATCGAAACGCCATTGACATTTGGCCCTTGACCTCTGTTGATTGTAAATTTGTGTACAGGCAGTGTCCATATTTAATGATACTTGTACTATATACTTCGCACCTTTGTATCACTAATTAGCCCCTGAGCACATTCTCAGCTCTCTGATTATTCATCAACCTTATTTTTGATTGTTATTAATCTGTATTTTGAAGTATAGAAAGAGCTTTTAAAAGAAAATAATTTTCTCTTTATTATTTTCATCATAGGGACCTCTGTTCCAAATACTTGGACATTCCTAAGAGAATTGGTAAAACTTCTGGTTGTTCAGCAGCAGCACCTCACCAAATCAAACTACATGGCATTGCAGGAGAGAATGAGGTCTTTACTACAAAGATTACACTGCAAGACAACACAGAGGGAGACAAAGCTAGGAAACTATTGCCCTGGCTGATTTCCCTCTCCGAGATGAGAACGTATTAGGGTGATGCACACAACTCAATCCGTATCCCAAAACGCCTAGGGAAATAATATTGCCATTGCCAAGAACTACTCTGACCTTCACTGTGCCCCTCTATGTCACAACACAACTCAACTCTAGGGCTTCATAAACACTGTTTCAGTCTCCCCTTGTTTCAATCCCAACAAGAAAGGTTAGACAAATACCTACATTAGCCGAAATTCTAATTGCTTTAACTCAGCTTGCTAGGAATAATACAGGTCCTTTGCTCAACATCAGAGTAGGAACCCCTGCTGTCTTGTCATTGAAGAAGCATTTCTTTCCAGGAGCACTCGCTTTGTAGGGGCAGGGGGGGATTAATAAAAAAAAAATGTAAACTTACCTGCATCGTCGCCGGTGCTGCAGGCACAGGCTGCCCAGTGGCCAATGCTGACGTTGCTCAGAGCAGCATTAGGACTGGCTGGGAGTGCCCAGTCAGGGCGCTCCCAGGTAGACTGGGAGCATATGCCTGCTCTCTTTAGCCCGGCAACCCAGTAGCGAGTCGGCTGGCCAAACATACATGCGCACTGAGGCAACGTGCTATGCACGTCCCCTCAGTTCTTGTCACAGCCTGTGGCCCCACCCCTTTTACTACAAAATGATAATATGCATAGTTTACTATCATTTTGTAGTAAAGGGTTTGCAGCTGCTGCTGCGGGGGTGGGGGGGGGGGGAGCTCCCCGCCCTAGCAGAGGAGCTGCACCTGTTTCTTTCTATTTATATTTTCAGAAATTTGATATTGCCATTATTTGGTGCAGCACTGTTTCGCTTCTATTCATCCTTTTCTGCACTCTGTAGAGGAGTACCCAGGTTAATTCCAGACTGGTGTTCAAAGCCTCATTTCCTCAACGACAGATTGTTGCCCAATATTTGCTGTAGGTCTAATGGCAGAAGCCAAATATAATGCATTTAAAGTCCTCTGCAGGTCAATCACTCAGCATATTCTGAAACTGAACATAAGAGCTTTAAAAACTTCTGGATTGGTGTAATTATCAGCAATGTGCTTTCAACAGTGCACTGAAGTAAAGATGCTAAATTGGCTACAGCAAGCAGGCTTTCTGATCTTGTTAGAGCCTGGATCCCCACTCCTTCTTTTCTTCCCTGCTTCAAGGGAGCAGGATTTTGTTGCAAGAGGCTGGCAGCAAAACGGCAAGTGTCTGCACCGCACCAAATAATTGACCACGACATCCAGAATCAACTACCTCAGAATGCAGAGACCTCACACACAACAGAATGAGAGGGGTAGCAGTGTTGCAGTTCTTTGCGTACTGGGCAAAACAAACCGGCTCCACGTCCAGGTCTTTAAAAAGTAGATCAGGCAATTTTAGCCCGTCTTCCTCTTCTTCCTAAATCAAAATGATTCCTCAATACAGACCCCAATTATTTACATATATATAAATGAGACGTATGCCTATTCTCCCGTCTACAATTTCAGCGTTATTAAGGAGGAATGTGGAATTCACTTTGTTACTCTATTTTAGTTTTTATGCAGCATACACTGCAAAAACATCTAGGCATTTCTCTGTCAAGAATGGTGCACAATAGAGAAAAAAAGCAAGCCCCGACAAAAACTTTGCAACGCAAAGTCGTAGGCTTTCTGACGGCAAAAAAAGTGAGTGTACTATAATTAATTGCGAGTTTTATTTGCTATTTTGAGCCGCAAGGCATGCTTATGAATCGCAAGGTAAAATTAGATGAAAAGGGTTTTTTCGCTTTTCTTGGCAACTCTCAATGCTGTGGATCAACGAGTAAGTGTAACCACTCATGGCATTGGATGGTTAGCAAATGCCTTTGTTAGTCCATAACCATTTGCACAGTTCCAGCTGTCAACAAACAACAATTCTAGCAGTAACGTTTCTTTCATGGCGTGACTTTTTTGACACCACAACAACCCCTCTTCCCTTTTGAGAGACCGGTCGAAACACTAACACATTGCAAAAGCCATGAATGAGTTGGGTACCAGCTATCCCTTACACTCTATTTATGTAATCTATCTTGCTGACCTCTATAATTAAATTTTAGTAATTCGAACGAATTTGCGCAATGAATCTTGGGGCAGATGTACAAATATATGTGATCAGTAAAGATTTTTGAGACCCGACTTATGTACTAATAGGGCGGTTCTTGAAAATCTGAATTGTACTGGGTCGGAATCCAACCTACTTTATCAATATTAATTAGATAGTTTGCAAATTGTGGCTCGAAACAATTGGAGGAAATTGCAGGGATGGTAACTTGCTGGGATTGGCAGACCATGATCTCTGTGATTTCATTTTAAGAAAGGAAACTTTTTTCTAAAAATTGAAAAAAAAGTTTTCCTTTTGGACCACTACCTACTTTTCAAGAAATTCTTTTCTTACAATTGCATTCTTGAGACCCCTTCCCTTTTGTGATTTCTTACCCCCCCCCCTTTCAAGTGTCAGTAAAATCTCAATGTCTTATGACCTAAATACAACCTTCTAGCTAAAGGATCAGTGTCTATTTGAAATCCAATGTTACGGGTCAGATAAACTTTTCTGGCTCCTAAAATGGGATTAGTGCATAAAAAACATTTTAGCAGCTGAAAATTTGAATTAGAGTGCTTGCGAACATTACAATACATTCTACGTCTTGCCCCTTGTCCCTTAAATATTGGAGAAGCTGGGTTTTTGTGAATCCTTGTAAATAGCCTCTTTGTGCTGTGCCAGATTAATGCGTCTGGTATAGTCACAAAGACCTGGCCAGGTCACACCGCAGACGTTGTGCAAACATAGCAATGTTTTGGGGCATAGAATCGAAGGAGCCAAGTGAGCAATATGTCTATTTCTCCCTACAAAATGTGAATGGAAAAGTGGAGTATTGAGCTTCTCCCAGGACTGGAGAAAAGTCAGGATTGATGATAAAAGGTAAAGGGGGTTATTCTAACTTTGGAGAAGTGTTAATCCATCCAAAAAGTGACGGTAATGTGACGGGTCTACCACCAGCCGTATTACGAGTTCCATAGGATATAATGGACTCGTAATACGGCTGGTGGTAAATCCGTCACTTTTCCGTCACTTTTGGGACGGATTAACACCTCCTCCAAAGTTAGAATAACCCCCAAAGTCTTTTAAAGACTGAACGAATGTGTCATAAACGTAAAGTTCCCTTTTCAATGGTTTTGAACTTAGGGACCGAAAGGAAGGCTAGTGGTCCGACATTTAAGGTGTGGGATTGGCAATGATGTTGGGGTAGCGACAGTCATATTATATGAGGGTGCATACTCACATAGATATAAATGTACTTCCAACTTTGGAATCAGTAAAACTACTTTTGCTTTTGATAGTTAGCTGTATTGCCACCGTCCAAGATTCAATGTGTTAATGTTTGTATTGGTGGTTTACATTGTTTGGTTGTAGTGCACCCCTAGAGTGGATTGCATCTGAGAGAGTTCGTCCTGGTGAAATGGAAACAGAATTTCATGTTATCATGGAGTTTCAGTGGTATGATGCTGAAAGGAATGCTTTTATGGTCACTTCTCCCATAACGAATGAGGTGCGAATGAGCTCAGAATGAGAGATCGAATTTTATTGTTAACTCAGCTCAACTATATTTGAATATTCACAGATTCCAAAAAGCGAGAAAAAAAATACACAAAATACAGTTTTTGGGTGTGAAACTGCCCTTGTTAATTGTAGGTTAGGAGTTGTTCCTTGTGGTTTTGACCCACATGACAGCAAATACGTTTTTCAGTGTGGGGACCTATTGCTCCTACATTTATATGTTCATCCCTTTGAGGTGTGCTCCTTACAGATGAGTAGGCAGTGGCAACAGATTTAATGTGGGTGTTAGACTTGGCATCCTTGGCGTGGTCTCCCCTAACTTTTTGCCTCTGTTTCCCAGGTTGTTGATGTGTGCTCGACTCTGTTTTTGCTGTTTTCGTTACTCTGGGCACTTTACCACTGCTATCCAGTGCTAAAGTGCAAGTGCTCCTATAAAAAATGTGTATGTAATTGGATTTCCCTGGTTGGCATATTTGATTTTACTGGTAAGTCCCTCGTACAGTGCACTAGAGGTGCCTCGGGCATGTAAATCAAATGCTACTAGTGGGCCTGCAGCACTGGTTGTGCCACCCACAACAGCTCTGTAAACATGTCTCAGACCTGCCACTGCAGTGTCTGTGTGTGCAGTTTTAAACTGCCTATTCGACTTGGCAGGTGTAACCACTTGTCAGGCTTAAACCTTCCCTTTTCTTACATGTAAGACACGAATATGTGATGGAAGAACTAGATCCTAAACAACTGCTTGCCTAAACCACTACTGCTAAACGATGAAAACGTCTCTACAACGAAGTACTGAACAACTACTGTCTAAACAACGATTTTGCCTGAATAACGATTGCCTGAACAACAAATTTTAAGGTAAGTTTTTAATTTTTTATGGTTTATTAGTTGTTTAGATTGATATATATCCCCAAGGGCTTGTCCTGAGTTTGCCTCCTGTTATTGAAGACTCAGGTCCATCAAAGATTTCCCCTGCCAGCACCTGGACTCTCTACTGAGACTCCTGCCCTGTCAAGTGGTGCCCTAGCCAGTTTCTGGGGCCTTGACAGGTGAAGTTGGCAGACCAAGATTGAAAATCCACTCACAGACCGCCGTGCGGGGATATTTCTGACGCAACCTCCGAGACGCGGCTGAAAAAATTATGCGGCGCTGGCTTCGCGGCTGAAATCGACGCTCCGCCCGCAGTGCGACTGGAAGATCGGCGAACGCAGCTGTAGAAATGACACGCAACACCGCTGATGGAGGCTGGTAACATCGCAACCCACACAACGCGGTTTTGCTGATACCGTGCGGCAGGATTTTTGATGCAAACCTTGCTGGGCGTGGAAAAACGACGCAAAGCCGACTAGGACTGAGTGCTTGCCCACTGCGGAGAGGAAAAACGAAGCACACCGACCCGACCAGAGAAGGAGAAACGACACACAGTCTCGCTTGCGGGTAAGAAATCGATGCATTGCTAACCTTTTTCGACGCACACTTGCCCATTCATGTTATTTTGACGCTACCCAGGTACTTTTCAACAGAATTTAAGACTCTTTTGCTTTTAAAATTAATAACTTGACTTGTGTATGTTGGATTTTTGTTGTTTTGGTCATGTTTTGTTTAGATAAATATTTCCTATTTTTCTAAACCTGTGTTGTGTCATTTTTTTTTTTTTTTCTCTAAGTTACTGTGCGTGCTGGTACAAATACTTTACACCTGGACTCTGAAGTTAAGCCTGCCTGCTCGTGCCAAGCTACCAAGGAGGGGAGCAGGGTTAGCTGTGGGTGTTTCTACTTTACCCTGACTAGAGTAAGGGTCCTTGCTTGGACAGGGGGTAACCTGACTGTCAACCAAAGACCCCATTTCTAACAGTGGGTGTACAGAATCTTATTTGCGCTTTGTCCACTTCTTTGTTTTCTGAGGGGACGTGTGTTTTTGTGTGTGGGGTGTGTGTGTGTGTGTGTGTGTGTGCACATGTGCATGTTTGTGTGTTCACACACGCACCTGTGTGTCTTTTTGTTTATATTTATTCAAGGCTAGGGGAACAATAGTTTTCTGTTGTGACTCAAACAAATACTTAATTAACTTTTTCCTTCAAATTTATCTGATCCTCTTTTGCTTCCTCAATTTATGTACACTATACTGCAGTTAGACAGGAAAACTGCATACTCCTGCAATGCAGAATCGAAGTTAGAGTTAGAACTCCTCCCTCCCAACAAATTCCAAACCTGTTTCAACATAGAGACACAACTTGGAGAAGCCATTTGGACCCCAAAGAAAAGCTTTCCTTCTCTGCATGCCAATATGTCTTGATCTATTGTAGATGCCTTACAAAGCTTCTGGAATTCACCAGTTTCCTGTTTCTAATATCCCAATAAATTGCAGGAGCCTGCAATGACTGTTCGAGTGCGCTTTAGTTCACAAGAGAGCTGGAAAACTCATGCAACTCTTAACAATACTGAAGATTTCGAACCCCCCTATGAAAGTGCTACATTAACTTTCATGCTGTATCTATAGACTGTATCTTCTTTAGGTATGAGCACCAGAACATAATTACTGCAAATACCCCACTACAGGATTGTGGGTCTACTTCCTGAGTCCCTGTGGGTTACCCACTGATGACTAGCGAAGTGGAAAAAGAGAACTATTTTCCCAGGGCAGCGTCGTGGCCCACATGAGTTTTCCCTTTTATGGATTTTTTGCCATTGAGCGCTTAGCACTGTGGAGCATGCCATTGAGGACAACACTGCCTCTCACATTTTTTGTGAAGGCAACTTAAGTTTGATTGGTCAGACTACAAAAAATAATCTAACTACTGAATTCTTGTGGCTCTGGAAGAACCTCCACAGGCATTAAATGTCACAAATGGGTTTGTAAATCTCGGTATCCACGTTGCACCTCCTTACAATTTTTAAGTAAGAGAGAATGTGAAAGGGTACTTCCTTCCAAATCTCAAGGTTATGTACCAGTGCTTTGTGCCTGTATTAGTGGTCCATACCATTGACTGGATACTGACCGTGTCTAATTTGTAAATAAAAAGGTGCCGGTGCCCAAAGCCCTCCTCTTAAACATGTGGCTGCTGCAATTACATGTGCAAACACGGAATACTGAGGCAGCCTACTCCCGAAGCCATCTCGGACCTCTCCAATCTATTTACAGCCCCTCCTGCCCCTTCAGCTCACACCTGCAGCTTTCTGCTTTCCCCCATTGTGACGCTTTTTCGTTCTTATCTTCCTCCGTCTTTCACAAATTCGTCTTTTGCTCGCAGCAAATGCTTGAGGCAGAAGACTAAGCGCCGGCCCTCAAAAATAAGTGCTGGTGCTCAGCGCCGGAAACAACAAGCACAAATTAAGCACTGGATACCGACACTTCAAAGGGGGAGGTATTGGACGGTGTCAAAGCGAAGCCAGTCCATGACCAAGGCTTTAACTGTGAATTTGACATGTTGGTATCACTGAGAGCAGACAATAGTCCGGGGATGGAGCTTTCCTCGTTTATAATAATGGAGCAAAGATTCTGCGACTCCCAAAAAAAGTTTTTTTTTTTGCTGTGACAGACTGGTACTTCTGCGGTAGCACAAATATAACCTCTTAGATCTCTGAAAAGTGCATCTGTGAAACTACCTGAGGTTAATACGTCGGAACCTAAGTCGTCAATTAATTTATGTAGAGAAGAAAAACGTCAGTTTGTACCAGACTGCTTAACAGCCACGTTACGAGCAGAACCCGCACATAGCTAGTGATCTAATCTTACGCCACAGTGAAATGCTTTCACTAACTCTTGCCAAAAAAGATTTTAGCTTTTAGTTGAATGTGCCATGCACAGTGTCTCCTGAGCATTGGCATGATAAAGCAAAGTCACAGGAAATGAAACAATGTTATCTAAAACAAGCAGAGGGCATGAACTGATACGGATAATGCCAATTAAACTACGTAATAATTATTCGATGGCATTTCCATCAGCAATAAAACAAGTGGCTAGCATTATTTTACCGGTGCTATTCAATTCATGCAACAGACATTTACCACAGGAAACCTTTTCTTTGCTTATCGTGTCTCCATTCATCTGCACTAAAAAGGCATCCTTCAAAACCTCATGGAGGAAAGAACAGGAACGCATGTTCTGTTCTATAAAACCTGCGTGGACTCCGGGTAGAGGTCAGGCTCACTTTTCAAATTGCCTGTCTGGAGTTTAAGGAGGTTCATGTGTGCACCCCACCATGCTAAGCAGAAAATATGAGATGGGAGGGCTTCTCTGGAGAAGTGGGGGCAACCTGAAGCTGAAGAGTCGCAGATTTTAATTTTCTGCAACTATTAAATTGTCATTGATCGGTATGTCCACAATGATGTTTAATTCCATCTCAATATCATAAAGATTGGTAGATTCTCTGAAAATTATCAAAAAAACGGAATCAGTGTTTTTTCCTGGTTTTGATGAGGTGATTTTTCTTCTTAAAACCTTACTCTCTGTCTGTTATTTATTCTGGTAGGGTTTTGTTTTTATGCAGAAATGGAATTTGCTGTCCGATCTGGTTGTTGTTGCTTTCTTTGTGCCTATTTCGATAGCTCAGTGATGCAACGTCTTTTGACTTATGCGGTGCTTTAGTCATTTCTGAAATATGATATAAATAACATATTACTGCTTCGTATTTTTTATGATAAATCCATCCATTCAAATGTATCCCACAACTTCAGAAACAGCCATCAATTAGGACACGAGTTATGGAGGCCCAATTAAATGTGAAGAATGTTTTTAAAAAGTGAAAAGGTAAGCGTTTTCTTTGCAATTCACAACTAAAAAATTGCAGTATCACGGTCACAGCAACACATGGAAATGTACCTATGCCAGCACATTCAGGTTGCAAAGTTCCTAAAGGTTTGCACCTACATTGTAACAGAAGCTAAGTAAGGCAAACATACGAAAGAAAGACACACCATCCGAGAAATAACAGGCTTAGACATCCTCATTCTAAGAAAGGCGGCGGAATTCTCATTCAACGAACTGAGCTTCACTAGTGTCACTACAATTAAGAACTTTTGTAGTGGTTGGGTGGCAATAACTGCAACCAGCTAGGATATACACATAACATTGAAGGAAATAACTGCATTCATCTGGAAAGAACCCACCATTTACTCACACAAAAACCAAAGTATCACAGTTTACTTTTCTCTCATGTTAATAGCCCAGTCAGTAGTGGTCGGTATATGTTTGCCTTTTGAAAAAGTGAGGTAAACTGGTAGTTGGCAAAGCAGAAAAAGAGGTATCACATATGATCGAGTATATGACAGCTAGTGTAGGTACATTAAATTGCACCCTAAGAGGAGCATTTGCAAACATTTGTCTAAATGGAAGACCTTCTGCTCGAGGTGAAAACGAAAGAGGCTGCTTAGTTGCAGGAAGCTGGCTTTTTATGTAGTGGGCCAATATAAGGGCAAAATGTCAAGACGACCCCTGTTTGGTTTTGAAGGGCTTTCTTTAATAATCCCAAGTGCTCTATTTGTGGTAGTGTGGTCAAGCAGATTAGGTTTATCAGAAGGGATTGTTAAGCATTTGCTGCATTCACAGAGTCAATAAATGGTACACACACTCAGGAAAGAAGTCCAAGATCAATTTATAAAAAAATAACACTGATTTTTCGACACGAGGATAATTAAAATCAGGTAAGTACTTTCAGAGTTATCGATTTTTGAAGAAAATATTAAAAATATTCAAATTATAGTTTTTGAGGCATGTGCCTTGAACGCAGTAATGGTTTCCTGTGGAAGAAAATACATTTATTGCATGGGAGTACTTGCAGACAGAGTTGGTGGGTACACTTTGGAGCATAAAGTGCTTGGGAGCCAACAACCAAAGAGCCACCAGCGGTTTGGGTTTACCTGCCCTGGCGTATCTGGGTGGGGAGGTGCTGGTCAGGTTGGTAGCCTCAAATGCTACACCTTAGAAATGGGGCTTGTGGGGTTCTTTAGAGCAAGGAAACACAGTTGATTGGTGTGAACCCAGGCTGTGGGGCTCAGATGCAGAGGTGTTTGTCTGACTGGTCACTTGCATAGTAGGCTCTCATACTTCTTGGGTTTATCCTGTAGGGGGGAAGAAAACACAACAGCAGGGTCACTCTTAGTATGGTCTTGTCAGTCCTGAAGTCCTACATAATGTAGGTCAGTTTGGGCAGTGGTGGTGTTTGGACTGGACACTAGATAAGGCTTGGTTGATGCGAGGGCCCCGGTACTAAGGGTATTGGCGCAGGGGGGCTATTGGAGCATCAAGCATCTCTAAATGCCACAGAGTGATGAGGCTGACCTCCTCGAGGCACAATCACCTCATTCTGGTGCGATGCTCTCTTGGTGGGCACAATGACCAGTGGTGTATTGGATAAATGTGGTCAGAACCTACAGTTGCAGGGGGATGGCTCCACCACCCCAAGGGAGAAGCTAGCTTGTTGGTGAAGCACTGGATAGTCCTCCAAGGGTTTTGGGAGGGATGCACAGCTTTTGGAAGAGTCGGGTCGGTGCAATTGTTAACGTACCAGCAGCGGGGCAGGCTTTGGCACCAAGTCCGGTGTAAGTCTGTGACTGCTCTTCTTTGTCCTTTGTCTGTTGCCAAGTAGATGCATCCGATTATCTGGTGTTGGGGGGCCTCTAAATACTGAATTTAGGTTTTTTTAGGGGTGTGGGGTGCAGTAGACAATGGGTTACTTACCCCGGAAAGGGGATATTAACACAACCTGTGGGGAGTGGACATAACCCTGTACCAGAACCCCTAGTGTTGGACCTGGCGTTTTGACAGGGTCATCCCCAAAATTTTTGCCTCCTTCCTCCTATTTTTTCTGACCTGTTGTTGTTGGCTTTTGACCTCTGGGCACATTACCACTGCTAACCAGTGCTAAAGTGCATATGCTCTCTGTGTAAATTGCACTATTGGTTGGTTTATCCATGATTGGCTATTTAATTTACTTGTAAGTCCCTAGTAGAGTGCACTATATGTGCCTAGGGCCTGTAGATTAAATGCTACTAGTGGGCCTGCAGCACTGGTTGTGCCACCCATTTCAGTAGCCCCTTAACCTTGTCTCAGGCCTGCCATTGCAAGGCCTGTGTGTGCAGTTTCACTGCCACTTCGACTGGGCATTTAAAAGTACTTGCCAAGCCTAAAACTCCCCTTTTTCTACATATAAGTCACCCCTAATGTGTGCCCTAGGTAACCCCTAGAGCAGGGTGCTGGGTGGGTAAAAGGCAGGACATGTACCTGTGTAGTTTATATGTCCTGGTAGTGTAAAACTCCTAGATTTGTTTTTACACTACTGTGAGGCCTGCTCCCTTCATAGGCTAACATTGGGGCTGCCCTCATACATTGTTGAAGTGGTAGCTGCTGATCTGAAAGGAGCAGGAAGGTCATATTTAGTGTGGCCAGAATGGTAATAGAAATACTGCTGACTGGTGAAGTCGGATTTAATATTACTATTCTAGAAATGCCACTTTTAGAAAGTGAGCATTTCTTTGCACTTAAATCTTTTTGTGCCTTACAATCCACTTCTGGCTGGGCTTGGTTGACAGCTCCTTGTGCATTTACTCAGACGCACCCCAAACACCACAGGGTACTCAGCCTCACTTGCATACATCTGCATTTTGAATGGGTCTTCCTGGGCTGGGAGGGTGGAGGACCTGCTCTTACACAAAGGACTGCCACACCCCCTACTGGGACCCTGGCAGACAGGATTGAACTGAAAGGGGACCTGGTGCACTTCTTAGCCACTCTTTGAAGTCTCCCCCACTTCAAAGGCACATTTGGGTACAAAACAGGGCCTCTACCCTACCTCATCAGACACTTGCTGGAGAAGAAACCTGAACCAGAACCTACATCCTGCCAAGAAGAACTGCCTGGCTGCCCAAAGGACTCACCTGTCTGCTTTCTACAAAGGACTGCTGCCTTGCTGTTGGCCTGCTGCCTTGCTGAACTCTTGTCTGGCTGTAAAAGTGCTCTCCAAGGGCTTGGATAGAGCTTGCCTCCTGTTCCCTGAAGTCTTAGGACCAAAAAGACTTCTCTTTTTCATTTGGACTCTTCGTGCGGTGAAAATTTTGACGCACAGCTTGCTCCCCCTCGAGAAAATCGCCGCACACCAACGCTGATCGACGTGACGCCTTCGGGGCGACCGGGACTTCGACGCACGGCCTCGCAAGGACAACGCCGCCTGACTTCCAGAGGGGAAATCGACGTGATGCCTGCCGTGAGAACGAAACTTCGACACACAGCCTCGCGGAACGACGCGCAGCCGGAAAACAATCAGAAGAATCCACGCACAGACCCTGGGACATCTGGTAATCCCGCGATCCATAGAAGGGGACGGTCCGTGTGCCGGAAAACGACGCACGTCTTCTCCGAGTGAAAAATAATGACGCAAGTCATTGTGTGAAGAGGCGTAACCGACGCACACACCATTTTTCCTCCCGTAGAACGACGCACGTCTCCCCGCGTGAAAAATAACGACGCAAGTCAGTGTGTGAAGGGGCGTAACCGACGCACACACCATTTTTCCACGCATCTCCTCTTCTGTAGCCCTCTGCTGAGATTTTCCACTCCAAACCAGGTACTTTGTGCTTGAAAGAGACTTTGTTTGCTTTTTAAAGACTTAAGACACTTCATATCACTTTTTAGTGATATCTTTACAAATTCATATTGCAT
Source organism: Pleurodeles waltl (assembly GCF_031143425.1). Taxonomy (NCBI): domain Eukaryota; kingdom Metazoa; phylum Chordata; class Amphibia; order Caudata; family Salamandridae; genus Pleurodeles; species Pleurodeles waltl. The sequence goes on along the minus strand of NC_090442.1, from coordinate 360,819,087 downwards.
CTTTGATCGTTTTGACCGGCTAATACCCAGATAAATATTATATATTTTTCTAAACACTGTGTGGTGTATTTTTGTGGTGCTATATTATGTTATTGTATGATTTATTGCACAAATGCTTTACACATTGCCTTCTAAGTTAAGCCTGACTGCTCGTGCCAAGCTACCAGAGGGTGGGAACAGGATAATTTTGGATTGTGTGTGACTTACCCTGACTAGAGTGAGGGTTCTTGCTTGGACAGAGGGTAACCTGACTGCCAACCAAAAACCCAATTTCTAACACCTAGTTTCATCAAAAACAAGATGGTGAAACCCTTTCTCAACTGTCCACGTCAGGTGGCCACCCTTAGGGATGTGCTAGCCTGTAAGTGTGACATGCCTTCTTCATACCTAATTCCCCACCTGCTCTGGTGCCAAATGGGCCTCAGGGCAGGGGAAGCCATCGTCACATATCAAAAGGCGGCAGAGGCTTTGAAGCCTCTGGCTCAGATATGCTAAAATGCTAGATATCCTGCTGGAGGAGGTGACAACACCTTTTGCCAAGCAGGCATTGTTTCTGGCCTCTGAGAGAGTAGGCTAGGCTCTCCCGTGCTGAGGTGTCTGTGGTAGGAGGCTGAAATACGCCTGTCAGCCAGCACACTACAGGGCTGGTTTGGTTTCAGGGGGCACCTCTACAGTGCCCTCTGGATGCATGTCAGAATAAATGGCATCAGTACAGATTTATTAAGATGAGGTATTTTATACCAAACACCAGTATGATAACCATCATGTAGCTGAGTAACTTGGAATGGCCAGTTCCCAGTACATATTCTCAAAATGGCTTCCTGAACACTTGCAATGCCTGGTAATGGAACAAGACTAGGCTTTACAGGGGTACATCTGCTCCTGCAGTTGTGCCCGCACATGTAATATAATGCACACTGCCTTAGGGCTTCGAGGCCTGCATATAATGCATGCAGTGTTAAGGGTTTGCACACAGGGGTACGCAATTTTGTGTTTTAAGAATGGTATGCACCATTTCACACTTCCTTCATTGGCAGCCCACATGCATTTTGTTGGTGGGTCCCTTTGGGAGATATAATACATGCTGCAGCCCTTAGGGACCTTCTTTGGCACCCAGGCCCTGGGTATCACTTCTACCAATCACTAGAGATTTGCAAGAGAGCTAAAATCCTTGTCAATTGAGTTATCATTGACCATTTGTCTGATTTAGGGAAAGAGAACTGGCTCTGGGGCCTGGTTAGCAGGTACCCAGTGCACTACCATTCAACAGCATGAGTATCAGTGAGCAAAAAGTGGGACTGACCATGGCAAAAAGTGTCACTTTCCTACTCTCATCTAGGGAATTGGTCAGTAGATGTTCAGTGGTGGCAGAGTTAGCTTCCATGACTGCTGCCCCCTGACTTTTGTCCACTGAAATAATTAATACTACTTCCTGCAAGACTCACAATATATATTTTTCAGATAACAGGAAAAATGATACTTCTTTCAATTCTCTTCCTTGCTGGTGTCCTTCCCAAATCAGCTGAAGCATGTCAGCACTCCTTCACTGCCACACTGCTTGTCCTTTGTTTACCCATTAATCTTTCTGACCTTGGAATGCAGTTCCCTACTAAGGCCCTGATTCTGAATTGGTTGGCATTTAATGACCCCAGCGCAAACCCTTGATTGTGCATGTGTCAAAATTACAAGTCGGATAGTATTTACAACACCCTGTAATTACTAGCTGCGTTTAATGTTTCACCCTTCCTTCAAGTCAGGTCAAACAGGCGAAAGGAATATAGTATTTACTGTGAGTAGTGGATTTTGGAACCTTTAGTTTCAAAATCTGCATGTTATTCCCCAGATACTGCAGATGCTATTTATTACAATAGAAAAAGTCTGAATCCTACTGAATTGGATTTCATGAAATAGGGGAAATTAATAGCACATAAATGTCTGACACACATGGAATAAGGGCCCCAACGTGAAAGTGAAAATGTGCACCTCTGCATAGTGTCCTTGTATATGGCTTAGGCGAACCCTGAGCACCACTCATATGCTGAACACAGTTGAACACCTCTTTTCAATTAAATTGCATTATTCAGAACACACAACAGCTCGGAAACGTGGAACGGTAATAGCCCGTGTGTTTACGAGGGCTGATGTCCAAAACGCACGCAATGACCGATATACTGCTGGTACGTGACTCATCCACAACACAATTTAGCTGAAAAGAGGTATGCATTTCCTTTCTGTGTCGGTGCACAGTTCCTACAAAATGGTATTATAGTATACAATGTAATACATTTGAAAACCCATTAAAACAGTATGCAAAATAACCATTATTGTTTGTTAAAAAGCTTATTTGTATTGCCATTTTTACATCTATATCTACATCTAGAAGTGGTCCGTGAAGAAAATACTCACAATGAGTAGTTGTGCCAAATAAGATTTATTGCGCATAAGAAACTCCAGCCACAGTCATATGAAGACTCTCAAACAACTGCTTTTCACAGTCTGTTCTTCAATTATATGCATTCCACTTAGAACCCTCTAGGAAAGATTCATTGAAATATGTGACATAGAAACAACAAAGCCTAATGAAGTATATACACATTATCATTGATACTTTTACGGATGCGCATAGGAGCATGTCTTAATGTAATACAACTTGCTTTCCCATTTTGTTCGTAACTGCGAGTAGAACGCATGTCAGTCGGGGTGTACTGGACATGCCATGTGTTGAAAACTAAACCAATTCAAAAACTAAAAACTGCTGTTTCGGTTGTTAAGTGTCTCTGCAATTTATCTGTATGTGAGCAGGGGAGCCCCCGAGGCTGCCACAGTAGTGGGGAGTGGGAGTGAAGAAGGGGGCAGGACGATGTCCATCCAGTCCTCCAGCAGTTGATCTGGTCATTTCCTACTTCCAGGACTCCCCGGCAAGGTGCCCCTGATCCTCAGACCGGAGTTGAGAGGGCAGGCTCACTATCCTCAACTGAGTCCCTAGCCTGACTTGCAAAGTCTGAGGGGTGTTCCCACTCATCTACCACTTCTGACCACAAGTCCGCTATTGGCCTCCTGTGCACCCCCGGGCCTCTCCCCTCTATAGTGCTCTCTCCTCCTCACGAGCCCACATGGTGACATCCCTAGCCCAGGTCTCAAGGTTAGGCTCTGCATTGGGCTTCCATGCCATTGCTATGCATCGTTTGGCCAGGATTAGTGCTAAGTCCCAGCCTTCTTGGATTTGGGTTGTTGTAAGTTCCCCAATAAACACACCTCAATGACACTCTCTTGTGTGCGGTTCAGGTTCTCGTTTATTCTCGTCAGGACTGTCCCCCAGTATGTCTGAAGTCACATGGACTACCATGTCATGTGTCTAAAGTCTGCGTCCAGAGTTGCACAGCGGGGACACCTCCTGAGTTCACCTCCATATATGGCTCTGAGCTTGTGTAGGCTCAGGTCTATCTTGGGTGTGCAATTGAATTGAATGTATTTGAGGTGCATGTTGGGGGATGTCTTCTGTGGATGCACAATTGAGTGTCTGCTAGGTCACGGACCAAATCAGTGTTTCATCGTGCCCTGGCGCATCTGACAGTTTTCTGGCCAATGCATTTAGTGCCCTATAAATCCAAGTGCTCAGATGCCCTCCTGACCCCATCTTTAATAGCAATTGGAGGATTGAATGGGTCGAGGGTTCCTCGGCATCCGTGCCCCACAGCTCTCAGAACGTTCATGAGACCGCCTCGTAGGTGAGGAACTGGCCCAGCAGTGGTGTAACTAAGGCCACCACAGTCCTCACGATGCAGGGGCCACCTGAAGTCCAGGGGCCCCCCTCAGCACAGTACCTTGACCTGAGAGCTCCTGACTGAGTCTGGAGTTGGGCCGCTTCATGTTCAATGGAGGGGGGCTCCATCACGGTTTGTTACACCACTGTGGCCCAGTGGCAAGTTGTGTTGTGTGATCAGGTCTGCTAGTGGGATGAGGGTTCCCAAGTGGTGTCCATGCACCCATTTGCCCAGCTGTGAAGAAGATTAGTGGGGTTCCCAGGGGCAATTTCACCAGTAGGAGCTCAGGTGCATACAGCACTGGGCACTTCAATCATTTGAGGCAACCCTGTCAACAGCACAGGGTCGTGGACAGAAGGGAACCCGGAGGTGGGAAACTCAGTTTGGTCTTGAGTAGCTTGGCCAACAGGACCCCCTGTTTCTGCTTGGAGCCAACCTGACCAAGCTCTGCTTGCCTGGCCACATCCAGCCCTCTGGTGATTGACTGGAGCTGCGCTGCTGCAAAATATAACTGAAAAATTGGGAGCTCCCAGTCCGCCCTCAAGTGGTGGCCGGTGGAGAGTGTCAAGTGACATATGGCGACCTCTGGCCCAGATCAGTTACCAGAGTTGGAAGTCCATTTCCATTTGTCTAAATCAGCCTGCTGGTACTCCCACTGGGAGGTTTGCGATATAGTAAAGCAGCTGTGGGAGCATGACCATCTTGGAGATCACTATGCATGTCACAAGGGCTAGCTGAAGCGATCTCCAGAAGGGAACGCATCACTATTGCCAGGTTTCCCTCCTGCAAATCGTCCATCTCATTAAAGATCTTGATAGCCAGGTATCCAAATGTACGTGGCATCCAGGAGATGTCGGGTGGACATCCAGTTGGCCGGGGGGTGCCTCAAACCAACGGGAACACACATGTCTTCGTCTGGTTATTCCAGAGGCCTGAATGAGACCTAAACTCCTTGAGGAGCTGCAAAGCAGAGGCAATATCATCCTTACCGTTCTGCAGGTAGATTAACAGATTATCTGCATAGAGGGATATAACATGCTCTCCCCCCTCGACCGTGATACCCTTGTCCCGCCCACCATCTGGAACCACTGTACTAATGGCTCAAATGCAAGTACAAATAGGAGTGGAGACAAGAGGCACCTCTGTCTTGTGCCCCGAAATATGTCACATTCTCAGATAGTGTGGCCTGTCTTGACCCTGGCGGTGGAGTTCGCATACAACAGTTGCATCCAATTCTCTTCCAGTCCCATACAGAGCATATCCGCTTCCAAGAAGTCCCATCGCACAGTGTCAACGGCCTTCTCCAGATCCACTGACATGACCGCTGCCATGGATTGGTCCTTGCTTCATAACTGTAAATTTATGTTATACAGCTGATGAAGATTGAGGGATGTGTTGCTTGTCAAGATAAATCCCTTTTCTTCTACATGAATCAGATCTTGGATATACAGTAACAGTCTGGTGGATAATGCTTCACCAAGTATCTTAACGTCCACATTGAGCATGGAAAGGGGACAGAAGGCTGAGGTTGTCCTCTGGGTGAGCTGGATTTGGGCAACGTGATGACCAGGGCCTTTCTGGTAGTGCCCCGGAGCAGCCCCTATATGAATGCCTCAGCATACAGCGTCTCTAGTCTTGGGGCCAGCCCTCCAGCATAGTTTGCGTAGAACTCCACTGGAAGTCCACATGGCCCCTGGGATTTGCCAGTGGCCTTGGCCTTTATGGCATTTTTCATTTCCAGGGTCATGAGTGGGCTTCCCAATTCTCTTGACACTTTGGTGGGGACTCTGTCTAATAGGTCACCATGGTCCACCAGCAGGTCAGCCTCCACCTATTGGTACAGCCCAACATGGTAGTCTCGAAATGCCAATTTGACGTCTTTGGGTGGGTAGAGTGTTTCTACCCCCAGGGAGGGCAGCCTGGTGATCAGGGTGCCTCTGCCTTCTGGTCTGATGAGCCAAGCTAGGAGTCTCCTCAGTCTACCCTCCACCTCATGGGCTTAGTTAACAAACTCTTTATAATTATGGCACTTAAGTTACTCCAGGGCTACATTCTATTATTCCCTGGTTTCCAGCAGCCTTGGAAGAGCATCCGGGTTGGGGACTAACTCAGTATCTAGCCTATGAAGTATGTCCAAGTTCCCGGACGAGTTTGCCGTGGATCATGAATGTCTGGTTCAGGCAGGGTCCCTGGACTACCAGCGTGATGGCTTCCCATTCAACCAGGCAACTCAAGGCTGTCCCTTGGTTCATAGTGAAGGACTGCAATAGTGTTTCTTGCAACGTATCCCGAAAGGGGACATCAGGTAGTGCCACTGAGTGCAGTCTCCATGTTGAGATTGTGGGATAGTTGTCAGCTGGTTGGACCAACAATAGGTGTGGGCTTTGGTCCGAAAGGGTACAGCTTAAGTACTCAGTGTTAGGTATGTAGCAGCACAGTCCCTGTGAGCAGACATAACTATCCAGCCTTGTGTAGACCCTCTAAGTACTGGAATGGTATGAGTAGTTCCTTTTGGTGCCATATTGTGTGCACCATCTATCCTGCAGCTCCCAATGTGCCATCCAGTCTCTCAAGCTCTAGCTATTCTGTAGGCAGGTGTCCTAGTCAACGGAGGTGTAGAACGGTCCAAGGTGGTGTTGAAAACGCAGTTAAAGTCACCCCATGAAGCAGGACTCCCTTGGTCAGATGGCCCAGTTTCATTGTGAGCGATCTCAGGAAGGGTACGCGATTCTGATTTGGCTCATATATGCTGCCCAGCTCTACCCACCTGTCACACATCCAACCATCCACTAGGAAATACTGACCCATCTTGTTTATTTTGATGTTGTGGCATTGAAGGAAAGTCTCAGTCTGATCCATATTAGTGCCATCCACACAAATGCCTGGTATGTCATGGCGTGAACCTGCCCCGATCAGTGGCGCTGTAATTGCACTGCCTCTATCTTCATGAGATGTGTCTCCTGGAGCATGGCAATTTGTATTCCCTACCTCTTGAGGTACATGTTAATTTTGTGTTCTTTGCTGCTGTCCACATCCCTTGGATATTCCATGTCATTAGAGTGAGCCTATGTTATGTGCGAGCCATGGTGGATGTCCCAATGTGAACCAACATATCACCCACAGTAGCAACCTGCTCCCTCTTAGCTTCCACCCCCAAGAGAATGAAACATAATAACTGTTGCCTCAACACCTAGGCCCATATTTATACTTTTTTAGCACTGCATTTGCGTCATTTTTTGACGCAAAAGCGGCGCAAACTTACATGCATCAAAAAGCGGCGCAAGTGCGGCGCTAAAAAAGTATAAATACGGGCCCCAGACTCCAAAGCAGTCTAGGAATGTCTGGGTGCATAAACTGTGACTTAAGAAAGTGCAAGTAGCACGTTTCTCCGTGAACACCTAAAGAATAGAGATGTGCGGTAGGCTCAAAAAGTAACCAAACTCATGGTCCCCATCCATGCTGGCCCTGATGTTTCTCTAAATGCAACAGGGGAAGGCCATGAACAGCTGTCGAGGAGCAGCCCCTATATCTTGAAAAGAGACACCAATGCTGCCTCCTGCAGTGCCCCTCTCGTATATGCTGGTCAATGCTGGCAGTTTCTTTAAAAGTATTCACCTGCAGTCTGCAGAGTAATCATCGGTGGGTAGCTGCCCCCCTGCTCCAGGTCGTTGGTGTCAGAGTCCCCCAAACAGTGCCTTGAGGCAGTGGTATCATCGAAGTCAGATGGCTTGGCGATTGTGATCTCCGCTAATGCCAGGAGTGTCACAGCTCTGTCCATGTCCACCTGTGATCTGGTGGCTTTCTGTAAGAGTTGAGAACTACTCTCCAAATACTATCCTGCAGCCAATAAACATGTCCTTTGTTAAGATATATGAAATTGTCTCTATTAAATGTATTCATTTTCTTTAAGGTATATGATCTACACTGCCAAATAGCTGGTTTCTGTAGCCATTCTCCAGATGACATATGGAGCTATGGAGTTATACAGTTCCCATGAATTAAACAGGACAGCATGCTAGTTCACCATGAACTTCAGAATATAGGGACTCTGTTCACATATACCATCAGTACATGTTGACTCAATTCCTAGATAGCTCATAGTGCTCCCTCTAAACTCCTAACCTCACCAGGGTATTAGATGGTATTAGCATCCTCAAGCATGATAACTCTGACTCCAAATGAAGTCAGGGAAACAGATATCAGATATACCCTTTGCGTGCCCAAGGTAGACACAAAAAAGAAAGGAAAAATGTCTTTGCTGTCACTATGTTGTTACACTCCTATCTATAACCAACTACACTATTGCGAGCATAGTGGGAGTCCATCCGGATAGGCAAAACCTCCATCCCTAGGTATGATGCGCCAGGAAGCCGGTCTGATGTAGTGCAGGCTTTTATCCTTTGCAGAAAGAAGGTCAGAGGCAGCAAGGCTGCATCTCAGTCAAAGTGTATTGTGTTCCAGGATAATCCCAGCAGAAGTGATCCTAAGCCGACTGTACCATTGTTCATATTGCACTGCATCAAAGGTGCAGAGTTGATGCAATGGTGTGTCTTGAGCCCCAGAGCTGTCTCCAAAGGACAATCACAAAACAAGGGCATCATGTTTCTTGTGCCTAGCCTTGGACAGATTACATGTCAGTAATGCTTACTAGTAATAAGCTGCTTGTACAATGTCTTCTCAGTACATTATCATTTAAGTGTATAAACATTTAAAACATCACCATTAGAAAAAAGGTGTTAAACTAAAATATGAAATTCTAAAACATAGACTCAGCAAGTGCCCTAACGTGATTCACCCCACTCTCCCTTTGGCCATGAGAGACTCAGCTCAAACTAGCATAACCTAAAAGCTAACTTAAAATATTGAAAGAAATGAATATAAAGTATATTTTAATAGTAAAAGCAGATGAAAGCCGTTAAAAATGCCAATTAAAACGCAGCACTAATAAAAAGGAATAAAAGTTAATTAGTTCCAAAACAAAAAGGGGTCAAAATAAAAATCTAGGAGGCTCCTGCAATGTTTTCCATGTTCAAAGAGTCAGTGGGATCCAGAAAGGAACCCACATCCGTAGACAATAGATCCACAGTAGCCTGAGTAGCAAGTTCCAAGATACAAACATGGTCATATCCAAACTAATCAGAAGATTCTGAAGGTGTGGGAGATAGTAGCACAACCTCAGTAAGAGAGCCAGATCCCAGGAATCCAGGAGCTGAAGAATCCTTATCAATCCGTAACAATGGCTCATAGTAAGCATCCAGCAGCAATGGCAGCCTCGTAGGACCGCACTGAGGTTGAGCCCTCAATGAACGCACAGGTAGATCCATATGTGCCGATTGAACCAATTGCATTGCTAAAGTCTAGTTCACACTCGAAAGGGCACAATAAGCAACGGAACACAGACTGAGCACATTGTAACCACACAGGTCAAAAGGGCAAGGACCAGTTCACGTTCAATTCCTGGAGCAAAGACACTCCACAATACTGCATTTACAGCACAGCAGGACATGTGGAAAGCCTATCACACTTTGGCCCTGAGGTGAAACATTCACTGTGGAGCAACATAAATAGAACCAAAATGAGAATACCATTATTGGTGTACCTCCAAATACACTGGAAACCAAAGAGCAAACAACGGCTAGTATAACTCTGAAAACAGTCTGGAATGTGCTCACAAACCCAGACCCAATTGCTTTGAAAACGTTTACTACCTGATGGTATTTGAAACACTAAATATGTGGTGTACAAGTTCTACAAAATGCTGTAGTAACTTTGTGCACAATTGCAATTGGACTTCAGAGGAAGACCCTGCAACTTGAGGACCAAAAGTTCCTCATGTAGAAGTTAATGTTAAGGCATTCAATTGGCTTAACATATCAAAGGTAATCTTAAAAATAGGATTGGTAGGCCATAAAGTAATTTCCCTAATCATGTGTGTGAGTGGAGATAAGACATTGTTACAACAAGTCACTGCTCTGGAAACCGTTAGCACATATGGCACTCCCAGCTTCATCACACACTAACCTTGGTCGTTCAGGATCAAGTAACTTCAATTTGAAAGTAATCTGAAGACTGGACAAACCAAGGAGACTGGGATGCCATTCAGATAACACGTTAAATTGGCCATGGATGTATTACATGCCCCATAAAGTATGACCTATTTACAAACAAATGAATGGCAGAATGAAGTTTCACATTTGTTTCTACTAAGGAATACTTCAGTTTCCACATTCAAACATCTGGAATCGAAAAGCGAAAACCAGGCTTTGGGAACAAAACTCTCCCCTGTAGCTTCATATCTGCCTAGTCCCGCACCACCCTGGCCCGGAAGGACACGCACAACCCAGAACCACTTTATAGCATCCTCCTCAATGCTTGATCCCTCTGCAAACTCACCTTGGAAGTCTGGGACACCATTGCCTTTCTCTCCCCCGATAAAGCTTTCATCACCAATACTTGACTCAACCCCTCCTAGAACCCTGACATAGCCACCGCAATGTCTGACAGCTACAAGATGATTCACTGAGGACATGATGGGGGCATCACCATCACCATCAAGGACAGTATCTGATGCATCGCCACCAATGATGACCCACACCTCTTATGGAATACCTCAACTTCCAGCTAGTAACTGATGCTAAGACAACGGTAAGGGGCACCCCCATATACAGACTTCCAGGACCTCGACCAGTCTTCTGTAGCACTATCCCCAATATTATTGTCCCACTAGCCATTTACTCCAAACATTACATCCTACTCGGCAACCTCAGTTTCCACATCGACAACCTCAAGAACGGCAACTCCACCACTCTCCTCGAGAACCTTGACAACATCGACCTCTCCCAGTTAGTTACTGAACCCATGCACAGAACCACACATACATTCAACCCTATGTTCACTTCCCGACAGAGTCAAATTCAGTCATGTTACAGAATTCACATGGTTCAACCACAGCATTGTGCACTCCATCATCTCCGGCACAAAGCAGACCATCACCAAGCACCACAACTACAACCATCGCAGCTGGAGCAAAGTGACGTAGTGGACATAAGCCCTCTGCACCTCGCAACCCAAGGCCTCGTCAGACCTGGAACAGGCCATCCAGAACTTCTCCACCTGGATCACCAAATGCAGCAACAGAGTCAGCCCACTGAAGTCAGCCAGAACCACCCAAACCATGGGACGCTCCAGATGGTACACCAAAGAGCTCAGAACCACTGATCTCACATGCTATTTACTTGAAAAACAATGGCGATCCATTAGGTACCCTTCCAATAGAGACACCCACAAAGCAGTCCTTAAAGATTACCACTGGCAAATCAAGGAAGCCAAGAGAGCACCCATCACAGCTCGTACCAACACAGCAGCCAACCGCAGAAAAGAATGTTCAAAATTGTCAAACAACACTCTAACCCAGCAGCCATAGGGAACACAATTCACCCCTTCCAAGAACGCTGCAATACCCTCTTGGACTACTTTCACAAGATTGCCACCATGTACAACTTCAACCCCCAACCCACTATCCCCAACCTCAGCAGTCTCAACCAATCAGGCCATACCAGTTGCACGATCACCAGATAGACACCACTCACCACTCAACCTGTTTGGCCATCATGTTTTACAACTGCTCTGCAGCTCCCACTGACCCATACCACCACCACTTGTTCAACGTCAGAACCAACCACATCAGCACAGAACACGTCAGCATCATCAGCACCTCCATTACCACTGTAGACAAATGGAAACATGATACAATCAGACCAATCCTAGAGGAACCATCAACTGACCCCAACAAACTCAATAATTATTGACCAATCTTGCTGCTCCGCTACCCTGCCAAAGCACTCAAGAAGGCCATCAATTGACAATTCACAGAATACTTGGATCAACACAACCTGCTTGATATCTTCCAATCAGGATTCAGTGGCAAACGCAGCATGGAGCCCAAACTCATTACAATCACAGATGACATCAGAACACTCCTCATTTGCAGAGAGACTTCGGGCTTGATCTTTCTCAACCTCTCAGATGCATTCAACACCATGTGCGGCATACCCCAAGGATCATCCCTCAGCCCCACATTCCACACATTGTTCAACGCATACATGATCCCCTATCCATCATCAACAGATTCCACGGTCTCAACATCATATCCTACAAAGTTGAAACACAGCTCATCCTGTCACTCACTGAAGACCTCTCCACCACCAGAACAAAGTACTGCAATGCCATGAGCAATGTTGACAACTGGATGAGAACAAAGAACCTCAAACCTACCTCTGACAAAAACAGAAGTACTGATCTTTGAAAAACACTTCCATATGGGACCACAGCTGGTGGCTAGCTGAACTTAGACACACTCCCATGCCATAAGACCATGCACACAATCTCAGCATCATCCTCAACAGTGAAATGATCCTCAAGCAACAAATCAATGGAGTAGCCTCCTCCTGCTTCCACACCCTTCTCATGCTCCACAGAATTTTCAGGTTGATCCCAGTGAACACCAGGTAAACTGTCACCCAGGCCCTTGTCCCCAGCCACCTCCAGTACGGCAACGTACTCTACGCCGGTCTTTCTAACCTGATCCTCAAATGACTCCTGACCATACGGAATGCAGCAACATGACTCATAATAGACCTCCCCAAATGGGCCCACATCACCCCCACAACAGAAACCTCCACCGGCTCCCAATCGCGAAGAGATGCCAGTTCAAGATCCTCACACATGCCTAGAAGGCCTTACATGATCAAGGGCCGGCCTACATCAACCAGTGACTGAACTTCCACCAACCTGCCAGACTTTCATGCTCTTTCTCACGTGCCCTCGCTCACACTCTCTGAATCCACTGCAGCAGGGGCCACTCCTTCTACATTGCCTCCAAAACCTGGAACGACCTGCCCCTCCACATCCGAACACCATCTACCCGAGGGGACTTCAAGAAAAAACTCAAGATCCGGCTTCCTAACGGAGACCTCACACCCCAGTGCCCAGATACCCCTAGGGGGTGAGAGCACCACACTCTACAAATGAATGGTTAATTGATTGATTTTTATTGGTAGTGATTTCTTCCTTCTCGCCCCCAAGACCAGAATGGTACGTGAGCATGAGTCTCCTGAGATTGATACCAGGGGTGATTTCACAGACGCTGGAGCAGCAGTAGGGAATGAGAGGGTGGGGTAGGCTCCAGGCCTCTCCGTCCCCACTTATGAGTGGTTTCACGTTTTGGTATGTGGGTGTACACTCGTTCGGAGCAGTGGAGGGTGGGTAGGAGGTTTGGGGTTCCAGTTTAGGTGTGTTAAGTATTTTCTACAGTTCTTGAAAGATGGAGAGACAAGTGACAACATCACCACTAGATTTGGGATGGGAGGGCTATTGGTTACAATCACACGATAAATTGATGACACAGGCTAGAGCCTCTGATGACTTATTGTACTCAATATTAACTTTGAATGTCAAAATACTGGGGAGCAAGGTCAAGTCTGGTGGTGCAATACATATGCTGTTCAAGGCCTGACATAGGCCCTCATTATAACAATGGTGGTAAAAACCGCCTACGGCCGCAATGACGGCTGCCAAAATACCGTCACCGTGGCTACCATCTGTCTGCCATATTATGATCACTGCTGGACATCCGCCACAAAAAGGGCAGAAATCCGGCAGTGATCATACTGGCAGACGGTGGTAAGCTGGTGCTGCTACCACCAGCACCACCACACCAGTTGAACGTCACCAGCCGTAACATGATCTGTAATACGGCCTGGCGGTGTTCTGCTGGTGGGGAGCTAATGGCAGTAGCAGTGCCCCTTCCCGTTCCCTGGCAGAAGACCTCCTCGACCAAATTAAGTTGGGCTTTTGACAGAGGAGTGGGTGGGGGGTGTTGTGTGTGTCTGGTAGTATGCATGAATGTGTGAGCGTGTGTGTGAATGTGTGTGTGTGTTGTGTTGTTTGCGTGGTTGTATGCATGTGTGTGAATGCATGTAAGAATCGTGAAGTGAGTGTGTGTCTGCTTGTCAGTGTGATTAGGTGGAAGAATGTGTGAGAGCATGTCTGGAGGTATGTGTGTATGAATGCGTGTATGCCAATGTGACTGACTGGGTGTATGCGTGGTGCGTGTCTGAGGGTGTGAGGGGGGTGGGGAGGAATGTGAGGAATGTGAGGATCGGAGGGGGCAGGGTGAGTTTGGATGGAGAGGGGTAGGGGGTTTCAGGTGTGTTTGGGGGGTGGGGGAGCCGTCGACCAGTGACAGGGAAGGAATTTCCTGTCACCAGTAGGGCCTACCACCATGGTTTCCGTGGCGTTGCTAACACCATGAAAACCAAGGTGGAAGGCAAGCTCATAATGCTGCGGCAGTACTATTCTGGCCGCCGGGCTGAAGATTGACATCTCCGGCCCAGCAGCTGATACCACCATGGCGGTATGAGTGGAGAAGTGGCAGTATGTACCGCCAGCTTGTTGGCGATACTACCGCCACATTTCTACTCACTGCCGGGGTCATTATGACCCCCATAGTCTTTCTCGAGGAAACTCACTTATTGGGAACACGGTGCAACTTCCTGGGTATAGGAGCATGCACATGCAGGGTTTACCTCAGGATCTAGTGGAGTGGCCATACTGATAAAAAAGAACCCTCCATTTTGGGTGACACAGACCTGGATAGACCAGAGTGGAAGGTATGTTGGGGTTCAGGGGATTTGGGGGTTCATACCACTCCCTAGTATGAGAGGCAGTAGCTATAAATAGCATTTTTTGACGTTTTATGGGGAGTGTAGACATTATTGTACTATATCCCTAGTTTTTTGTTTTTAATCTTGCCAGAGGTACTAACATTTAATTAAAGAATTCAACAGTTTTTACCTCTAGACATTTTTAACCTTTCCTATTCCAATCCTCGTTTTCTACTTTTGACCGGTACGCATTTTCACTCTAAAAGATCTCCGGCAAAGAGCCCCCGTGTGGGGCCCGTCAGGCATTGCAGCGCCGGCTTGACGAGGAGCACAGCCCTATGATGAAGCATGTCACCGAAAGGTGAGTGAGGGCTCGTGCTTACAACCTTTTGGTTTCCCTGATTTTCAGAACCGGTAGATACTATTTCCCGCCTTTTGGAACTGTGTGTGCAATTTTTTGGTTTATACAGTATCAGGAGCTCCACACACTGGACCAGGAGTCTATCCTCCAAATATCCCTCTTACTGCCACTCCTGTTGTTGTTTTTTGATGAAACTACTTACACTACTATGGCTTTGATCCTGTTATAACTAGACCTGACCTGTATTGTGCCAAACCCACAGTTGATACTATCATGTCAGTATGTTTTCTTGCCACCTACATTTACCACATTCTGTGCTGTTGGAAGCCCTGTATGATGAATATCCATGATAATGTTGTGCTATTCTGTCTCCCTCAACTGTTTCTTTATTGCTATGAGGGCAGGTTAATGCCCTACCTTGTTTTGGGCACATACAAACCAAATAAACATATATATATATATATATATATATATGTATATATTTATATATATATTTTTGCACCATCCACTGGTGGTGTTGAGCAATGTTCCCATTGTATGTAATTGAAATATGTATTTGGAGCACTAGCTCTGTGTAAATATATCCCATTAAACAGAAATTGCACCCTGAGTAATTATGTCATCCATAGCGACTTTAAACATGTAAGGAATTTTTTAAGTTTCTGTAGGACCAAAAATATCAAATGGGACCTTATCCCAAACAATTCCATTAGAGACAGAAAATGAAATGTTCAGAAGGGATAAGCCTCTTCATATTTAATGTGAAGAAGAATGAGGCTTTAGCACCTCAGCTACCATATCTGGAGAAGGTAATGTCAAATCAAATCAAATCATAAACATTTATAAAGCGCGCTACTCACCCGTGCGGGTCCCAAGGCGCTAGGGGGAGGGGGTTACTGCTGCTCGAAGAGCCAGGTCTTGAGTATTCTCCGGAAAGCGGAGTGGTCCTGGGTGGTCCTGAGGATGGTGGGGAGGGAGTTCCATGTCTTGGCCGCCAGGTAGGAGAAGGACCTCCCACCCGCCGTGGTGCGGCGGATGTGAGGGACGGCGGCGAGAGCGAGGTTGGCGTAGCGAAGAGGACGGGTGGGTGAGTAGAAGCTGAGGCGGCGGTTGAGGTATTCGGGTCCCTTGTTGTAGAGGGCTTTATGTGCGTGGGTGAGGAGTCGGAAGGTGATCCTTTTGTTGACGGGAAGCCAGTGCAGGTGTCTCAGGTGGGCGGAGATGTGGCTGCTGCGGGGTATGTTGAGGATGAGGCGGGCTGAGGCGTTTTGAATTCGTTGCAGACGTTTCTGGAGTTTAGCGGAGGTTCCTGCGTATAGGGTGTTGCCGTAGTCCAGGCGGCTCGTGACGAGGGCGTGGGTCACGGTCTTTCTGGTGTCGGCGGGGATCCAACAGAAGATCTTTCGGAGCATGCGGAGGGTGAGGAAGCAGGAGGATGATACGGCGTTGACTTGTTTGGTCATGGTGAGAAGTGGGTCCAGGATGAAACCGAGGTTGCGTGCGTGGCCTGAGGGGGTCGGTGCTGTGCCAAGGGCCATGGGCCACCGGGAGACGTCCCAGGCAGTCGGGGTGTTTCCGAGGATGAGGACTTCCGTTTTGTCTGAGTTCAGTTTCAGACGGCTGAGTTTCATCCAATCTGCGACGTCTTTCATTCCATCTTGCAAGTTGGTCTTGGCGCTGGTGGGGTCCTTGGTGAGGGAAAGTATCAGTTGAGTGTCGTCGGCATAGGAGATGATGATGATGCTGTGTTTGCGTACGATGTCAGCGAGGGGGCTCATGTAGACATTGAAGAGAGTCGGGCTGAGCGAGGAGCCTTGTGGGACGCCGCAGATGATCTCGGTGGGGTCTGAGCGGAAAGGTGGGAGGTAGACTCTTTGGGAGCGGTTGGAGAGGAAGGAGGTGATCCAGTCCAGGGCCTGTCCTTGGATCCCGGTGGAGCGGAGGCGGGTTATTAGGGTGCGGTGACAGACGGTGTTGAAGGCAGCCGAGAAGTCGTGGAGGATGAGGGCGACTGTTTCTCCGTTGTCCATCAGGGTTCTGATGTCGTCTGTGACTGAGATGAGGGCGGTTTCTGTGCTGTGATTGGCTCGGAATCCGGACTGAGAGGGGTCGAGTAGGCTGATGTCTTCAAGGAAGTTGGTAAGTTGCTTGTTGACGGTCTTCTCTATGACTTTGGCAGGGAAGGGGAGGAGCGAGATGGGGCGGAAGTTCTTCAGGTCGCTTGGGTCCGCCGTAGGTTTTTTCAGTAGGGCGTTGACTTCAGCGTGTTTCCAGCTCTCTGGGAAGGTAGCAGACGAAAACGAGCTGTTGATGATGGTCTAGAGGTGCGGGGCGATGGTGTCGTCGGCTTTGTTGAAGATGAAGTGTGGGCAGGGGTCCGAGGGGGCACCGGAGTGGATGGAGTTCATGGTGGCTTTGGTCTCTTCCGTGTTGATGTGAGTCCAGGCGTTGAGGGTGATGGCTGGGGTTGTAGGTTCTGTGGTGGTTGGCTGGGTCTGGTGTCCCAATGTCCATTAAAAGCAAAAAGAAAACTGTAACAAATTCAATCCAAATAAATAGGAAAAACAGAAATAGAAATCCAAAGATAGGACCATGGAAGAATCAGATAAGTCAGCTTCAGCCAAAGAAGAAATACATGTACACCATGCAGCAAAGTATGTGATTAATTTGAAATCATCAATGTCAACAAGGTAACCAGAAACAGTCAGTGCAAAAACAGAGACCTCATGTAGTAACAGAGAATTGGTAAAAACCTCCAATGGTGGTTGGTAATAAACACCTTCATTGTTAGAAGTAGCAGTAGACAACTGTAGACCCACATCTGATATATACGCTGTATTAGCAGTAGCAAAGGAACTAGTGGGAGGTCAGCATCTGAAGTCCCCATCTGGGGAAAAGCAATATTGGTATTAACTAATGCTTGAAGAAGGTACTCCTGCAGAGTAGTGAGAAGAGGCAGGGAACTATCCAGAAACCCATGTGGTCTACTGTGTAGGACTAGCCACATGATGTAGCTTATTTAGGTCAACAGAAGCAAATCTTTTGTTTCTACAACCAGCAAGCGGTGGCAGAATCACAGTTCTGGTACCTTGAATGCCAAAGACTTGCACCGGTGCTCGTTATGATGGGCCAAATTCCTTCATGTCTATAATCTTTTCTCAAGCTAGAACCCCAACTTTTGGAATCCAAGTACAGAATGCTATTTGCTGCTTTACTTTATCAGTGGCAGAACGTTAGTAATTTCATTTGAGTGCCCATCCTGAAAGTCTTGTAGTTCCTGTAAAACAGCAAAGCAATTATTGATGTTGAAAGGGGTATCTGCAACCACTGTGACAGGGTTATCAAGATCTAGAACATACATCTGGATGCCAAACAGGACCTTAGAGGGGGTCCAGCCACCCAACAGCCTCGTAGGCCAGTGGTTCCCAACCTTTTGACTTCTGTGGACCCCCACTTTATCATTACTTTAACCTGGGGACCCCCACTGAATCATTATTGGAATCCGAGGACCCCCCGACTAAGTCATTACTTAAAGCTGGGGACCTAATCTATTAATATTATTTAATTTTCAAAGCTGTTGTGGACCCCATGAGGAGGCTTCACAGACCCCCAGCGGTCCCCGGACCACAGGTTGGGAACCACTGTTCTAGACAAATTATTTAAAGCTCCCTGGACTCCATGCAGTTGGCGGATCCAACAACAACCTGAGCCTAATAATCTACCTGCTATAGACTGCTTTAAGATATGGTTTTTCCTTTCCCTTATAAAATTTCTACCAGGTTGATAAGGGAGGAATAATGCATAGCAACACCCAGGGTTCCCATGGCATCCAGGTAAGCCTTAAAGGCAAATGCTGGACCCTGGTCCAGGGATAATACTGCTACTGCATGTGTCTTGATAAAGACCTTCAAATATTTTACAACAGTTTGAGCATCAGCTGGTTGCTGTGGCCACACCCATGAAATATAGAACATGAATCCACAGCTAATAGAATAAATGTGAATGTACCATCTGAGTCAAAAGGTCCACATTGATCCAAATAGACAAATTGTTGAGGTTTGTTTGAAACTAAGAGGGGTGTATATGGCGGCTGAGCTGTGCTGGCACTTTTAATTTGCCTGCAAACGTCACAACTAAGAACATATTGTTTAGGTTGTTTGTACAGACCATGATGCCAATAGCGTTTTTGTAGTAAGGAACCTGTAGCTGCCACACCTGCATGGGAAGACTCTAATCCCTGATAATCAGCAATGATCAATTCTAGTCAAGGATAATAAGTATACTTACAAGGAGACGCAAATAGGTTGATGAACCTTTTGACTCGCTTCAAGGTTTTCCCACCATATATCCTGTACATGCACAAATCAATAACCAATAACAATCAATAATATTAGTAATCAATAGGAGTCAGAAATTGTCACACACCATGACCTTGCAGTCATGAATAACCACACCTTTATGTAAAAGTTAGAATATTTATTTTCCTATATTAACAATGCTAATGTCACGTAAGTTCATCTAAAAATCAAATGATAAACATACAGAAACAACACTGGCTGACCAAAGCGACGAAAGAATCACAATCTAATCAGAACTTGAGCTACTACAGATTCTAAGGTTACTGTACAAATTAATAACAAGAGTAATTGTGCAAATGATATTTCATACATTTAGATTCAGCAAAGAAAATACATCAATTGTTATTCTATGTAACACACTTCATTAGTGAGGGCCCTAACTAACATCAGATTAGAATAGCATGTCTGGGCTTCATGCAAAACAATTTAGTCACCACAAATTTGGAAAAACATCTAACTATGGCTCCATCAAAATAGCGGTTGGTACCTAGAAACAAAAGCAAATAGACATAGCAAACAGTATCATAGTCAGTATACCTATCCTCAGTTTTGATTCAGCAAGCTGTGACAGTCTTCATACTCAGGACATCAGTTCAGTCAGCTAGGCATCAGGATTCAGCATCAAAGTTCCGAAAAGGCAAAGTCTCTTTAAGAAATAATATTAAGCATGTCTCTTCTCAAGATGAAAATATGGGCAAAATGGGGTACAGCAAACAGAAAATGGGCAAATGGTGTCTTCTTCTCAGTGAAGTCTGGCTAAGTTAAATTTCCTGAAACTACTACCCAAGTCCCTATTGGTTCAAAAACAGCATGCTTGCATTCAGTCCAATCAAAAAAACACTTCAAATCTACATTTCTACTAGTATATGGTTCTCATGTCGATGATTGTTTTTCATCCCTTCCATTCACGTCATTGCACTCATCAGGTAACAATATTGTTGCAGCTTATACTCAGTCAGTATGGTCATTGTCCTCTCCTGAGAAAGTCAGTCTCACACACATTACATTAAACATTGTTGCACCAGCAAATACATCATCTCCGAGCAAGCAGTTCTCACGAGAAAGATTTTTAGCTATGAGCATTTGGTCAACACAGTGGAAAATCACAATTTAATTCTCTAAGCATCCATTTTAAAAGTCGATTAAGAAATACAGCTTGACATGATAAAGTGCAACTAGGCCAAGACCTCGCTAAGTAAAGGCCTTACAATTAATACAGCTAATACATAATGCATAATTCAATATGACATATCACTACATTATTCAAGCATAAGCTCATCAGTTTATCTTAATAAGACATCAATAAGTACACTTTGTGAACATTGGTGGCCACACTGGTGGGCGAACCTTCAAATGTGTGCTTTTTTTTCCCCCCTGTGTTATTACATTTTCTATGCAATTTCACACTCAAAAGACAGGAACATTCATTAATAATTTTAGAAAAACGTCTGTGTTAACACATTTGATCCACCATCCCAGGAGTGCAAGCAAAAGGAATATTTTGGCACTTAACAGACAGGAGCATTTTGCTGGATATTTTTTAGGTGATGGAGTACCAAAACATGAAGCAGTGACAGCAGCCTTGATGTCATCATCCACCTTTCTGTGTGAACAAGTAACAACAGCTACCACAGCAGTGTAGCTGTTATGCAGTCTACTCTGGCTATGTGTTTGTTTTAGTCATCATCCATGAAGTATACGTCGTCAATGTAGGACAATGCTTGAGAGTCTATTTTTTGTAGAATTTATATTAATTGGGCAGCAAACAGACCTGAACTGTTCTTGTGCCCATGTGGGAGTTGGCAGAATTTCCAATGGTTCATTAAATCTCAAAATGGAGATTAATTTCTGCTTTGGGAAAAAGTTTTTTGGCAGAAAAACCCATTTGAAATGTGCAATGTTGTTTTATATTTTTTACGGACAACGTTGTTCATTACAGCTGTCCTGTGGGAGTTTTGAATTGCAGAAGTGCATGTGTAACTGTTCAAATGACTATAATCACACAAGTGTCAATCATACTGTGGTGATCCAATTGTGAGAATAGATCTCTCAGCACGGCTTTAGCTTCATGTTTAACTGGAATTTGTGGTTGCATTATTGGGCTTGAGTGTATAGGCATGAGATGAGAGTGAGAATCTGTATCCCAGCCTATATGATTGCAATATAATGTCAGGAGTTGTGCAAGAGCCAATTTCACAGTATACGCTTGCTTAACAGTTTCGGGGACAAGATCAGAGAAGGAACTTATAATTACATCCTCTCCTTGTGGGATTTTTCTAACAATCTCAGGCAACCAATGTGCCTCAGTCAAGAAAATGTAATGTAATTCTTAGGTTTTCCCAGAATATTACTTCAATAGTACAAGGCCTATTGGGGGTCATTCCAACCATGCGGCCAAATATACGCGGCCCCCATTCTGACATTCCCGCTGGGCCGGCGGGCGCTAACCAAGTTAGCGCCCGCCGGCCCAGCGGGAATGAGGCCGCAACACAGGTGTCGCGGGCGTGCGACGGGTGCAGTTGCACCCGTCGCGCTTTTCACTGTCTGCTAGGCAGACAGTGAAAAGCTGGCCGGGGCCCTGTTAGGGGGCCCCAGGACACCCCTTACCGCCAGCCTCTTCCTGGCGGTGAAAACCTTCAGAAACAGGCTGGCGGTAAGGGGGTCAGAATCCCCAGGGCAGTGCTGCTTGCAGCGCTGCCCTGGCGGATTCTCCCAGCCGGGGCAAAAATGGCAGAAAACCGCCGGCCGCGGTCGGAATGGGATTTGAAGCACTGCCAGCCTGTTGGCGGTGCGGGACTAGCCCAATATGCTGATTATTTTGGGGCAGGCTTTACAAAATCAGTTGCTACTGTCCTTCTAAAAACTGGCACAGTTCTGCATATCTTCATAACTTGTTGCTGACCATTGATTGACAACACAACATTGGTAAGCGCTTTGGGATTTACATTGAATTGACTTTATCTAATTTATTGTTAATGATCCCTGGCTCTGACACGTGTTGTCTCTATACTAGTGGAAGCACACTACCATAGAAATCTCTTTACAAGTACATAAGCATATATTGATTGATTCTCGCCCCCTCCCTAGCGGCTGTCTAATAAGAAACATTCATTTTGCTATGAGTGCAGTCTTGGAACTTTAAGCCAGACTGCTCAGAGCAGAGCTATTTGTACAGTGCGTTATTTAATGGTGAAAGAAAATCTGCTGCAGACTTTTAAGAAATTTAGGCCCATATTTATACTTTTTTAGCGCCGCATTTGTGTCATTTTTTAACGCAAAAGCAGCGCATACTTACAAAATACAATTGTATTTTGTACGTTTGCACTGATTTTGCGTCAAAAAAATGATGCAAATGCAGCGCTAAGAAAGTATAAATATAGGCCTTAAAGTGCATGTCTTGCTATGAGTTCATTGGTGTGCTGCTGATTTGGCTGATTGGAGCTGTGTTGGAAAAGTGTAAGGGGGATTCCCATTGGTTCTATAGGTTTAGCTGTAATTAGTCAGCATGAAAAATCTTTGTATTGGTCAGGCCCATCTAGCCTCTCAGGAGAGCAAGAGCATGTGCCCTATTAACATTCGTGATGACTTTTGTTTTGTAACTTTATTATTTTAACTCATTCTGACAACAGTGACTACTTTTGTTGTGTATGTTTGGTCTATTAAAAAGAATGGAGCATTCAACTTTGTGCAGTGAAACGATCTACCTTGCTTTTGGAGGATTGGTGAGAGGTAATTGAGACTTATTTAAAGGCCTTAGGTGGGGATGTCTTTGTCCAAAGAAGAAAATTGGTTATGTTGAAGCATAGATTGGGTGTGAAGGAAAGAAAAGTATGAAAAACATTGTGGGGTTTTGTAGATCATGGTGGAGTGGAGGAAAATGACTCAATATTGTGGACTTTAGTTGCAGCATGACAAGTTAAGTATTTACATGAATAAATCATTCTGATCAGTGAACTTCAAATATAAGAATACAAAATATATTATTGGGTTTTAAGGAGCCATCCTTATAATTATTTATAACTATAGCTAAATACATTGAAAACACCTCACTCCACGTAGACGAATTAAAGATGAGGGAAGGGGTGTGTAGAACCGAAGCTGAACCAGTGCAAACTGCCTTACAAGTGTTGGACAAGTCCAGGGGTAAGGGAATTAGTAAATTGAAAAATGTTCTAGAAAGTATCAGAAACATGTTAAGGTTGTGGGAGCTCAAAGCATATTGTATATTCTAGTAATTATTCAGCTGCAAATGTGAAATGTTTCAGATGTGAAAAAGGAATTTTTTTAAGTGTGTAAGCAGGAAATTACAGATTTTAAAAGTAGTGTGTATATTTTGCAAGGGATTAAACGTGAGAAAAAGGACAGAAGGAAGAACTGGAGGAGTCGGATGATTCTGGGTATGTGACTCCTCTCACCCAGATTCTCTCCCTCCCTCTTGTTAGCCCATGCAATACTTCATGGCTATTTTGTACAACTACTGTCTGCTGGAAGAGATTGTTTATGCTGTTTTACATACTGTACAGCACTTCAAAACCTACTTGCTGCAAATCACTGTGCACTTTATTTGGGCTGAATTTTCGGAGGGTGGGCATGGACTGTTTTTTTCTTTTTTTTATTGCTCTGTGCATCAGTTTTGTAGATTAAATGTTTTAATTTTTGGTGCGCTCACTCTTTGCTTGCATGGCACTGTATTTTGCTGCTTTGCTGGTGGAGCATGGTCGACCATTCTGAAGGGTCTCCAGTGCAACTAATTGGCACCGGTCTAGTTGCCTCCACCTGTGCCTACCAAATCGATATATTGTGTATAAAATAAGCCTTGAGGCATGGACATGCAGCGGGTGCACCCTGCCCTTCTAGCATCAAACAGGTTAGTTTTTATCACTCTTGACCTTCATTCAGTTAAGAACTCCACACAGAATAGCTGTCTTCACCAATGGGCCTCAGTGGAGATGCTTTTCAGTTGCAAGTCCTGCTGGTACAAACCCAATTTATTTGGGATTACCGTTAGTCCCACCTCTCATACTTTACTTCTCCCCACCACATGTATTCTCCTTAACATCAACTGTTGCTCCTTGGTCCGTCACCATGCTGACATTTTTTATCTTATTCAGGACCAATCCCCTGACATTCTGTTTCTCATGGAAACTTGGTAGAACAGGCAATGGTAGAGGAATCTACCCTAGCGCTGCCCCCAGGCTACTACTTTAGGAATGATAACAGAACCCATAGTAGAGGAGGCAGTATTGCCATTATCTACAAAGAAGTCCTAAATTATAGCCTAATCCACTGCACGATTCCAGACTGCAAAAGTGCCCTTTTTCAAATCTCAGTTAATAATAATTTACCTTTTTCTGGGCTGCTAACCTACTGCCCCCAAGACCCTTCTAAAGCTTTCAGAGGCATTAGCTTTTTATGCCTGCTAGTTTTAGAGCATGATAACTTATTGGACTTTTTCCCTTTTGCAGGGTCATCTCCCATCTTTCTTCCTCCTTCCTCCTATTTTTCCTGACCTGTCATTTTTGGCTTTTGAACTCTGGGAACTTTACCACTGCTAACCAGTGCTAAAGTGCATATGCTCTTTGTGTAAATTGTATTGGTGATTGGCTTTCCATGATTGGCATACTTGATTACATGGTAGGTCCCTAGTACATTGCACTAGAGGTGCCCAGGGTCTGTAAATCAAATGCTACTAGTGGGCCTGCAGCACTGGTTGTGCCACTTACATAAGTAGCCCTGTAAACATGGCTCTGACATGCCACTACAGTGTCTGTGTGTGCCGTTTTAAACTGCCAATTTGACTTGGAAGTGTACCTACTTGCCAGGCCTAAACCATCCCTTTTTATACATATAAGGCACCACTAAGGTAGGCCCTATGTAGCCCCAGGGTGCAGTGTATGTGAAAGGTGGGACACGTACTTATGTCCTAACAGTAAAATACTGGCAAACTCAGTTTTCACAGTTGCAAGGCCAATCTCTTGCATATGTTAACATGGATCTGCCTTTAAATATTGTTAAAGCACAGATTCGTTTTGAGTGCAGATAGACATGTGGAGTTTGGGATCTCTGAACTCACAATTTAAAAATAAATTTTTTTGTAAAGTTGGTTTTTAGATAGTGTGTTTGGAAATGCCACTTTTAGAAAGTAGGCATTTTCTTGCTTAAACCATTCTGTGATTCTGCTTGTTTGAGGATTCCCTGTCTGGGTCAGTTTGACAGTTGGGCTGTTTGCACCTCTCTCTAGACAGTGACACAAATGGAGCTGGGGTGTAGCCTACATACCCTGATGAGCCATCTGTGCTAGGAGGGAGAGGAGGAGTGGTCACTTACACCTAAAAGGGCTGTGCCTGCCCTCACACAATGCAGTCTCCAACCCCATGGTGTGTGTCTGGGGCTTGGCCTGGGCAAGACAGGATCTTGAAAACAAGAGAGACTTCTCTTTGAAGTAGGCCTACTTCAAAGGTAGAACGGGGTGTAAGAAGAGCACCCAAAACCTCTGAAAATCAGATTACTTCTGGAACCAAGAGGAACCTCAGCCAGCAGCAGAGCTGGAAGCTGGAGGAGGAGAGTACTGCCCCTTTGCCTTTGCCTGTGACTGTGCTTTGCTGGGTTGGCCTGCAGTAACTGCTTCTGCCTGAGAGAGGACAAAGACTGACTTTTGTGTGACTTCCCACAGGTGAAGAATCCCCAAGGGCTTGAACTAAGCTTGCCTCCTGTTGTTGAAGTCTCCGGGACATCAAAGACTTCTCTCTGCCAGCACTTGGGCTTTCTGCTGAGAGTCCTACCTGCCAAGTGGTGCCAGAACTCTCTCTCTGGGCCCTTGAAAGGTGCAGCTGGCAGAAAAGGACAAAAAACCATGCAAAGACCGCCGTGCGGGAAAACTTTTGACACACCACCTGCCTCGTGGCTTAAAAACGTCGCGCTGCCGGCCGCGTAGCTAACATTGACGCTCCACCTGCATCGCAGCCTGAAGATCAACGCAACATGGTAGGGTAAACAATGCGCAACACCCGCATCGGCTGCTGTTAATGACACAAGCCTCCACACAGAGAGGTTTGCTGACACCATATGACCATATTTCAACGCACATTGCTGGGCACGGAAAATCAACACAAAGCCTGCCCAACCCAAAGTGCCCATCCGGATCGACACATCAGTCTCTTGCAGGAGAGAAAAAACGATGCATATGCATGCTGACCCGACGGGAGGAGCAATGACACACGTTCTCGATTGCGAGTGAGAAATCGACGCATCGCTGGCCTCTTCTGACGCACACTCGCCTGTGCGGCTTTATTTTGACGCTACCCAGGTACTTCTGTACGCTAACAATGTTCTCACTGTTTTCTAAAAGATTTAAGATTATTTTGCTTTTTAAATTCATAACTTGACTTGTGTATGTTGTTTTTTTCCGTTTTGTTCTTGTTTTGTTTAGATAAATATTCTCTATTTTTCTAAACCTGTGATGTGCCATTTTGGAGTGGTTTCACCGAGTTACTGTGTGTGTTTGTACAAAACTTTACACATTGCTTCTGAAGTTAAGCCTGCCTGCTCATGCCAAGCTACCAAGGGGGTGAGTGGGGGTTAACTGAAGGTGATTTTCCTTTACCATGACTAGAGTCAGGGTCCTTGTTTGGACAGGGGGTAACCTGGACATATAAAATACATTACTATATGCCCTACCTTAACAATACACTGCACCCTGCCCTTTGGGCTACCTAAGGCCTACCTTAGGGGTGTCTTATATGTAAGAAAAGGGAAGGTTTAAGCCTGGCAAGTGGGCACACTTCCAAGTCAAATTGGCAGTTTAAAACTGCACACACAGACACCACAGTGGCAGGTCAGAGTCATGTTTACAGGGATACTTATGTAGGTGGCACAACCAGTGCTGCAGGCCCAGTAGTAGCAGTTGATTTACAAGCCCTGGGCACCTCTAGTGCACTTTACTAGGGATCTAGTAGTAAATCAAATATGCCAATCATGGAGAAACCAATCAACAATACAATTTACACAGAGATTATATGCACGTTAGCACTGGTTAGCAGTGGTAAAGTGCTCAGAGTTCTAAAGCCAACAAAAAGAGGTCAGAAAAAATAGGAGGCAGGAGGCCAAAAGATTGGGGATGACCCTGCAAAAGGGCAAATTCCAACACCTACCCTTTCTAGAAAACCATCAATCTCGCCCTGTCATCTGCCTCAGTACCTGGTCCATGGAAGCACAACATACTCCTCCCCATTTTAAGTAAACCTTCTTTGGACTCCACAAAGCCCAAACATTATTGCATCATTTCCCTCTTACCTTTCCTGGCCAAGGTAATGGAAAAACATGTTAACCGTATTTTAACACAGTTTTTAGAAGAAAACTATGGCTTGGATTTGTCTCAAAACAGCTTTAGACCTGCACATAGCACATAATCTGCCCTACTAGCTGTTATAGAGAATCTACACAGTTCCATAGATGGAAGGCAGATCATCACCCTGATCCTGCTTGATCTGAGTGCTACAATTGACACAGTGACTCATGAAAAACCACTACAGTACGTACACTATATCAGTATATGTGGGCCTGTGCTGTCATGTTTCTCCTTCTTTCTGAGTGAGTGCCCTTTTCAAGTAATTTTTCCTCCTTTTGCTTCCCACTTACAACCTCTGCACTACGGAGTTCCCCAGGGCTCTTCTATGAACCTTACCCTTTTTAATTTTACATTCAACCACTCGCACAGGTTATA
Source organism: Pleurodeles waltl (assembly GCF_031143425.1). Lineage (NCBI taxonomy): Eukaryota > Metazoa > Chordata > Amphibia > Caudata > Salamandridae > Pleurodeles > Pleurodeles waltl. The sequence goes on along the minus strand of NC_090442.1, from coordinate 360,791,218 downwards.
AAATCATTTAGGCTTAAGCTTTTAATGTATGTGGATGATAACCAGCTCATACTTTCATTTTCCGAGAACCCAACACAAGACATGGGGACTTTTGGAAAAGGAATGCGTGTGTTTGCCAAGTGGATAAACAACAACTGCTTGGGATTAAATGCCAGCAAAACAGATTTTTTTCTGCTGAACAATCTCTGCCACTCCTGGGACGACCACTAGTGGCCAACTTCCCTCTATCCACCTCACACGCCCAAACTGGCTATTAAAAACTTGGGATTCTGGATGGATGAAACTCTGACCTTCAATTCCCAAGCTAAATCTATGACAGGCACTTGTTTTGGGCTTCTGAAAAGCATGACACCTGTCATTGGCGTTTTCGACCCTTGCCCCATGCAAATCATTTGATTTTGTCCTGTCTCAGACTACTGCGGCGTCTCTTTCTCGGACCGCGGTCGGGCCGGCGGTCCGAGTTTCGGGACGCCGGCACCACCGCGGCCCGTTTCTCTGTCTGCATATTTCCCCGGTGTGGCCCAGGAGGCTCATTTCGTACTCTGGGTCGCACTGCAGCCCCTGCTAGCCTTCCTGAATTTGACTATACTTGCCTCCTTGGTTTTTTTCCTCTTCTTTCCTCCTTTTCTGCTTCTTTTTTTCCATCTTCATTTCTTCTTTTTTCTTGGTGTCCATGTTGTCTTCCTCCTTGTTCTTCTTCCCAGCATGCCTTTTTCCTTTTCCTTTTCTACTAGCTCTTTTTTCGTATTCTTTTCTATTTGGTCTTTCCAATCCAAGATGGTGTTACACTTTCTTCCTGTTGTGCCACTTCCTGTTTTCTGGTATATAAGCACTTCAGTTCTTTTCTTCCTTGCGTTGGACACACTTCTGCACTGGTGGTGATCCTCGCTCCTGTTTTTTCTGTGTTTTTGGCGTTCCTGTTTTTTCCTGCAAGATTAATTCTATTTTTTCCATTTTTCATTGTTTCTTTTTCCACTTTTTCAGGAGTTCCTGGGATAGAGGTTTTTTCCCAAATTTTGGGATTTTTCCTCTGGGACTCCTTCTGGAGGCACGGTCTTCCTTAGCGTCTTTTCCAGTCAGCAGCAGCGTGGCTACTAGAAAGGGTCACACATATCTTGTCTAGTCCAGAACCATTAGAAGACCGGGTGTTCTTTCAAGTTCTTCAGCTAACGGTGGTAAGAGACGTGCAGACCATGACAGATTGCAACACCAAAAGAATCTACGTTGTGTGTGGACCATGGATGGACCACAGGATGATGTTGTAGAAAATGCACAATCCATGCTCCATACTGTGCAACAACGAGCTCAAGAATTACAACAACTGCGGGCAGAGAATACCGCACTACGACAAGCCTTGTCTTCCCGACCTGTGGACATACCTCAAGTTTCTACCTTGACACCTTCATATTCCGGAGATCCGCATAAGATAAAGGAATTTCTGGACTCTTTAACAGCCTTCTTTGCCTTTCGACCCTTACAATTCTCATCTGACAAAGCCAAGGTGGGTTATTTGATCAGTGCCTTATCTTGCCCGCACTAGCTTGGGCGACCTCTTTGGTCTCTGCTGGAGATCCTGTCTTAGATAATTATACTGCCTCTCTTAAACTCTTTAAGCAGAGTGTTCGAGTGACCTGAGGTGGAGGTAGCTGCTGAAAAGGCATTATGTGATATACAACAAGGCAATCAGGATGTATTACAATATACAACCTGGTTTAAACAGCTAGCAGCTAAAACCACTTGGTTAAACTGCACTTTTGTAACCCTGTTTCGCCGAGGACTTCGGGAAGAAATAAAAGATGAATTAGTACATTCCCCTCAATTTAGATCTCTGAAAGAACTGATGGATCAGGCGTTGAATAGATTGAGGGAATGTAAGATGAAAAGGCGAAAGACTTGTTTACATTTCCAGTCCGGAATACCCTGTACTACAAACCAACGTTCTGACGAAATACATCTTGAAGCAACTAAGTCAACAGAAGAAAAACCCATGCAGATTGATCTAGTCCGTGGTCCTTTATCTGACTCAGAATGAGAGGATAGGTGGCGAAAGGGTCTTTGTCTATATTGTGGAAAAGCAGGTCATTTGATCCGGATATGTCCTGTCCGACCTTCTAGGCCCTTGGGAAATGCCAGCTCCCGCCCCCTGTGAGGAGGAAGGGGACAGGAGGAGTAGACTTACCTTCAGTATGTTTCTCCAGAGAGAATATCTCCGCTCCGTTTATTCTATGTGTTACGGTACAGTGTTCCCAAAGTCAAGAAGAGCAGGCTTTTGCTTTTTTGGATTATGGAGCTAGCAGTATATATTTGGATGACACCTGGACCAAAGAAAGAGGTATCCAATGAGTTCCTAAAGAAACGCTGGAACAAGTTCACACAGTTGATGGTTCTACTTTAACCTCAGGACCAGTAGTGGATTCTACACCTTCTCTCTGTCTGCGCTTTAGAAGGCACCAGGAACACATTACCTTTGATCTCATATCCTACCCAAATCATACCATGAAATTAGGACTTCCCTGGGTAACTCTGCATAACTCTTATATCAATTGGGAAACAAGAACAATATCCTTATCATCACAGTTTTGCCAACAGAACTGCTACTCCACAAACTCCTATTGGTCTCCAAAAGGGGTAAGTATTTCTCCCAAATATACCAACTTCTCTATCAACATGATACAGGGAGTACCAAGTTGTTACCAAGAATACTATGATGTATTCCAGAAGCCTTGCAAACCCGCTTTACCTCCTCATCGTGCCTATGACTATGCCATTCCTTTGAATCCGGGAGAAGTGGTTCCCTTTGGTCGGATGTTTTAGTTGACTGAACAAGAAAATAATGTACTTAAAGAATATCTAGATGATAATCTACAGAATGGTTTAATCGCCCCCTCTTCATCTCCTGCAGCGGCTCCTCTTTTCTTCGTTCCAAAGAAAACTAAAGATCTGCGTCCCTGTGTTGACTTTCCGGACTTAACAAAATAACTATCAAGGATCGTTATCCCTTACCCCTTATTAGGGATATACTGGAATCCATCCAAGATGCCAAGAGGTTTACAAAATTGGATTTGAGGGGCGCCTATCATCTCTTACATGTCAAGGAAGGAGGTGAATGGAAAACAGCCTTTAGTGCTCCATTCGGCCATTATGAATACCATGTCATGCCTTTTGGTTTAACCAATGCACCCTCCATATTTCAACGATTCATGGATTCTGTGTTTTCTAACTTATTGAATCATAGTGTAGTGATTTATCTGGACGATATACTAGTATGCTCCTGTGTACATGAGCAGCATACTGAGCATGTACTTCAGGTTTTAGAATGACTCAGACAGAATCATTTATATTGTAAACCAGAAAAATGTGAATTTAACAAGACTGGAGTACAGTATATTGGGATCTGCATCAATCAGACTGAAATAGCTATGGATCCAGACAAAGTACAAGCCATTTTGGATTGGCCCTCTCCATCTTCTGTCAAAGAAACCCAATGCTTCCTAGGTCTCTCAAACTTTTATCGACAATTTATACAAGACTGCCCATCAACAAAGTTTTATCACCCAGACCATCAAGGGAGAAAATCTGAAGAAAGGATTTGTCTGGACTGATAGTGCTGAAAGGGCTTTTCAAAATCTGAAACAGGCCTTTACCCAAGCTCCTATATTACGACACCCAGATACTACTAAGAAGTTTATAGTAATTACTGACGCCTCTGAGAAAGCAATTGGTGCAGTCTTGCTTCAGAAACAAGAAGACGACGGTTTGGAACATCCTATCTTTTACTTATCCCACATACTGACAGGAGCCGAGCACAATTATTCGGTGTTAGAACGGGAATTACTTGCTCTCAAGGCTGCCTGTAAAGAATGGAGACATTTTCTAATGGGTACCAAAGAACCGTTTGAAGCAAGAACTGATCATCGTAATTTACAAGGTCTCTGGAATTTCCAATGTCGAAACAGCCGTCAAGCAAGATGGGCCTTCTTTTTTCGCCAATATGACTTAATGTTAACCTACATTCCCCGATCACAGAACTTAGTAGCTGATGCATTATCCCGTCGATATCAAGAAAGCACTTACACTTCTTCCTCAAATATCATCAAATCCAGTTGAATCATTGGGGTTACTCAGTCCTTTCTTGATCGTGTTAAATCAGAATACCAGTATCTTCCACTAGAAGAATGGAAGAAATTGAGTCCTCAAGTACATAAGAATCAGGACTACTTCTATTGTCAAAACACCCTCTTTTTGCCAACTAAGTAAGTACAAACTGAGACGTTACAGATTTGCCATGATTCTCCCGTAGCTGGACATTGTGGAATTAAAAAGAAACAGGAGTTGCTTCTATGTTCCTTTTGGTGGCCAACTATAAAGAACGATGCCGAATCCTATGTAACATCATGTCCTGTATGTGCCCAAATCAAGACACCTCAAACCAATCTAGCAGGATTATTGATGCCCCTGCCTGTTCCCGCTGCTCCATGGGACATCCTGTCTACGGATTTCATATGTTCATTACCGTGCTCTTCAGGGAATAATTATGGTAACTGTTGATTCTTTTACCAAGATGGCCCACAGCTTTAACGAAATTACCTACAGCTCAAGAAATGAGTCATATACTCATGCAAGATATTTTTTGCCTACATGGCCTTCCACAAGTGATTATTTCAGACTGAGGACCCCAATATGCGTCACGTTTTTGGAAAGCTTTTTGTACTTTACAGCACATTGATGTCTCCCTTTCATCAGGATTTCATCCTCAATCCAATGCTCAAACTGAACGCGTGAATCAAGAACTCCAACAATATTTATGTGTTTTCTGTAATGCCACTCAAAGTAACTGGTCGGATTTCCTTTCTTCAGCTGAGATTTCCTACAATAATACGGTGCATAGTGCAACAGGATCAACACCTTTTTACTGCACCTATGGTTTCCATCCCAAGACTTTTTCCACTAACCCTTGTGTGTTGCCTTCTGTTCCTTCTGTTACAACATTTGCACGCCGACTCCGATGTATTCAAGACCTGATCCGTACAACTCTTTCGGCTTCTAAGAAACTATGAAAAGAAAGGCTGATCGCCAACATCGGGTAGCACCATCTAATCAACCAGGAGACAAAGTGTGGCTTTCGTCTAAATTTCTACCCTTTTCTCAAAAGCAGTTCAAACCCCGTTTTTATTTTCCTTTTTGCATACTGCAGTTATTGAATCCTGTTGCTGTTTGGCTACGTTTACCACAGACTTGGTAGGTTCATCCAGTTTTTCCTGTCTCACAGCTTAAACCTTTTGCTCCTGATCTATACCATGGGCGTTTCCAATGTCCTCTACCCCTTTCTGTGGAAGGTCATCCTGAATATGAGGTACAAGAGATCTGTGGTTCATGAATCTTTCGGAAAAAACTTCAATTCCTGATCCACTCGAAAGGTTATCCCCTCAGTGACTGTTCATGGGAAGATGCTTCCTCAGTTCATGCACCCCATTTGGTTCGCACTTTCTTTTCACTTTTGCCTGACAAGCCTGGGGCACACTACGGTGGTGTCTCTTTCTCGGACCGCGGTCGGTCCGGCGTTCTGAGTTTCAGGACGCCGGCCCCGCCGCAGCCCGTTTCTCTATCTGCATATTTCCGCAGTGTGGCCCAGGAGGCACATTTCGTGCTCTGGGTCACACCGCAGCCCCTGACAGCCTTCCTGAATTTGCCTATACTTACCTCCTTGGGTTTTTTGCTCTTTCCTCCTTTTCTGCTTCTTTTTCTTCCATCTTCATTTCTTTTTTCTTGGTGCCCATGTTGTTTTCCTCCTTGGTGTTCTTCTTCCCAGCATGCCTTTTTCCTTTTCCTTTTCTACTTGCTCTTTTTTACTATTCTTTTCTATATGGTCTTTCCCAATCCAAGATGGTGTCGCATTTTCTTCCTGTTATTTCTGGTATATAAGCACCTCAGTTCTTTTCTTCCTTGTGTTGCAAACACTTCCGCTCTGGTGGTGATTCTTGCTCCTGTTTTTTCTGCTTTCCTGTTTTTTCCTGCAAGAGTTATTCTATTTTTTCCTTTTTTCATTGTTTCTTTTTCCTCTTTTTCAGGAGTTCCTGTGATAGAGGTTTTTTCCCACATTTTGGGGTTTTTGCTCTGGGACTCCTATTGGAGGGTACAGTCTGCCTTGCCGTCTTTTCCAGTCAGTAGCACCGTGGAAAACTGGGTGGTCCTTCAAGTTCTTCAGCCAACGGTGGTAAGAGACGTGCAGGCTGTGACATGTTCTGCTTTTCTGGGCTCGAGCAGCTTGAGCAACAGAAAGGCAGAAACCTCTCTGTGAGGTGGCAGCAGCTGGGGCTGCCTGGAAAATCTCAGAAGGCTGGTATGGCAGTACTGGGGGTCCACTGTGGAGCCCCCAGAGTGCATGGAATTATACAACCAATGCTAGAATCAGCATTGGAGTATAATTCTAAAATGTTGGAAACCTCACATTGCCATATTTGGAGTTGCCATTGTGAACCTGGACATAGGTATTGACCTATGTACAATGCACACATGCTGCGGGACGGCATTTTATCCTCAACCACCAACTTCTCCACCCTCAACCACCAACTTCTCCACCCTCAAAACCGCCATACGCAAACATCACCAACTCATACGCACTACCGAAAAGGCATACTACAAGGAACGCATAGACAGTAACTCATACAACAGCAAGGAACTCTTAACCATCATCAAAGAGCTCTCCAAACCCAAAGCCAGCAACATCGACCCCACTCACACACAACACCTCTGTGACTCCCTCTCCAACCACTTCCACCTCAAAATCTTAGACATACACAACAGCTTCACACCACAGGCACTCGCCACCTCCACCACCGACACGCTCAGCAATGACTCACCCCCCTCAACCTACTACTCACCTGGACCCCTACCAACAACGAAGAAACCAAAAAAACTATGAATTCCATCCACTCAGGCTCCCCCTCGGACCCCTGCCCCCACCGCATTTTCAACAAAGCCAGCCCAACCATCACCCCCCAAGCTTTGCACCGTTATCAACAGTTCTTTCGACACTTCCACCTTACCAGACTCCTGGAAGCAAGCAGAAGTCACCGCTCTCCTGAAAAAGCCCAAAGCAGACCCTGATGACCTCACCAACTACCGCCCAATATCGCTTCTCCCCTTCCCGCCAAGGTCACTGAAAAACTAGTGAACACCTGCCTGTCTCACTTCCTAGAGGAAACCAACGCACTCGACACCTCCGAGTCTGAATTCCGCAAGAACCACAGCACTGAGACCACCCTCATCGCATGTACTGATGACATCAGAACCAGAGTCGACAAGGGTGAGACCGTCGCACTCATCCTCCTGGACCTCTCCACTGCCTTCCATACTGTCTGCCACCAAATACTCCACACACGCCTCCACAATGCAGGAATTCGACACAAGGCCCTAGACTGGCTTGCCTCCTTCCTTACAGAAAGAACCCAGAAAGTCCACCTCCCTCCTTCCACTCCACAGCCACCAAGATTGCCTGCCGAGTCCCCCAAGGGTCCTCCCTCAGCCCCACCCTTTTCATCGTTTACATGGCCCCACTCGCCAACATCCTCCCGCCACACAGAATCACTATCATATCCTATGCCGACGACACCCAGCTCGTCATCTCCCACACCCGAAACCCTACCACCGCCAAAACCAACCTCCACGCCGGACTCCTTGACACCGCCAAATGGATGACAGCAAACCACCTCAAGCTAAACTCCAACAAAACCGAAATCCTCATCTTCGGCCCCAACAAAACTAAATGGGACGACTCCTGGTGGCCCACCGCCCTTGGATTTCCACCAACGCCCGCAACCCACGCACGCAACCTCAGCATCATCTTGGACTCTTCCCTCTCCATGACCCATCAAATCAACGCAATCACCTCCTCCTGCTTCACCACCCTGCGCATGCTGCAAAAAACCTTCAAATGGATTCCCACAGAGACCAGAAAGACTGTCACCCATGCACTCATCAGCAGCAGGCTAGACTACGGAAATGCCCTCTATGCCGGCACCACAGTCAAGCTCAAGTGAAAACTTCAGAGGATCCAGAACGCAGCCGCCCGCCTCATCCTGGACCTCCCACGCCATGAACACTTCTCCTCACATCTCAGATTCCTTCACTGGCTACCGATCAACAAGAGGATCACCTTCAAAATCCTCATCCACGCACACAAATCCCTCCACAAAACTAGACCTACCTACCTCAATGAAAGAGTGAACTTCCACACTCCCATTTGCCCCCTCCGCTCCGCCGACCTCGCACTAGCCACAGTCCCCCACATCCAACGCGCCACCACCGGAGACAGATTCTTCTACCTTGCCTCCAAAACCTGGAATTCCCTCCCCACCAACCTCCGGAAGACTCAGATCCTCCTGCTCTTCAGAAAACAGCTCAAGACATGGCTTTTCGATCAGTAACTCTGCCTCTTCCTCTTCCCCTCCCCGCCTCCTCCCCCCCACCCAGCGCCTTGAGACCCTTACAGGTGAGTAGCGCGCTCTATACATTTTTTGATTGATTGATTGATTGATTGACTGAAGTCTGGGAAAATGGTCCTGGATGATGGGAGGCATCTCTGCTAGTGTAGGGGTGCCCTCACAAACAGGTACTCTGCACCCAGCCTTCAGGGTTGGAAGTCCTGGTATATGGGTGACTTACAGGTGACATGGTTCAGTGTAAATGGCTATGAAACGGTGCATACACCATTTCACACAGGCTTCAATGGCAGTCCTGCAGAAGCCTTTGCATGGCCTCACTATGGGTGGCAAAAGTAATGCTGCAGCCCATAGGGATCCCCTGGAGTCCCAATGCCCTGGGTACCTAGGTACCATATACTAGGGACTTATAAGGGGGCACCAGTATGCCAATTATGAGTGGAATACTGTGTTTGCAGTATCCAACAACTAAATTTTAAGGGAAGAGAGCATAAGCACTGGGGTCCTGTTTAGCAGGATCCCAGTGACACAGTCAAGCACACTGACAAACAGGCCAACAATCATAAGCACTGGGGTCCTGGTTAGCAGGATCTCAGTGACTCAGTCAAGCACACTGACAAACAGGCCACAAATGGGGGTAACCAAGCTAGAAAGAGGCTACTTTCTCAGGCGGCGCATCCCTGCATTTCAAAACTGGCACAGCTCACCACTGCTATTTTTGGCCCAGCACCGTGGTGCGCCACTTTGGCTTCAATCAGGGCCTGTGTAGCATCCACAAGAGTCTACACTCCCAGGGGGCCTCAATCCTAGAGGACCTGATATCACCCTGTCTGCTATCTTGTCTTCTCCAGTCGGCCGATCTTATTGTAGCTATTGTCCCCCGAGTCAAGCAAGCAAGAGCCAGAGGACGTTCCTTTCAAGCTCTGGCCCTGACCGTACAGAACAATCGGCCCTTCCCCCTCAGGAACATCAAGAACCCTTTGATTTTTAGGAAATCCCTAAAGACCTGGCTCTTTGCTAGCTAGCTCCCTCCTCTCCCTTCCCATCTGGTGTAGGTAGTTTCTGCCCCTGTTCTTGGGTTCAGTGCTGGGAAGCCCAAATGTTGGGGCAGCTATGCACTTAACAAGATATTTTAACATAACATAACATTACATAACATAAAAAACATAACATGATGATGTGGAAGTGTTGCTGGTGTGTGACATGTCAGGAGCAACAGACTCTAAAATAAATAATGAAGTTGAGTCATATCATTATCCAAAATGCATGCTGGAAGTATGTGGTTGGAAAATAGCTATATGGGTCGATTGTTGATCATTGTATACCCTAATTGATAAGCATGGTGTAGTTTGGGAGATAGAAAGGTTTTCTAAACCGATTTTGAACCAGAGGAGACTGTGGAGTAAAATTACTGATTTTAGGGTGCTTTCAAACAGAACAATGTTTTAAAGGAAGGAGTGTGCAGAGTCAGATTTATGCGGTAGAGAGAGGGAGAACCCAGTTGGGGTGTCGTGAACAATGAGTGTTGGGAATTGTATTAGATACCAGTAGAAGTGAGAAAGCCTTGGTGTTACCTCAGGAAAAACCTCACAGGTGGGTGCAAGCAAGCTTGTCCAAAATAGTTTGAGCGAGATCTTGGGTATCTGGAAAAGTTTGCACATAAAATAATCTTGAAAAAAGGAGCCACAATGGCTGTGTTCAAGTTTGTAATTTACCATTTGCTTTAAAGGATTCCTTAAGAGAGGAATTAGGTTGTCAAATAATAATGCCATTGAAAGCATGAAATGAGCCCTTTCATTATCACCTTGTAAACCCAATGTCAAGACTGGAGTGTATGTTGATCATTGGGATCTCAATAACAGTATATGGGTAAATCGTCATCTCCTCAGAATACTGGTGAAAGTTGGCCAGTGTCAAGAGTGAGTGCTATTATTATACACTTGCCTTGTTGATTGGGTACCATCAAAAAAAATTGCAACCTGACTCCAAACATCTACCTTCACTCGCTACATCAGAAGGGGCATTTTGTTTTGTTTGAATCCCCATTGGACTGATATTCACATCTGTGTTTTTTTAATGAATTATGCAACAATTGTTGGGAGGACTAGCAAATGAGACAACATATTAGTGTGGGGTGCAAGCAAGGAAGCTCATGACAGGTTGCTAAGAACAGTGTTTATCATTCTGGAATAGGCAAGACTCACTGTAGAAATGGACAAGTATAAGATTGCAGTCATTGCAGTGGGGGACTTGGGGCATACCATTTCCGGTAGAGGAATACGGCCTAAGGTTAACTAAATAAACATTATGAAATTAGCTCTCAGGCCCCAAAAGACAAGGATGGACTCCGATCTTTCTTAGACTTAGCAAAATATTATGCTAAATGTGTGGTTCATTTTTTAAACAAAGTTCAGCCCATAAAAGTATAGATGAAAAAGGGGCACAATGGATTCAGGATTTTCAAAGGGGTATTGTGAATGCTGTGGAGCTCAAACAGTTTGATTCAAAAGATCACACCATTGTGGCCACTGCTGGTAGCATGCATAGTTTGGGAGCTGTCTTGATGCAATCTAACAAGGGTCAATAAAGTGTGGTAGCTTTTGCTTCTAGGACTTTAAGAGTTACTCTAGTCGGAGGCATTAGCTTGTTGGTGGGGTGGTCAATATTTCAGGAATTATTTGTTCGGTATAGAATTTAGGTTGATGACAGATCACACGCCTATTATTTGTTAACTAGAAAGGGGGCTAACAAAGCAATACCACAGATTTCTAAGTGGTGATACAGATTTAAAAAACTCTCTTTTTCGTTACTAAACATGTTCCCACTATTAACAATGTCAATGCTGGATGATTATCTTAGTTGCCCGTACAAGAGGAGGAGATTGTAGCATATGTTGAGTGTGTTAGTTTGCCAATGATATCAGACATTGACTGGAAACAAGGTTTGGTGAGTGATGCCGTTATATAGAATATCATTGAGTTTCTTCTGCAGCGATGGTCATCAGCATTGGACGGAATTTCAGTAGTAACTAATCATAAGTAAGTATGACCTGAATTGTCTTGCTTGGGTAAAATTCTTTGGAGAGGTGATAGGTTTTTGGTACCATTGGAGTTATGAAAAATATTATTGGTGGCGTTGCATAAAGAAAGGTCTTACATGATAAGAAAAGTGCAGGGGGATTTTTAGTGGCCACAAATGGATTGCAAAGTGGAAAGATTTGTAAGGGTGTGTGTGTGTGTGTGTGTGTGTGCTTTGTTTGCAGCAACAAAAATCAAGTGCATAAAGTTAATGATATCTAGTTATGAAGGAAAGTACTTGAGAACAAAGTTTGCAGAGATGGGGAATGATATCTGTCAAAAAGGGTTGAATTTAAAGTAGGAGATTGTGTGCATGTCAAGTTGTATGCAGGTCTAAGGAAGGGGTCATTGAGATGGTCAACACTAGAGAGGGTGTCGAAAATACGAAAATATACCATGATGTTTGAAAAAAATGGAATATGGGCATAGTAAAATATGGAGAAGTAGAGGTGGATAAATGGAGAGTTCGCAAAGAGAGGCCAGTTGCTCAGATAAGTTAACATCACTATATGATGAACAGAACAGTGTGGCATATAATTTGTTACTGCAGATGAGCATGAGACAAAGGAAGCTACCTTTGGAGATGGAAGATTTGGTTTGATCCAACATCTACTCATGATCACTGGCTCAATTCTCAAGGATTTTTCTGTCTATAGTGTTATTTGATCTATTGTCTTTTTCAGATTTTTTCAAATGTTCAACATTTTTTTTGCTGATATTCTAACTTTGGCCCAGTATTATCAATATTTGATACGGAGCAATGCAGCAAGAAAACTTGCTGAACTGCATAAAAGTGTAGGGTAGGAATGCACCATATTTATTAACATATTTCACATTCCTGCTTTCTCTCTGTGCTGGTGCACACCGTGCAGCGTAGCGCCAATGCAGACACCCTTGTGTCAAGGTGCAAAGGTACCTGCATTACAGCCAGCCAGTTTTCTTCCTTTTTTACCTTCTGTTATGGTACACATTCTTTTTTCAATGAATGAATGCAAAATTAAAACAGTATGTTCATGAAATAACAACCATCCCATGAAAAGGGCACTGTAGAACAAGTCAGCCTTTGCACATTTGCACTGCACATGCACTTTTTTATGAGAACCTGATCCGTCCCTGTGAGGGGCATGCAAATGCAAACACCTATCCACAAAAGACTAAACCCAATACTGTTCAAAAACCACCCATCTAAAGATCTGACAACCAAATATAAAGCAAAACATTTGTAAATATACTGCAGTCCATCTTTGGAGTAAGTCCAGTGCCAGACAAGGCGACTCACAGGTACTGCAATACAATCCCATCGACACCGCTCACAAAATAATGTATTTTAATTTTAATTTACATCTTCATATATTTTTTAAGGTTAAAATGTATACGCAATTGAAAGATTTATTTTGATATTAAAGGAATTAACATTAAAAAAATCTTTTAAATATTATTAATTAAAATTATTCAAACAAATACACCTTAATAACATTTACTAAATGTAGTGACATATAAAACAATAGTAGTGTGATTTTTGTAAATTATTGTATATGGTAATTATGAATTAAATTACTATATTAAAAATGTTTAATAAATGTTTGATTTGATGAGTTAACATCTTGTAATTATTTATTTTTTCTCTCTAAAATTGTTTAACTTAATTAAATTTTTTAGGTAAGATTAAATATTCTAATATATTGAAAAAAAAAAAATTCGCTCCGTGTTTCCATAGGGAGATCTCCGTCCCAGTGGGGTAGACCTCCACCTATGTGTGAAAAGTTAGTAGTAGTACCTTAACACTCATAAATCATGTTCTAGCAGACTTTCCCTCGGTTTTAGGGCGGAGGAGGCATGTAAGTCTGTACCAAGAAGCAAATTTACCCTCAGAAATCGTGAATAGCAATGAAATAGCAAACAAAGGGGGTCATTACGACCCTGGCGGAAGGCGGAGAACCGGCGAACAGGCTGGCGGTCTTACCTTGTGGGATTATGACCATGGCTGTTACCGCCATGGTCATCCGCCGGTTCTCCGTTCCGCCAGCCGGGCTGGAGACCTGGGTCTCCAGCCCGGCGGTCGTCACAATACCGCCGGCGGTAATTGGACCCTCAATGGATCATAGACTTAGGTACCAAAATTCCCAACAGGTGAAATTCAGAAGAGGAGCTCAGCATCCATTTACTCAAGACCTCAATTTCCTTTGGTTCCCATGTTATATGCGATGACTGAGATTTTAGAATGTCTAGTTTTTTTGTGTATATCTTTTGTGTATATAATAAAGTTTGCATTTATTTGGTTTTAATGTTTTATATTCTTTTTTAATAGGTTTATTTTTGTGTTATGTTTCAGGAGGAAAGGCAGAGAATCTCAGTCTGAGATGCGGTTGTGAAGTTCTGTCCAACTGAGCAGGAGGTCCATACTCGTTTCTCTCCCCTATGGGGTCCCTGAAATCAAATACTATAGATAAGATTTTCATTTATTTTTTTATGATATATTTGAAGGGGGTTTGGTTTGTGTTGCACCTTATTTGTTTGGTGTTCTGTCAACTTTGTTTTGGAAGAAGGAAAATGTTAGAGGGCTTATCATTTCTTTAACTAGCGGGGGCACAGCTATATCTGATAACCTGTGGGATATGTGCAGGCACTGTATGTATTCCTACAGTTGAATATTTGACCTGGAAATTGAGACTGAGGTCTAAGATAGCCAAATTAGACATCATTTGTTTTGGGTCATGTCTGTATTGAACCAAGACGTATGTGATATTCTGTTCATTTATTTGAGCATGTTGAAGATTTTGTAAGATAATTTATTGTCCTTACTTTGTAGCTTAATTCAAAATAGCCTACTTGGACATCACTGTTTTGGGGTCTGATATGCATACAATGAATATAAATGTGACATTATGCTCTTCTATATTACCATATTGCTATTTATGCTAGATATGTGATGCTCTGTACCTTGCTACCTTGTTTAAATTTGGTGCCCCAGGAGTATAATATTATGTCCAAGTAGACCTGAGGCACGAAATCCGGCTTACTGACAATGCAGAAATGTTCCCACACTTGGTATTTTACCTTTTATTTTGTATTATTATGCGGTATTTTTCAATTTTCAATGATCCGTCCTTGTGCTAGGATTCACAGTATAAAATTATAAATCACACTTTTCTTTCTTAAACCTGTTGGCAGGCTACGCACTTTCCATTCATAGTCATTGTTTGGTATTCGTAACCTTGTATTTAGTATAGTGCATTATGGCTGACAGGCTTACTCTCAAAGATGAAGCTCATGTGTCCCTTGTCTATATTTATGCACTATTTAGGGTGGGAATCAAAAGGTTCTGGCAGGTGAACATGGCTATCTACCTCTCTATCTATCTATCTATCTATCTATCTATCTATCTATCTATCTATCTATCTATCTATCTATCAATCTATCTATCTAGCTATCTATCTATCGATCTCTCTATCTATCTATGAATACACATATACATGTATATGTATGGTAACTATAACTCATGCCCCCCATGCAGTTTTTTCATCAAAGATTTTACAGCGAACATTACATTGATGTTATCATGAGTACAGTAATTTGTGGGGTAATTACAGTGCATGGTGAGTCACCTTCGGGCACAAGGTATAGTTACTTGAGATAACTGTAAATATATCAAGTGAATTTCTATGGTTTTGTATATTTAGAATGTTAGCCTAACTATAATGTCCCTGTAACCTTTGGTTTTTAAGTGAATTTCTATGTTTAAAAAAAAATCTATTTCCCAACAAAAACGTTCCTGTAACCTTTGTTTTTTCAGTGAATTTCTATGTTTTTTTAACTTACAGTAATTTTCATTACTATATGTTAATCAAACCACTGCTGCTCATGGCCTTTGGCCATGAGTGGTGGTGGTTGGATGCAGGGCCAGGTCTCTGGCCAGCCCTGATGCCAACTCCCAATAAGCACCCACCCTGCGCTGTGCATGGCCATTAGCTGTGCATGGCAGGGGTTGCCCATAATGCCTGGCCTGCGGCCAGATCCTGCGACCAACCTTCCTAACCACCCAATCCCATGCTGTGCACAGCCCTTTGGCCATGCATGGCAGGGGTTGACCATGGCCTGTCTCTCTGGGTGTGAAAATAGGTGTGAGAGGGTGTATCCGGGAGTGAGATAGTCTGTCTGGGTGTGATTTGGTGCATTAGTGTCTTAGTGGGTGCATACGTGTCTGTGTGGGTCTGTGAGTGGGTCTGTTATGGCTTCAGTGGGTCTGTGGGTGCATGTCTGAGAGTCTGAAGGGGTCTGTGAGTGGGTGCATGAGTGTCTGGGTCTGTGAGCAGGTGTGTGAGGGTCTGAGTGGGGCTGTGAGTGGGCACATGAGGGTCTGAGTGGGTCTGTGAGTAGGTGCATGAGTGTCTGAGTGGGTCTGTGAGTGGATGTGTGAGGGTCTGAGTGGAGCTGTGAGTGGGTGCATGAGGGTCTGAGTGGGTTTGTGAGTGGGTGCCTGAGTGTCTGAGTGGATCTATGAGTAAGTGCATATGGGTCTGAGTGGGTGTGTGAGTGGGAGAAACAAAATTGAAAAAGGGAAATTGGGAGAGAGAGAGAGAAAGAGAAAGAGCGTGAGAGATAGAAAGTTTTTTAGGCTTTGATGAATGATACACATAGAATGAGATATTTCTGGACAAATTGAAAACAAATGTATTAGTCAATTAAAAAGAGTGAGATTACCTTTCAGTATGAACCATAATCTTTAGAAGTTTGAAAGAAATTAAAGGAGGAAAATGACCATGGTCACACATGAAGTAGAATCCACAACTTTCAGTGTGAGGGTCTGTGACCTTAACCTTTAGGCCATAGATGACTACTTACTGTGATGCTTCCAGAAAGACCCATGACAGTCAACTAATGCATGTGATTGGAAAGAAACATGAATGTTCCATCACTAGGGAGATTTAACAGTCAAACACACTGCCAAGCGATACTAGGATTTGAACCTTCAGCCTACTGAGCTCCCACCAAGACAGCTCCCAACACGCAAAAGCAAACAGCTATGCCTCAGGGGTAGGCATGTAGCAGGAGCCAGCCCTGGAGGGTGGTGGTCCCTAGTGCCATCAATGGCTTCTCGAGGGGGGCTGTGCAGCCCCCCTCCACCATTCTATTTGCCACAGGGAGGTGGTGGTCCCTGGCGTTCAGGGGTCCACAATGGACCCCCTTCCTTTCTTTTTATCATAGGCCTGGGGTGGTGGTGGTTTCCAGGGCTGTGGGGGGGGGGGTTGCACGCCCCGCATCACATTTCAGTAAAGCCCCAGGGAGATGGCGATCTCTGGGGCTAAGAGGAGTGGCGTGCATCTCCCTCACATTACTTTTAATTAAAGCCTTGGTTAGGGGGAGGTCCCTGGGGAAACAATAAGCCCAGGAGGGGGTCTGCGTGCATCTTCTCTCTATTTTCTTCATGCCCTCGGACCAAATAAGTGTGGGAGCCTGTGCTTGTTTTTTTTAAAAATTGCCATGAATTCACAGATCCACAGTGAATTTGGGGCAATTTTTTTTAAAGTGTTTTTTTCTGTGGAGGGGTCCCTCTGGGACCCGACCCCAACACCAGAACTAAGGGTTCAGAGTATACCTACCCTGGTCCCTTTTGGTATAAATAAAGGTATTTTTTTAAACTAATTTTTGTGATCTTGTGGGGGTCTCGCAGGATTGTGAATAGTAAAAAGGAGTAGGAGAGTTCTCTATATAGTGTACTTTTAGGAATGCATATTGTGGCACTTGTTATTGAGAGAAAGTGTTTAAGAGATAAGTACTGTGATGAGAGAGTTAATTCTTATTTTTTTTAAATGGTACAATCTTGTGAGCCTCTCGCAGGATCATTGAAAGTAGGAAGGATTGGGTGATCTTTAAATACACTGCGTTATGCACATTTGTTATTGTACAATGGAGATTTACTAGAGATGGTGTTTATCAGAGGCTATTATTTAAGCTCATGGGCTTAGTAACAGTTGTGAGTAGAGTTCAGTCTCTTAGAATGCCCTATTATACACAGCCATCATCAAAGAGGGGGTGTTAGCAGGGAGAAAAGACCATGGACAGAGCATACTATGTACACCTGTCATCCAAGAGAGAGGTCTCAGCGGAGAGGCCAGACTCTTTCCACACACCTTACTATGCACACCATCATCGGAGAAAAAGATCTGAAAGGAGAGACCAATCCATCCACACACTACTGTGCACATCCATCATCTGAGAGACAGGTCTGAGAGGAGAGGCCTGTCCATCTATACACTCTAATATGCATACCCATTATCCGAGGGAGAAAGGAGAGAGCAGTCCATCCACACACTCTACTATGCACACCGGTCATCAGAGAGAGATCTGACAGGAGAGGGCAGTCCATCCCCGCACACTACTATGCACAGCCATTATCTGATAGAGAGGTCTAAAAGAAGAGGCTAATCCCTTCACACTCCCTAATACACATACTTGTAATTTGAAGGGAGAGCTTTGATAGGAGAGAGAGAAGTCCTCCCTCACATCCTGGTATGCCTAGCTATTATCCATGAAAATGTTCTCAGTGGAGAGGCCAGCTTTAGTAACATTTGCTGCATGAGGCTCATTTGACTCTGCAATTTTCTCGCGAGAAATTAATGAGTCTGCTATGGAGTGTTTACGATCACATGAGCATCCCACAAGACTGGTATAGAAAATTACTTGGCCTGCTACAAGGTGTTTTACAATCCTGCGGGAGCCTAGCAAGATCGTAAGGGGAGAAGTAGAAAAGGTCAAGGCTCAACCAATAATTAACATTTTTACTACATGGTTGAAGGAATGCTGTGATATGATTGGGTGCAGAACCAGAAATAGAGCATATTGGCCTTGGTGCTTTGGAGGAGAAGGGAGTGCCTTTGAGTTGTGCTCAGCAGATGTGACCTAATTTGGAACTGAAAGAGACTAGTGTCATCAGCTGCATTTTAGAAAGAGCTCCACGATCAAGCATTTAATAATAAAGTGTTCAGTCTGTATGTGGTTGTAACTAGAGGAGGCAGTGTTTCTCAAATTGTGAAACAAAGAATTTGGAATCTCTTAATACAAGGCCTATTGCTTTTATGTATTTTACCCCTATGAGATGTTTGAGTGGATGTATTTCTATTTCTAGAGTAGAACATGTGCTCACTGTTAGGGAAGGTGTGTCAAGAGCAATGTGTTACCTCATGAACTGTTCTGGAACAATGTCTGATGGCATGTTATAAGTCAATTGTGAAAAAAGAGTTGCATTGGTTAAGGGTGTGCCATTTTCAGGAGAACGGAATAACACATCAGTGGTACACTAAATTCAAATAGGTGATTGTGGATAAAAGACATCCAAAAGTTTAGAGAATGTAGGCCCTCATTACAACCTTGGCGGTCAGTGATAAAGCGGCGGTAATACCGCCAACAGGCCGGCGGTTAAAAAAAAGGAATTATGACCACGGCGGAAACCGCTCAGACAGACAGCCATTGACCGCCACAGCGGTAGCAATAAGCACAACAGCGGTAACCGCCAACAACCAGGTGGAAGACAATGTACCGCCCACTGTAGTAAGACAGGCCTATCAGCCACCTTTTCCGGGGCAGTACCAACAACATCAAAAGCACGGCGGAAACAGAACACAGAAGTCAAAGGGCCCACCTCTGGAAACTCAGAGAACAACCACAAAGTCATGGAGCCCGAGTTGCACATTTAACCAATGCTCATCTACCTCTTCCTGCATTACAAACATCAACGCCGGCGAAGACGACCACGGTGAGTACTGTCACCTAGCACACAAGGGGGTGGGGGGAGAGAGTGACACACACATGCAACTCCCCCACCGCAACCCCAACACCAAACACACAACCAGATGCAGTAAACATTACATATTCACCCCCTACCCCTCAGGAATAATGCAATGCAAAAAGATTGGAAGGAAGTGAGTGAAATACGATAAAATAACATGAATAAGTGCATCAAAATTCAAACGTATATACACATTTACAAATGGAGGGACACTGCTCAGTCCTCAATGTCCCTGGGCCACAGGGCCACAACACATAGGCCAAGACCCCACCTCACTCCTTCAACAACATGGAGAGAACACTGCAGGGGCATCAGGTCAAAAATACACAGGCACCTCAGTGGGACGGGGAATAGGGGGTCAACTCAGCCGGAAGATGGTACAACGCCACTGGTTCTGGAGGGGACTACATGCCCTGTGCGATGTCCTGGGGAGTGCAAGGCCACAGTCTCTCAAGTGGGTGGATTGCCCACTGCGTGGTCCTGGTGAGTGCAAGGCCACAGTCTCTCTAGTGGATGGCTTCTGCCCTGGTTCTGGACTGGGTATTGTGCCCAGTGTGCTTTATCCCGGGAAGGGTGGGGTGAATGTGCCCAGTATGCTGCATCCTAGGAAGGATGGGGTGAGTGGATGGCTTCTTCCACTGGTTCTGGAGGGGGCATTGTGACCAGTGAGCTTCATCCTGGGAAGGATGGAGTGAGTGGATGGCTTCTTGCACCGGTTCTGGAGGGGGCATTGTGCCCAGTGTGCTTCATCCTGGGAAGGATGGGGTGAGTGGATGGCTTCTTCTGCTTGTTCTGGAGGGGGCATTGTGCCCAGTGATGCAGATTTTGGAGAGTGCAAGGTCACAGTCTCTCACCTGGCTGTCACACCTACAGGAGTAGCAGGGGCCAGGACGCACTACAACCCATGGAGGCAGGACTGCACACTGCCCGCTGACGGTGACGGCTTCTCAGTGGTGGCAGTGGCGGGTCTGGTGTCGGGGCTGGCAGTGGTGCTGGTGGCGGTGCTGGCAGTGGTGGGGGGAGGCTCCAGCCCATTCCCTGCAGCCTCTGATGGCTTCCCACTGGGGCTGCTGCTGCTGGCAGTGGTGCTGATGGCGGTACTGGCAGTGGTAGGTTCCAGCCCATCCCCTACAGCCTCGGACGGCTGCCCACTGGGGATGTTGCTGCTGGCAGTGGTGGGGGGAGGCTCCAGCCCTTCCCCTGCAGCCTTGGACAGCAGAACCACCATGTATGGTGGTGGGGGCTCCTAATGAGGCCTCCTGGGCCCTGTGGGATGCAGCTCCCTCCGTCACCAGTGCCTCAGCTCCTCCGCCAGATGATGCTAATGCACAGAAGGACAAGGTGACAAAACAAAAAGGGGGGGAAGAGACAAAGGATACACTGGGTCTTTGGTTGCTCCAACACCACCTTTGGCGTACATGACACACACATACACAGGGAACAGCCCTATGCATTAGGCAATGCACTACCAGTCACAATGCTAGTCACCAGCCCATGGACAGTAATACCTAACGCCACTAGCAGCATACCAGAGACCCACACAACCCTGCCCAGTAGTGGTTGCCTACTAGCTTGGTTGGAGGTGGTTCACATCATACCCTGCCCAACATGGGACCTACCCTGCAATGTCCGGCCTGGCCTAGGGGCACCCACGGGCCCACATCCCCCAACGGAGAACACCCCACCACGCACAGGTAGTATATTGGGAAACTGTACTCACCCCCTTGTGGCTGCTGTGATGCTCTCAAGAGCCCATCCAGCTCCGGATAGGCCACCACCAGTATGCGGCCCATCGGGGGTCAGGGTTCGACGGGCACCCCTTCCTCGTTGGGAGGCCATCCCCAGCTGGGCCTCCACCATCTTTCTTGCCCAGTGTCTCAGGTCCTCCTACCGTTTCCGACAGTGGGTGCTCCGCCTGCCATAGGCGCACAATGTCAGCATAATTACCTCATTTCCACATGTCACTCCATACAGGACAGGCGGATTCCATTTTAGGGGGAGGGAAGGCCATGGCACCTAACTGTGTCACTGTACACATATGCACCATTTGGGCCTATACAACAATCTTGTGTTACAGTCACAACATGCAATGCAGTGTAGTGTTTTGAAATATGGGATACTGACCAGCTACTCCCTGTTTTCCCCCTAGATTGCAACTGCTGCGGATGAATCGGAGATGGAGACATCCCCCAGTGTACAGGCCCCTGGTGGACTTGGCAACAATGGAGGACAGACACATTATCCTCACCTATAGATTTGACAGGGCCACAATCACAGAGCTGTGTGCCCAATTGGAAC
Organism: Pleurodeles waltl; assembly: GCF_031143425.1. Lineage (NCBI taxonomy): Eukaryota > Metazoa > Chordata > Amphibia > Caudata > Salamandridae > Pleurodeles > Pleurodeles waltl. The sequence continues at coordinate 360,769,616 of NC_090442.1, read as the reverse complement.
CTGAGCTGATATCTGTTATCCTTCAGCCCACCGGGATCCTTCTTCTTGTGCAAGTCCTATCTGTGCTCCATTTCCTGGCAAGTGGCTCCTTCCAAGTGATAGTGGGCTTGGCAGCAGAAATGTCTCAGCCAATATTCTCAATAGTGCTGATCAGTGTTGTCTGCCCTGATTGAACACATGCGCAGCTACATCGTTTTCCCCCAGGTGGAGGATTTGGCCACAGTGAAAGCTGACTTCTATGCAATGGGACATATCCCCAACATAATTGGGGCGATTGATGGAACACATAATGCATTTGTCCTCCCTCGCCAGAATGAACAGGTGTTCAGAAATCGAAAGAGCTTTCACTCCATGAATGTGCAGATAGTGTGCCTGGCGGACCAGTACATCTTCCATGTCAATGCAAAGTATACTGGGTCTGTACATGATGCCTTTATCCTGAGGAATAGCAGCATCCCATATGTGATGGCTCAACTACAGAGGCACCGGGTATGGCAAATAGGTGAGCCCTGGTTCCCACCAAGTGGATGTTGGTGTATGGATATGGTGAGGGCCCTAAGGGTTAGTGTGTGTCTAACAGTTGTCCCTTAATATTAGCAGGTGACTCTGGTTACCCCAACCTCTCATGGCTACTGACCCCTGTGAGGAATCCCAGGACAAGAGCAGAGGAATGTTACAATGAGGCACATGGGCGAACAAGAAGAAGAATAGAAAGGACATTCAGCCTCCTGAAGGCCAGGTTTCGTTGCCTCCATCTAACAGGTGGATCCCTGTACTACTCACCCAAGAAGATATGCACGATCATTGTGGCATGCTGATGTTGCACAACCTTGCCTTACGTCGCCAGGTGCCTTTTCTGCAGGAGGATGCGGTTGGAGATGGGTGTGTGGCAGCAGTGGACCTTGTGGACAGTGAAGATGAGGAGACAGAGGATGAGGATGAGGATGAGGACAACAGAAGTGCTATTATAAGACAGTCTTATTTCCTGGCAGAGGTCTTGGCAATGTTCTCTGGCTCCTGCCTGGATTGCAGGGACCATTTGCGGGGTGGTTCTCCTTCTGCAGGGGGTGTGGTGCTGGTGGCCTGTTGGTGCTGTGGCGGGGCCTCCTGTCCACTAGCGGCAGCGGAGGTGGAATGCTGTTCCTGGGTTTGGCTAGTGTCAGGGGCCCGGTGGTGTGCCACTGCCTCCCTTATGGTGGTGGCCATGTCAGTCAGCACCCTGCAATGATGACCAGAATGGAGTTAATGGACTTCAAGTCCCCAGGTATTGTCCCTCCTGCAGCCGCTGAGTCTCCTGCAACTTTTCTAGTATCTGGCCCATCGTCTCCTGGGATGGTGGTATGCTCCCAGGATGTTGGTAAGTGCCTCCTGGAGATTCCATTCCCTGGGTCTGTCCTCCCCCTGTTGCACAGCAGTCCTCCCAGCTTCCCTGTTATCCTGTGCCTCTGTCCCCTGAACCGTGTGCCCACTGCCACTGACCCCAGGTCTCTGATCGGCCTGTGTTTGTTGGGTGGCCTGGGGTCCCTGTAGTGTTGGACACACTGCTGATTGACGTGTCCTGGGGACAGAGGTATGGGCCCGCTGGGTGGGTACTGTAGTGTTGTTTCCTGAGGGGGGAGGCTCTGTGGTGGTATGGGTCTGTGCCTGGGTAACCGACTGTCCGGAGATCCCTGATGGGCCAGGTTGGTCATCCAGATCCAGGTGTCCAGAGCTGCTGTCATCACTGTGGATCTTTTCTGGGGGTGGACTGGAAGTTGCTGACACCTCCTCTCCGATGACGTTGGGTTGGGGACCTGTGGGGATGTAACTGCAGTGTTATTGTTTCTGTGTGTGTCATCTTGTGCATGGGAGTGTTGCTCTGTATGGTGGTTATTGCCCTGGCAGCTTTGCCTTGTGTGAGTAGTGATTTTGTGGGCAAGGTGATTGCCTCTAGTGTGCATGCTTTAGTGATAGGGGGTCCATGCAGGTCTGTGAGGGGTGTCCATGCATTGGTGTTGGATGCAGGCCTTGGTATTGGGATGAGTGTGTTGTGATGGTAGGGTATGTGGGAGGTGGTGAAGTGATGGGAGTGAGGGTAGGGGTGGGGGTTTGTGATGGCATGCAGGTAGGGGGGTGATAGTAATTGAGATTTGACTCAGAGTCCAGTCCTCCTCCTACTCCTGCCAGGCCCTCAGGATGCATCATCGCCAAGACTTGCTCCTCCCATGTTGTTAGTTGTGAGGGAGGAGGTGGGGGTCCCCACTGCCAGTCCTCTGTACAGCTAGTTGGTGTCTTGCTGCTGTAGAACATACCTTCCCCCATAGGTCGTTCCACCTCTTCCTGATGTATCCTTGTTCTGGGGTGGTGTCCCACGGCCTGAACCCTATCCATGATTCCCCACCATAGCTCCATCTTCCTTGAAATGGACATCTGCTGCACCTGTGATCCGAATAGCTGTGGCTCTAACCGGATGATTTCCTCCACCATGACCCTTACTTCCTCCTCAGAGAACCTGGGGTGTCGTTGCGGTGCCATGGGTGTATTGTGAGTAGGTTGGAGAGGGTGTGTGGGGTCTTGTGTTGGGGTGTGTGATGTGGGGTGCACAGATGGTGTATAGGTGATGGTGGTGTGTGTCTGTGGTCTGGTCTGTGGTCTTGCTATCTCTCTTGTGGCACTTGTTTGTAATGGTAAATGTGTGTGTGTGTGTTTTATAGTGGTGTGGGTGTGGTGTGTGTATGTGTGTTAGGTGTGTGTAGTTTGAATTGTCCAATGTGGTGTAGTTTTGTTTGAGTGTGTGTATTTTGAGCGCGGCAGAATGTACCGCAAATGGTTTAGCACCATTGAATGTCACGGTGATTCGTGGGTCATAATGCTGTGGGCATAGTTCTGTTGGCATAAGGATGTGGGTTTTGGTACCGCCAGTTTATCACTGACCTTTGAGCTGGCGGACTTGTGTGTGTGGCTGTATATTGACGGAGCGCTATTTGTGGGTCATAATATGGGTTGCGGTAATCCGCTGCAGCTGCCTGTATGTTGGCGGCAGTCAGCATGGCGGTAAGTGGGATTTACCGCAAAGTCATAACGAGGGCCAAAGTGATTAATTACTGTTATCAATTATTGACCAGTATGTAAGTTCTTATTTCCTGGTTATATTGTCTTTTTCTAGAAGGAAAATGTTCAAGTTCAAGTTTATTTAGAAGAATATAAGTAATTCAAACCATTGCACAAATATTAAAATTCATATTAAAACACATATGCGGTCACCGCCGAATGACCGCCCCGCGGTCAAAAGACTGCGGCGGCCATTCCAACTTTCCCGCTGGGCCGGCGGGCGACCGCCAAAAGGCCGCCCGCCGGCCCAGCGGGAAAGCCCCTGCAACGAGGAAGCCGGCTCCGAATGGAGCCGGCGGAGTTGCAGGGGTGCGACGGGTGCAGTGGCACCCGTCGCGATTTTCACTGTCTGCTAAGCAGACAGTGAAAATCTTTGTGGGGCCCTGTTAGGGGGCCCCTGCAATGCCCATGCCAGTGGCATGGGCAGTGCAGGGGCACCCAGGGGCCCCACGACACCCGTTCCCGCCATCCTGGTTCTGGCGGTGAAAACTGCCAGAAACAGGGTGGCGGGAAGGGGGTCGGAATCCCCATGGCGGCGCTGCAGGCAGCGCCGCCATGGAGGATTCCCTGGGCCAGGGGAAAACCAGTGGTTCCCCTTTTCTGACCGCGGCTTTACCGCAGTGGTCAGAATAGCCCAGGAAGCACCACCAGCCTGTTGGCGGTGCTTGACCGCCAGGGTCGGAATGACCCCCATAATATACAATCAATTACAACCATTTTTGCACAACCTCCAGTACAATAACTAAAAAGTGCCAGTGTTCCTTGATACTAAAGTGCTCAAATACCTGTGCTCATATACCCATCACATACATCATTTTGCACAAGCTAAAGTGCAATAAGAAGGAAAGTTCCAATGTACTTAAATACTAGCTGCTCAATGTCTCCTGTAAAAATGTTTTTACAATGTAATACTCGAGTACTTCCCCACAGCCTACTTTATTACATTAAAACCAATGCACCTAATAGTTTACTTACTGAATGTGCCCCATTTCAAGAATTTAACTTAGAAATGCTTTAGTCATAACAACTCTACACATAACCCATCTCCTCAAACAAAACAAGCACATGTATGTAGGTTAGTACCTGGTGCATACAGATTTCTAATTTATGTAGAATTTGTAAGGCTGACATGATTCTGTTTAATAACTCAAGGCTGCTTACAAAAATTAGTATTTAATACGCAGAACCTTATTTCTCTTGAAATCTTTTTCTGTAGAACGAAAAACATAAGTCAACTGTCACCTGCACACAAAGTTACTCTTGAATACAAAGATTTATAATGTGTTCAATGCCTCGACACACCTATGGTGCATTAGGACAAGATGTGTTTTGTAAACACATACACCCATTAGCTAGACCCAGGCTGCACAAAATTAGGTAAACAAGCAATATGGTACTTACCTTATATAAACTATAAAACAAACTAAAACACACATTGGATGATGTCATCAGTGATGTAATCAATTGAGTCATTTGAGATGTCATCAATGATGCCATAAATTACATCATAGCACATGTCATGAGTGATGTGATATGTGAGTCATAAACAGTCAATTGGGGGAACGCAAGTTATAGTTAGTAGTGCTAAGTATAACTGGTTAATTTCTGTTTATTTTTAGATCAAAATGTTAATGTAATCACTGATATATTCACCTAACTATAATGTCACTTTACAATTTGGTTAGATTTTGTACCTGGGGGCTCCATCCTCCCAGTGCATTTTAAAGCAGGGGGGGCATATTCAGCCCCCATTACAAGGTCAATTTTAACCCCGGGGACCCCCCCGAGGCCCAGTGTGCTTGTTTCTATGTGGGGGCATGCATCCTCTCGCCCGGGTCAATTTTAGTCCCAGTTACCCCATCCCCTGGGGCCTGCTGCAATTTTTATGGGGAGGGGGGCACTTGGCCCTTTTCCCTGGGTTGACTTCAGCCCAGGCCACCCTGATCAGCAGGGGCCTGCTGATATGTGCAGGGGATGGGACACATTGCCCTCTCCCCCAGGGCCCTGTGATATTTTTAGACTGAGGGGGCACACAGCCCCACTCCCCAGGCTGATTTCAGTCCTACGGACCACATTATCGGGGCCAGCAGTATGTTTTTAGGGGGAGTGGGCATGCGGCTCCCCTCCCTAAGTAACTATGGGCCAGATGTAGCAAATCGGCAATTTGCGACTTGCAAATTGCGAGTCCCTGCGACTCGCAATTTGCAAGTCGCAAATTGCTATGCAGTACGGTGTCTCAGACACCGACTGCGACTCGCTATGGGGTCGCAATGACCCACCTCATGAATATTCATGAGGTGGGTCGCAAATTGCGGCCCCATAGCGAGTATAGGCACTCGCAAACATGGAGGCCTGCTGTAGTCAGCAGACCTCCGTGCTCGTGACTGCTTTAAATAAAGCAGTTTTTTTTTTTTTAAGTATAGCCCGTTTTCCTTAAAGGAAAACGAGCTTCACTTAAAAAAAAAACCGAAACCTTTAGTTTCTATTTATTTTTAGGGCAGGGAGTGGTCCCTGGGACCACTCCCTGCCCTGAAAAAAGATCTGTGGGTCCATTCACAAAGTGGAAGGGGTCCCATGGGGACCCCTTCCAATTTGCGAGTGGGTTACCATCCACTTGAAGTGGATGGTAACTGCGATACGATTTGCGACCGCGTACGCGGTCGCAAATGGTATTGCATACCACTCAGACTCGCAAATAGGAAGGGAACACCCCTTCCTATTTGCGAGTCGGAAATGCATTTTGCGAGTCGGTTCCGACTCGCAAAATGCATTTCTGCATCGCAAAGAGGCATTTGCGCCTCGCAAACGGCGATTTTCGCCGTTTGCGAGGCGCAAATCCTTTGCTACATCTGGCCCTATAACTCATGCCCCCACCATGCACAGGTTTTTCTTCATTAATTTGACTGCTAATGCTTCATTGATATTTTTAATGGCATTATAAAAGTTATCATGATTGCTGTAATATCAGTGCATGGTGAGGGCGTGATTTAAAGTTGCCTTAGGGCGTGAGTTATAGTTACTTGAAATGACTCTAACTACAGCGGCTGAATTTATAAGGATTTGCACGAGTAAATTCAGAACCTAACAATAACACCCCTGTAACCTTTGCTTTTTATAAGTGGATTATAAGTGGATTTCTATGGTTATTTTTAAGTAAAGTCATTTTAATGACTGTACATTATTCCAACCACTCCCCCACATGCATTTGGCTGTGCATGACAGGGGTAGGCTTCAGGGCCGTGGCTAACCTCCTATAACCATCCAACACAGCACTGTGAATGGCCTTTGGCTGTATGCCACAGGGCCTGGCCTTCAGCTAACCTTCTATAGCCACCAAACTCTGCGCTGCACAAGGCTGAAGGGTCTGTCTCTCTGGGTGTGAGAATTGGCGTGAGAGTGTGTCTCTAAGTGTGAGAGTATCTGTTGGAGTATGAGAGAGGGGGCATGAGGGTCTGAGTAGTTCTGTGAGTGGATGTGTGATGTCTGAGTGGGTCTGTGAATGGGTGTGTCAGTGTCTGAGTGGGTATGTAAGTGGGTGCGTGAGGGTCTGATAGGATCTGTGAAAGGGTGCATTAGTGTCTGATTAGGTCTGTGAGTTGGAATGTGAGGGTCTGAGTGGGTATGTGAGTGGGTGTGTGAGTGTCTGAGTGGTTCTGTGAGTGGGTGCATGAGGGTCTGAGTGGGTCTGTGATTGGGTACATGAGGGTCTGACTAGGTCTGTGAGTAGATGTGTGACAGTTTGAATGAGTCTGTGAATGGGTGCATCAGTGTCTGAGGGGTCTGTGAAGGGGTGCATCAGAGTCTGAGTGGGTCTGTGAGTGGGTGCATCAGTGTTTGATTGGGTCTGTGAGTAGGTACGTAATGGTCTGAGTGGTGTGTGAGCAGAAAAAATAGATTAAAAGAGAGAAATTAAGAGAGAAAGTGAAAAAGACTGAGAGGGAGAGAGATACAGAGTTTTTTAGGCTGTAATGAATGATATTTTAGAATGAGATATTCATGGACAAATTGAAAATAAAAATGAATTTGTTTGACAGCTCCTACTTACAGAAATCAGAGTTTGTTTGCTTTAGCTTCGCGGGAGCTGTTAGCTCCCACCATGCAAAAGTAAACAGCTATGTCCTGGGGTTGGTCACCCTAAGACATAACAGGAGCTGGGGGAGGTGGTCCCCAGGGCCACGCATGACTTCAAGAGGGGGCCCTAATGTTGCATTTGCCTGGGGGTTGTGAGGGTTCCCCGGGCTGGGGTCCGCAACGGAACCTATCTTCTTTTAGTGTAGCCCCAGAGAGGTGGGGGTCCTGGGGCTTCTGGGGCATTGTGCAGCTTCCCTGTATGCAATTGAAACTTCCCCAGGGAGGTGGTGGTCCCCAGGACAACAAGAGGGCCCCATGACCCCCGCATACACTTGAAACTTTGCCCCAGGGATGTGGTGGTCCCTGGGACTGCAGGGGGACCATGCAGCCTCCCCACATACAACTCAATAATTGCCCCAGGGAGGTTGTGGCCACCGTGGCTCTTGGAAAGGCCATAGGGCTTCCCCCACATTGAAACATTATTTTGTCCCAGGAAGGTGGTGCCCCCCACTCAATTGAAAACTTTCCCTGGGGAGGTGGCAGTCTCCGTGGCAGTGGAAGGGCCATGTGGCCCCCTGCATACAACTTAATAATTGCCCAAGAGGTTAAGGGGGGATTATAGGGCCTCCCCCATATTAAAACATTGCTTTTCCCCAAGGAGGTGGCAGTCCCCAGGACTGCAGGGGTGGCACACAGCCCCCATGCATTATTCTTTCAGATCACCCCGGGGAGGTGGTGGTCCCCAGTGTAGTTCTGTCTAAAATCCCTAAGGAATTTATAATGGGAAACGCCCCCTTTTTCTTGGCCACCTTTGCTGGATCACCCTGAAACTTCCTAACAAGATTCTCGGGAATACTTTAAAAAAAAAGTGTTGTGACGATCCGTCAAATGGTTCCAAAGATGTGGGCAAGTCAAAAAACGTTTTTTCAATGGAAACATGGTCCTAATTATAACTACCTATTAGTGAACATCAGTAGATATATATGTATAAGTTAGTTTCCATAGGAAAAGGAATTTTTGTTTTGTCATTAACATTGGCACGGTTTGACGAATCTACACACAATTTTCAAAGCTAGTTTGCCAGTCACTTCAGCAGCTGTCTTGGTAGTTTCAGTGTGATTTGTCAAGCCTGGGCTGAGAAAAACGGGAGGTCCCAAAACACTTTTTTCCTATAAAACTTCCATAGGGAATTTCAGACATGACTAGAGCCCAAGCAACCGGATGGAATTACACCAAATTTGGCAGAAAACTAGAACTTGGTCCAGAAAGCACCTTTTTTGGTGTAAATCTGCTCAGTAGTTTGGAGATATTTATAGTTAGAAAATTATAGATCTCTAGGGACGCAGATCCTCTGCAGTTCCGATAGTCCCTTTGCTGGCATCTGACTGGCTGGCAACACTTCAACCAGGAATTTTGGGACTCGGACTCAGCCGAGTCCAAAAAATGAAGTTAAGACTAAAGAAAAGGGGGCAGGGTAGGGATACTAATGCTTTTGGAATAAGTAATGGTGGGAGGATGTTTACAGCTCCAGGTTATATAAACCTTTCTCTTGCATACATTGTGATCCATCTTGCTCAGTTGTGTAACAAGGCCTCCTTCCACCTCCTCTTGGTAATATAGTCAGAAACTGTCATGAAGGGAATGCAGCAGTTTCCGATGCCACTGCCCCTTCTGCACTGATGGTAACTGTGTTCCACACTGCACTAGGCAAGACAAGTTACTAATGTTCTGTTCCCATTAGGTTTGTCAAGTGCTGTGTCAACATTATGCAATTAGCAAGTATTGATCCCATTTATCAGCGCTGCTTTTCACTGGGGATGGACGGAACTCCACGGAATCTCACAGAGTTTTTATGTAACTCCACAGAATTCCACCAAGAAAAACTCTCCCAGTTCCGCCCATCCCTACTCTTAATATACATAATTGTTTGTGCTCTCTGGCTCATGAACTAAAAGTGGCCCAGCAAGCTAAAAAAAACACCTTTCTTATGCACACCTCTGCAACAAAATGAAAAATTGTCCTAGCAGTGAGCCACACACAGTATTATTTGGAAGACATGAAAATAGGTCACTAGGAAAAAATCTCAATTGTATACCTATAGCAATGATTGGATTTCATTCACTTCATATGTAGCACAATCCTAATAAAGGTAGCAAAAAAGCCCAATGAATAAACTAGACTGCATACCTAAAGTTTAAGATTTACTACATTAAGAACTGAAAGACCCATTTATGTTCACATGCTAATGGTAATCTATAAACTAATAGATAATGTATAGAATACCTCTTACTCTACATAAGTTTTCTTTGTAGGGAGTATGGGTAAGAAAATGTTGGGGGATCCACGCACGCCACACCTCCCTGGACTCCACCGAGTGTCTCGTTTAAAAAAATGTCTGGGTTTGGTAGGTTTCCCTAGATGACGGCTGCACCCGGGACCAAACACGCTGGTCCCCTCCTCTGCAAAAACAGGTAGTTTTGTAAGAGATCATTTTGATGTGTCCACATCCTTCTGTGATGTTCCAAACACTAAAATTGTGAAAAGAAACACACTTAGGTTATGTTAAAAAAGACCCCTCACCCCCCAACTTAGTTGGTGGCATGCTTCACCATCGGGGACCCACTCAAGACACCTACCATGTCACAGGTGTGCTTCAACACCGGATTACAGTGGAGCAGGTTTTTTCATTTTTACCAAACGTACTGGTTGGATTTGGCACGAGAGTGAGTGCTGGTTCAGTAGATCAAATTTTATTAACAAGGGATTTCCCAAAAATGAAATGCACTGTTAATAACTGAAAGGCCAAAACACTAAATCAATGACTCACAGCTCGTGAGCTGTAAAGCTGCGTAAAGCACAAACCGCTTTACAGTCCATTCACACACCTTTCATATATGACATGCACAAGACCATTCATGCTGCCAGCGCCATTCAAGGGCCCATCACTTTCATACACCCACATGCTTGACACAGCAATCACACCAGCTCATGGGAGTCTGTGAACTGGCATTTGGCTAGCAGTGCGTTGTAGTGGCCAACAGCAAGTCACTATTTACACAGCCAGGCAAGCGCCACTCCACGCACACTGCCAGCCAAGTGCCACTCCATGCACACTGCCAGCCAAGCGCCACTCCACACACACCGCCAGCCAAGCGCCACTCCATGCACACCACCAGACAAGTGCCACTCCATGCACATTGCCATCACTTTTATTTTAAACAAAAAAAAAACTTCTAACTAATTACAAATAAGTACAAAACTAAAAACACAAAATCTCTAACTAAAACATGACAGCAATGCCAACCGTGAAACTGAAAATATAAAACAGGCAGTTTATGCTCACGGTAGTTCCCAAAAAATATTTTCGGTGTGTGAACTCCTGAAACACCCGGCCACACACAGCCCAGGCTTTGAAGGACAATCAGGGCAGTACATACGAGTCTCCCTCCGGATACCTCTTTGGGCACAGACTTTTTTAGCAGGAAAATCCTTTTTGGGAGTGTGAGGAATCTGATCAGAAAAGTGGTGTTCTTTCAATCTAGCCACATCCTCCACCACTGCTACTATAGCAACTCTTGCATGTTCCACCACAACAAGGCTCTCTATCACTGACTCCTGAAATTTAGCACATGTCATCCTTGACCCAAGGGAACAATCCTTGAACACAATAAAAGCATTAAAAGTTTCTTAATTAAAGAAATACAAGGCCAACGTTTTATACCTAATGTAAGACTTATGAACAGCAGTGTACAGTTCCAACCTCGGATCTACTCTGTCAACACCACCCATGTGCTTATTGAAGTCTGAAATGCACACAGGTTTGCACACTTCAGCAACCTGACCCCAAACAGCCACAGATGAAGTACTCTCATCATGGGCAGTAGTTAGCATGTAGACATCCCTCCTGTCTGTAAATTTCAGAGCTAGCAGCTCATCATTCTGCAAGGCACTGCACGGTCCCCTATCAAGTTTTTTACAGACAAGTTCCATCGGATAGCCTTTCCGGTTAGAGCAGATTGTGCCACAAGCAACAGAGTCCACTCTGAACAATTCCCTGAACAACTCCACAATTTTCTTGCTTAGTCCAAAATTGTGCGGATAACTGTTATGCTATTAATTGTGGTTGACCGATGACTTTGTGTTTCACCACTGCGCATATTAGTTGCTCAATGTTCACCAGTAGCACATTACATGTTGTATTCAGTTTAGCTGCCTATTGGCTTTAACATGGCATTAGACATTACATTTGGTATTTAGGTTAGCTGCCTATTGGCTTTAACGTGGAGTTAGACATTACATTTGGTATTTAGGTTAGCTGCCTATTGGCTTTAATGTGGAGTTAGACATTGCAGTTGAGACATTGCAGATGAGCTGTGTTTTTCCAAGCTGTGTTTTTCCACATGATAGACCAAGCTGTGTTTTTCACACCAAACCCTAGGCTATAATATAATCGCATGTATTTGCTGTGTACATTGCAACTGAGCAGTACTTTGATATATTTTGCTTTCATTGCTGCAACTACTTTTAAATGTGTGCTTCCAAACTACTAATTTTGTCTTTTAGGAACCTTGTGGTGAAGTAATAATAACAATAAATGTCTTCTTTAAACTAAGAAGTGCATTCCAGAGAATTTTTGTAAGCTCGGTCATAAGATAAGAGAAGGGAAGAAAAACATTTTGGCGTTAATCGGCAGTCTGGGAGTCGGAGTTAGAGATTGGAAGTGCACTATTTAAAAGTGTAATTGTTTTTGTTGTTGTTGTTTAGGGAATTAAAGAAGCATGGCAGACCATGTTTGAAAATGCATGTGAAGTTAAACTGCCTTATGGTGCTGTGAGAAACACGTTTTCTTGTTTATCAGGACTTTGTGAGTCTTGGGATGAGTGCTTTGTGCCTTTTGAAAGAAATTATATTCCTTTTGTTCTTGACAGAAGGGTTTGGATACTTTTGTCTGCTTACAGAAAAATGCAGGAGAGATGTAAGCACTTAGAACATGAAAATAAGAATTTACGTGAGCAAATTAGCCAGAACACATTATTGCAAGATAATGCTGAAATCTCTAAAACTATTGTAGTAGAATCAGGCTTTTTCCATTCCAGTAATGAGAATGCTTACCAGTGGGGGCCAGTGTGAGCAGAGAGTAGATGTGCAGAACAGCACACGGTTGTTGGCAGGTGAAGTGCATTCCTTAACAGATTACACTGTGAACACAGTTGAGAATGTTATTTTCAGACCGCTTTTACAAAGTACGATGTTTAAAATTAATTCAGACAAGGCAGCAGTACTGTCGCAAAATGTGCAGTTACTGGGAATTCAGTGGAATCCAGAAAATAGACAGATGTTGTCACAAGTAAAACAAAAGATTTGAGAGTTTCATACTATTTGCACTAAGCAAGAGACACCGAGTTCCATGAGCTTGTTTGATTTTTGGAAATAGTATAGCCCTCATTTCAGTGAAATCTTAACACTTTGGTACAAAGGAACTAGGAAAAAACATGAGCAGCTGCGCGCTTTTGATTTGGCAAATGAAATAATTCAGACTTTAGGTTTCTGCGCAGTGCAAGATGGAAACACTGATTTACATGTAAATCAGAATCAGGGGAAGACAAGAGTGCCCCTGGAACTTTGGATTAAGCTTTTGACTTGTTATTGGGCTCTAGTGAACACTGAGCAAATTATATTAAATGATAATGTAATTCTGAAACCTGAAATATCAAGCATGCAGTGGGTGGTGAGTTCACCTAACTCTCATAGTATAGGACAGGCACAGGAGGCTAGTATCATACAATGGATCTGGTACATGCAAGACAGGGCAAGAGTCACTGCAGCCCCTCACAAGCCCCTTTTCAGGATGAGGAGAGGGTGCAGGGACTGCCACAGGTAAAAGAGTCACCAGTGAAATTGAGTGCACCATTTGAATTTGTGTCCCCCGAGGATTAAAAACATGTTTGTTTGACTAATGATTCATTGAAATGCATGAGTAGTGAAAGGAAAGGGAAAGCAGTGCTATACAATCCAGTTCCTGAAAAGTTGTTGTCTACCACAGGAGAAGGAACAGAGTTGTACAATGTGTGTCAGACTTTAAAGCAAGAGCTGCTTGAGATGTGTCATTTTTACACTGATTCTTGGTTCACTGCCAATGGTTTAGCCGTTTGGTTTTCCACATGGCTTGTACATAACTGGTTCAATTCCCGTGCAGATGTTAAAGAGAACAATTCAGAGTCTGAAGTGTCCAACCAGAATTCTGACTTAGTGGGGATGGCTAAGTGGGTGCACCAGAAATGTGGAAATCTGGGACAAAAAGCCACTTACAGGTGGGCAGAGATTAGAGAGATGTACATTCCCCTAGATTTGATAAAAACTGTGATTTTGCAATGTCCTATTTGTCAGCACGCACAACAGAGATCTGTCCCACTAACAGTCAAAGATCAGTTGGGGAGAGGAAAGTAACCAGGACAGATAAGGCAAATTGATCAGGTTTTAGGGGGAGTGATTGCTGCAGATCACCAAGGAGAAATCAAAATTGTGCTGATAACTAGAAAATAACGGATTAATTCATACAGATTGGAGACAGAATTGCCCAACTTGTCATAAGTGCAGTGAATGGAGGTTTGGTGAAGAAGGAGTCTGCCCCAGCCCTTCTGACAGTGCAAGGAAAGGGAAGCTGTGGTGCAGCAGATAAAAACCTCAATGCTAAGGTGTGGGTTGAAGCCCCAGGTGACCCTCCAGAACATGCAGAAATTATAACAAAGGGCCCCAAAAACATCCTGCTGATTATAAAACAAGGAAAGGAAGAACGAGGGCACATTTCAGATGACAAATGTTATTTGCAAGAAAAGTCATACTTTTTTCTTTCGCAGATCCTACCACGACTCGCCACTGACCATGAGTGTGCTGTGTGGTCTCTCTTCGGGTGTGTGCGTGTGGGGTCGGGGGAGGGACCGAACCCCCAACCTGAACCTGATTGACTAAAGTAGAAACCCCATGAATTCATTTTGCGCAACTGGCACCTTCAGTTCAAGTTCTACATGGGATCAATATAAAGTTTGTCAACTTGTTTGATTACATTCTTCCACTGGAACTAAGCAACCTTACCAGTTAACTGTCTGTGTTTTTTTCGTGTGGAACTCTGACTTTCACTTACATTCCAGCAAACCTTTCAGGTGGACCGTGTACCTTTACATGAGTAGAACTCATGCTACATCAACTTGCTGTTTTAGAGACACTATTATCCCAATCAGAGCATCTTTTCATTGTAGATGCATCTGATGTGAAAGGTTATGAGATCAATATGTTAATCCACTTCCATTGCTTTACAGTGATTGCTTTTATCATTCAAATCTGATTTGCTTATAATGTTTTTTTGTGTTGATGTTTTTGTTTTTTTGTTTGAAATAAGAGGTATGTAAACAAAAATTCATTGGACATAGGGTGGAGTGTTATGCTATTAATTGTGTTTGACCAATGACTTTGTGTTTCACCACTGCGCATATTAGTTGCTCAATGTTCACCAGTAGCACATTACATGTTGTATTCAGTTTAGCTGCCTATTGGCTTTAACATGGCATTAGACATTGCATTTGGTATTTAGATGAGCTGCCTATTGGCTTTAACGTGGAGTTAGACATTATGGGGGTCATTCCAACCCTGGCGGTCGATGATAAAGCGGCGGCCAACCCGCCAACAGGCAGGCGGTCCAAAAAATGCAATTCTGACCCTGGTGGGAACCGCCAACACAGCCCGCCACTTTAACACTCTGACCGCCACGGCGGGACCGACAAACAGCGCGGTGGTCACCGCCAACAAGCAGGCGGCAGACAATGTACCGCCCACCCTATCACAACTCACCAATCCGCCACCTTTTCCGGGGCGGGAGCCCCGCCGATAAAAACACGGCGGAAACAGACTACGAACGGGAAAACGCTCACCTCCACACACTCCACGAGGAATCTGGACAGCATGGAACCCGAATTAAACATCCTACCAGCTCTTGTCTACCTGCTCATCTACCACGAGTACGAACGCCGGCGCAGACGACAGCGGTGAGTACTGCACCTACGACACAGGGGAGGGGGGAGGAGGAAAGGTTACGTGCACACACATACGCGATACACCCACCCCCCCAGCCCACCCCCCCAATACCTACACACCAATTCAGAGCAACAAGTCAGAGTGACACCCCCCCAAACCCCCCGGAAGTATGCAAAGACATAATTAAAATGAAGTTTCAAATTTATGTATAAAATAGGTTCATTGAAGTCATGGTAAATATGCCATATGAAATATACAAAAGAAATAATGAACATAGTGCAAAGTATAAACATAGTCAATAAGTCCTGCACAGTCCGTTAAATATCCATAGTACGTGGGCCAATGTGTACAAACACATGGGCAAAGCCCACACAGGAGACCGGATACCATTGGAGAGAACACTGCAGGGGCATCAGATGATAAAACAACAGGCACCTCAGGGGGAAGGGAAAGGGGGGCACCTCAGCCACATGAGTCCACGACGCCAGATCCACGAGGGGCCTCCATGCCCACTGTACCATCCTGGGGAGTGCAAAGCCACAGTCCATCAGATGGATAACCGACTCCACTGGTATTGGAGGAGGCATGGTGCCCAGAGTGCTTCGTAAACACCTGCTCGACACAGAACCGGCACTGTCAATGGACCAGCGGTGCTTGAGACGGCGGTGCCCAGCCGAGCGGTGCTTGAGACGGCGGTGCCCAGCGGAGCGGTGCTTGACAGGAAGGGCCCAGCGGAGCGGTGCTTGACAGGAAGGGCTCAACGGAGCGGTGCTTGAGATGAAGGGCCCAGCGGAGCGGTGCTTGACAGGAAGGGCCCAGCGGAGCGGTGCTTGACAGGAAGGGCCCAGCGGTGCGGTGCTTGAGATAAAGGGCCCAGCGGAGCGGTGCTTGAGATGAAGGGCCCAGCGGAGCGGTGCGTGAGATGAAGGGCCCAGCGGAGCGGTGCTTGACAGGAAGGGCCCAGCGGAGCGGTGCTTGACAGGAAGGGCCCAGCGGAGCGGTGCTTGAGATGAAGGGCCCAGCGGAGCGGTGCTTGACAGGAAGGGCCCAGCGGAGCGGTGCTTGACAGGAAGGGCCCAGCGGAGCAGTGCTTGAGATGAAGGGCCCAGCGGAGCGGTGCTTGACAGGAAGGGCCCAGCGGAGCAGTGCTCTTCACGGCGGGGCCCTGTTCAGCAGTGCCTGACTTGGCGGGGCCCTGTTCAGCGGTGCTCTTCACGGCGGGGCCCTGTTCAGCGGTGCCTGTCTTGGCGGGGCCCTGTTCAGCGGTGCTCTTCACGGCGGGGCCCTGGTCAGCGGTGCCTGTCTTGGCGGGGCCCTGTTCAGCGGTGCTTGTCCTGTCTTTCAAGGGAGCCAGACCTGGCCAAGACTCCCCGCTTAGTCGCCCTCCGACCTTGCGGTAGCGGGGCCCTCCTGTGATGGAGTCTTGGGCCCGTGGGTGTCGTCCGTCACACCCGGTATTGGGCTGGTGGGGCCCTCCTTGTGCGCTCGCCTGCTGCATGTCTTCTCCGCCCTGCTGCCCTTGCCCTCCTTCGCTGCAGCTCTCTGGCCCTTGCCTCCCTTAGATGATGTGGCAGGTGACGGGGCAAAGCCACTCTCCTTGGTGGCAGCCGTCTCAGGCTTTTCGCGCCGGCCCTTATTTTTTCTTGTCCTCTTCCCAGGGGGTGGGCTAGCTGTCCCCTTGCTGCTGGCCGATGTTCCTTCCCTGGGAGCTGGTGGACTCCAATAGCCCTGCACTATGGTGATACTAGATGCAGGGCTGGTGGTGGCTGAGGTGCTCTTTGGACTCTTACCAGATGGAGGGGTGGGTCAGGTGATGCAAAGAGGTTAATTTTGGAGAGGAAAAGTTTTTTAGGAGCAATGGGAAGGGTAGGTGCAGTGGGTATGGGAGTGGAGGAAGAGGATGTGGTTGTAGGAGAGTCAAGTGTGCTGTCTTTGGGTGCAGGTGCTTGGGCTGGAGGCTGTTGTGAGGTGGGTGGCTGTTGGGTGGGTGGCTGCCTGCGTTTGTGTGGTTTGGAAGAGGGGGTGACAGACACAGTGGGAGAGGACACAGGGGACGTGTAAATGGCAGTGGGGGTGGTGACTGCACGTGTGCTGCCTGTAATGGAGGGTGTGCTGGTGATGGAAGTACTGGCTGATGGTGGTGTGTATGCAGGTGTGAGTGGAGACGTCACAGGGAGGGAGGAGGGAGATGAGGACGAGGGGGACACAGAGGTGGTAGTGACTGTTGGCATGTCTGCATCTGGATGTTGTTTGTGTGAATGCTTGTGGGATCTGTGGTGCTTATGTCTGGATGAGCTGCCCTTGGGTGTTGAGGTGTGTGCAGGCTGGTCTGATGGTGTGGATGGGATAGGCTGAGGAACAGGAGACTGGGACTGGGTGGAGGGAGTTAGAAGAGGGAGGCTGGAGACAGGGACAATGGCTGCCGTCAGTGCTGAGGCCAGAGCGTTGAACGATCGCTGATGGGCAGCCTGACCCGAATGAATGCCCTCCAGGTATGCATTGCTCCGATGCACCTCCCTTTCTTCACCCTGGATGGCATTCAAAAGGGTAGACTGCCCAACAATGATGGTCTGGAGGAGGTCAATGACCTCCTCACTGAGGGCAGCAGGGGTAACTGGGGCAGGGCCTGAGGTGCCTGGGGCGAAGGAGATGCCCACCTTCCTGGGTGAGCGGGCACGGAGCGAAGGCTGAGGGGCTGCTGGGAGGGAGGGGCTGGTGCGCTGGGTGGCGGCTGTACCTGTTGTGGTGGTGGGCACGGATGTTGCTGCCACCGCAAGGGAGCTCCCTTCCGAGGACGTGTCGGTGTCGCTGACGTCTCCACGGGTCCCCGTTGTGGAGCTCCCCTCGCCCTCCGTCTCACTGGTGAACTCGGAGTCGGTTGCATGGCCCTCCGGGGCCATGTGAGATGCAGCTCCCTCGTGCGCCGATGCCACTTCTCCTCCGCCTGATGATGCTAATGCACACATGCACAGGAAGAAAAAGAAAATGGGTAGGGGGGAGAAATGAAGACAGGTTGAGTGCATGCATTGGCAACACCGTTGGCGGAGAGGACAGACACAGAAGCCCCCTGCACTACGCTGCGCAATCGGGGTACACTACTCAGTTCTTGTGACTAGGCCTACAGGTCTATGGACGACAAATGCACACATGGGTGATGCAGGACCATGGATAGCTGTACTTGGCACCCTACAGAGGTGGGGGGCGGGGGCACAGGGCCATGCCTAACAGAGGGGACTAGCCTACAGAAAGCGCCCTGGCCTGGAGTTACCCACAGCCCTCCTCCCCAACCCAGACACCTCAACTGCGCGCAAAGATAGCAGAATGTGCTGATACTCACCCCCTTGTGTCTGCTGTGATGTCCTCACGCGCCCATCCAAATCGGGGTAGGCCACCGCCAGGATCCGGGACATCAGGGGGGTCAATTGGCGGCTGGCACCCCTCCTACGTTGGGAGGCCATCCCCAGCAGAGACTCAGCGGTCTTTCTGGTCCCGCGGCGGATGTCCTCCCACCTCTTTCGGCAGTGGGTGCCCCGTCTGTTGTGGACCCCCAGGGCCCGGACGTCCTTGGCGATGGCACGCCAAATGTCGATCTTCTGATGGGCGCTGACCTATTTGACATGTACAGGGTGGGAAAGGAAATATCATCACTTTTCTGCATGTCGATGTGAGTGGCCTCCCCTCCCCAACCTTGCCATGTGGCACATGTTCCCATCTGTCGTGCGTTGCACTCCTCATTCGCTCCCCTCCCCACCATCTTACATCTACCCCACTCAACACAGGCATAGCCCATTCAGCGTGCACCCTGTGTACTAACCTGTTGGTCTGGAGGACCGTAGAGTAGCGCATACTGGGGGAGGAACCCATCAACAAGTTTCTCCAATTCCTCAGATGTGAAGGCAGGGGCCCTTTCCCCAGTCGCAGCAGCCATAGTATCTCCCAGACCGAGGTCACAGCAGCACTTGCAGTATAGGTCCTCTCCTGTGGATGATCAGGTCTCGAGTGATTAATCAGATAGAAAATGGCAGTCACGCCTGCGGCGGTGCGTACCGCGGCGGCGCGTACCGCGACCGCCGGCGCACATCGTCATTGGCTCATGAAACCCATAGGGTGCAATGTTAACCAATGCGGCTTCGCACCGTGGTCTTCGACCGCCTACCGCCACGGTGTGCCACGCCAGCGCATTGACCTCACATCCCACTGTCACACTTCACAGGTCAGGCAGCCGCCATTTCCAGGGCCCACATGGCATAATTTCAACTGCGTCACACAGGCCTAGGCCGTGCATTGCCACTCATACAAGCCTTTCAATGCATTGCGATTCTTTTACTGTGCAAGCTGTGTGAACGAACCTGTGGTTTGCTTGACTTTCTGCTCCATGTTGTCCTTCCTAGGCACCATCCGCTGGGACTTGCGAGGAGAAGGATAAATCCTCCCGTGTACCGACCGCTGGTGGACCTGTCGACAATGGAAGAACGACATGTTATACTTAGATACAGACTTGACAGAGCCACTATACATGAACTGTGTGCCCAGCTGGAGCCAGACCTGATGTCCCCCATCCGCCAACCCACAGGGATTCCCCCTCTGGTGCAGGTTCTGTCAGTACTCCATTTTTTGACAAGTGGGTCTTTTCAGACAACAGTGGCCATGTCATCAGGGATGTCTCAGCCTATGTTTTCTAAGGTTTTGTCCAGAGTGTTGTCTGCCCTGATGAAATACATGCGGAGCTACATTGTTTTCCCTGAGGAGGATGATTTGTCTACAGTGAAGGGTGATTTCTATGCCCTTGGCCATATCCCCAACATCATTGGTGCCATTGATGGGACCCATGTGGCTTTGGTTCCCCCCAGTGGAAGCGAGCAGGTGTACAGAAACAGAAAAAGTTATCATTCGATGAATGTCCAGGTGGTCTGTTTGGCAGACCAGTACATCTCCCATGTAAATGCCAAGTTCCCTGGGTCAGTGCATGACGCGTATGTTATGAGAAATAGCAGCATCCCTTATATGATGGAACAGCTACAGAGACACCGTGTGTGGTTATTGGGTGACTCTGGTTACCCCAACCTCTCCTGGCTATTGATCCCAGTGAGGAATCCCCGGACCAGGGCAGAGGAACGGTACAATGAGGCCCATGGGCGAACTAGGAGGATCATAGAAAGGACCTTCGGCCTCCTGAAAGCCAGGTTTAGGTGCCTACATATGACTGGTGGATCCCTAATGTACTCACCAAAGAAGGTGTGCCATATCATCGTGGCCTGCTGTATGCTTCACAATCTTGCTTTGCGACGCCAGGTGCCTTTTGTTCAGGAGGATGGTCCAGATGGTGGTGTTGTTGCAGCTGTGGAGCCTGTGGAGAGTGAAGAGGAGGAAGACGACGGGGACGACACGGACAACAGGGATACAGTCATACAACAATACTTTCAGTAGCACACAGGTAAGAAACAGCCACCCCAATTTACATTTACTTAAGGCCTCCTGCGTCTCTACTGTCTGTGTTTCCCCCCAGTTCCTTTTAAGTTAATTGTGACTTCCCTTCCCTTTTCAGAGCTGTATGACCGACTGCGTGACTACTGCTTTGTTTGCCCATGGACTAAAGCTTATTGACATTGGTATGTTGTCCTCACAATGTTACTGAACATAATTGCAACGTTATGTGTAATACATTTGTGAAAAATACAAGCAGACTCCTGTTATTTTAAGTGCAATGAGTGATTTATTTCAAGTGCTACATATAGGTAAATGATTGGGAAGCGGGGATGGGTGGGGGTGGAGTAATGTCCAGTTCTCAGTCGCACAGGTGCATTGTCCATATGCCTGTGGAAGGATGGAGCAGGGGCAATTCAAAGTTGGACAGGGTGACAATGTGGGACAGTGGGATGACATCAGGGGGTATCATATGCTGGCGGGAGTCTTGCAATCCTACTCTGTCTTCTTGTGAGATCTCAGGTTCCGCTTGCGGGGTGGTTCTTCTTCAGCAGGAGGTGGGGTTCTGGTGGACTGTCGTTGTGTGGGGGCCTCCTGTCCACTAGCGCCGGCGGATGTTGTAGCCTGTTCCTGGTCCTGGCTAGTGACAGGGGCCGTTTGTGGTGCCACATGGTCCCGCAATGTGGTGACTATCTGGTTAAGGGCCAGGACGATGGTCCCCATTGCGGAACCGATGTTCCTCAGTTCCTCTCTGAACCCCATGTACCGTTCCTCCTGCTGTGCCTGGATCTCCTGGAACCTGGCCAGTACCGTCGCCATCGTCTCCTGGGAGTGGCGGTATGCTCCCATGATGGAGGAGAGGGCCTCTTGGAGAGTGGGTTACCTGGGCCTGTCCCCCCCCTGTCGCACAGCAGCCCTCACAGTTCCCCTGTTTCCCTGGGCCTCTGTCCCCTGGACCGTGTGCCCACTACCACTGCCCCCAGGTCCCTGTGGTTGTTGGGGTGGTGGGTCAACCTGGGTGCCCTGTAGTGGCAGACACACCGCTGATTGACGTGTCCTGGAGACAGAGGCATGGGCCCGCTGGGTGGGAGCTGTGCTGGTGTTCCCAGAGGGGGTTGGGTCTGGTCTAGCCTGTGGCTGTCTGTGGGGAACCGACTGTCCAGAGGTCCCCGATGGGCCGGGCTGGTCGTCTGGCTCCAGGGAGACAGAGCTGCTGTCATCGCTGGGGGCCTCATCTGGGGGTGGGATGGACATCTCTGGACCCTCCTGGGCGGTGTGGTGGCGTTCGGGTCCTGCAGGGGTATTAAGGTATGGTTATAGCTTCTGTGTGTGGCATTTCGTGTGATGGGTGGGTGTCTGTGTACCCAAGTGCAGGCATTCCCTTGTGGGGGCTTTTGTGAGGGTGGCTTGTGGGGGTGATGTGTGTGTGCAGTGGGCATGCTTTGGTGATGGGTGTCCATGCTTTGTGGTCGCATGCAGGGCTTGGTGTTTGAATGGGTGGGTTGTGATGGTGAGCCTTTTGCAAGGAGTTGGTGTGATGGGGGTGAGGGTGGGGGTATGATTTGGCATGCAGGTGGGGTGGGGGTGGGAAGTAGTAGTTAAGATTTGACTTACCAGAGTCCATTCCTCCAGATACTCCTGCGAGGCCCTCAGGATGCAGGATGTGCAAGACTTCCTCCTCCCATGCTGTACATTCTGGGGGAGTAGGTGGGGGTCCGCCGCCAGTCTTCTGCACCGCAATGTTGTGCCTTGATACCATGGAACGCACCTTCCCCTGTATGTCGTTCCATCGCTTCCTGATGTCATCCCGATTGCGTGGATGCTGTCCCACCGCGTTGACCCTGTCCACTATCCTTTGCCAGAGCTCCATCTTCCTAGCTATTGTGGTGTGCTGCACCTGTGCCCCGAATAGCTGGGGCTCTACACAGACTATTTCCTCCACCATGACCCTGAGTTCTGCGTCAGAGAACCTGGGGTGTCTTTGGGGTGCCATGGGGTGGTGTGGATGAGGTGAGGGGTGGTGTATGTGTTGTGGAGTGTAATGTGTGTGGTGGTGTATGGTGTTTTGTGCGTGGTGATTGTGTGGGTGATGTTGTGATTTGCCTCGGTGTGATGGTCTACTCTAAGCAGTGCTGTCTCTCTCTGACCTTGATTCGCAATTGTTGTCGTAGGGGTTTGTGGGAGATGTGGGTGTGTGTTTTATTTTGTATTGGGTGTGTGGGAGTGGTGTGTATATGTATCTCAGGTGTGTGTGTTTCAAATTGACCAATGTGGGGATGTTTTGTAAATGTGTGTGTATTTCGACCGCGGCGGTGTGTACCGCCAATAGAATACCGCGGTTGAAAGACCGCCACGTGGATTCGTGGGTCGTAATGGCATGGGCGTATTTCTGTTGGCGTGACGGTGGAGATTTGGTCATCGCCATTTTTTCACTGACCTTTGGTGTGGCGGACTTTTGTGGATGTCGGATTTTTGGAGGTTTTCAAGTTGCCGGTCAGAATGACCGTGGCGGTTTACCGCGGCCGCGGCGGTGTTATGGCGGCCTTCTGACCGGCGGTAAGCGCCTTTTACCGCCGAGGTCAGAATGACCCCCCATATTTGGTATTTAGGTTAGCTGCCTATTGGCTTTAACGTGGAGTTAGACATTGCAGTTGAGACATTGCAGTTGAGAAATTGCAGATGAGCTGTGTTTTTCCAAGCTCTGTTTTTCCACATGATAGACCAAGCTGTGTTTTTCACACCAAACCCTAGCTGATAAGAAAGCATAGATTTTGTGTTTACCTCTCAATCCAGTCTGGGAACAAGTGACGTTTGGAAAATTGGCCAGTCTCCAAGTTTATTCAGTTCCCACACTGAGTTTGCTTTTAAAGATGGCCCTGGGCAACAGCGAGGGGGAGAAAGATCTTGACTTCAGACAGGAATGGACGTCAGTTGCCTGTCTCCCGCTTGGGTGGAAAATCTCTTTCTTGCAGTTGAACCGGAGTCATCAACTTGCAGACCTTAGAAAGATGAAGCGGAGTGATAGGCCCTACGTTGATGCAATTTTGACTTTTATGCTTTGCTTTGAAGTTATGCTATAATATAATCGCATGTATTTGCTGTGTACATTGCAACTGAGAAGTACTTTGATATATTTTGCTTTCATTGCTGCGACTACTTATAAACGTGTGCTTCCAACCTACTAATTTCGTCTTTCAGGAACCTCGTGGTGAAGTAATAATAACAATAAACGTCTTCTTTAAACTAGGAAGTGCATTCCAGAGAAGTTTTGTAAGCTCAGTCATAAGATAAGAGAAGGAAAGCAAAACAATAACGAGGTGGGTAAATTCTGGAATCCCCAACAGTGTAGACCCGGAAATTATAAACATATCCTTTACTACTTTCAGACAACATATACATTTTAATTCCATACCGTGCCCTCTTGCTAGGAATGTACTGCCATAAAAACCAAATGACCCTTGAACATGACTAAAGACTCGTCTGCGGACATTTCTTTCCTTGGAACATAGACCTCTAAAAACCGATCTACAAAGTGATCAAGAATAGGCCTAATCTTAAAAAGACGATCATAATCAGGGTGATCTCGTGGCAAGGCTAAAGCATTGTCAATAAAATGCAGCATCCGAAGATGAAGCAAATACCCATTATGAGTCATGGTTGCAGGAAATATAACAGTTGCCATCAAGGGACTAATAGACCAAAAAGAAGCCAGTGACAGCTTCCTTATCAACCCCATCAAAAAAAGTCAAAACCAAGAACTTTTTCATCTCTTCCAAATTTGTGGGAATCCACTGGGTAGCGCTTGACTATGGCCTAAGTCTGGCAGTGTTGTCCCTCAAATACTGATCCGCATACAAATTAGTCTGCTCAACAATCTCTTCCAAAAATACATCGTCCATAAACAACTCAAAGAAATTGAAAGGCCTTCCAATAAAAAATCTTTCAGCCCAGGGCTGCTGCAAAATAAATAGGCTGATCTGCCCCCAAGGGGAGCAGAAACGGTATAAAATATGCTGGCCCTTGCCCAGGGGGCGGCCCCCACACAAAACGCAAACACAAGATCCCTGGTGGTAAGTGGTTTCTGCCCCCCGTTGGGGTCAGATGGGCCTTAAATAAAAAATGGAGCAGACCTGCCCCCAAGGGGGGCTGAACGTCCCAACAGTGCTGTGCCCCCTTTGGGGGTTAACCCTTGTCCAATGGGCCTCTCTCCCACACAAAACAAATACTGGTGTTCATGTGGCTTCTAGCCCCCCCCTTGGGGGCAGATCGGGATGGGAGGCCTTTGGGGGGAGCGCTAGCACTTCCCCTGAGGGCCGGGTGCAGGACATAACGTTTACGTCCTTGGCACCCGAGCAGTGTTGCCGAGGATATCACCGTTACGTCAAGGCAACCAAGGAGTTAAATAAAGTGGTAATAGGTGGGGATCTACTACTTACTTATTTCTAAGGCCCTTACAAAGAACAAAGCCAAAGTGTAATAAAAATAATATAGCTGCCTATTAATTCTCTATAAACAACCATTACCCAGTTTTATACTGGCTTGTCATTGCCATGTACCACAGCATACTGCAAATTGATCATGTTATACCATGACCTAAAACCAAACTAAGGCCTAGCTTTGTTATTGGGTTGCAGTACCCTCGCATACTCATGGTGTGTCATGGGCAATTTGTTACTTAAATCACATTTACAAAGGAACACAAGGCTATCATCCAGGGCCCTGTGTTGATTAATAAATCAGGAGAAATGTAAGGCAGCGCAATTCTCTGTTTTGCGTTATTCTGCACCCCATCATCAACATTCCTCCAAAATTTTACATACATCCGTATACCACACCACTTTAGCCTCTCCACTATACGCTATGCCACTCCACTCTACTCCTTTCCACTGTATGAGACTCCACTCTATGCCACGCCATGCCACTCTATACTGTTACACTGTACGCAACGCCACTGTACAGCACTCCAGTCTATGTCACTCCACTGTATGCCACTCCACTGGATGCTACTGCACAATACACTATTCCACTCTATGCCTTTCCACTATACTCCATTCTACTCTACTCTATTTCACTGTATGTCACTCCACTCTACAGCAATCTACTGTATGTTATTCCACTGTATGTCACCCCACTGAATGCAACTCCACTGTATTCCACTCCAGCGTGTGTCACACCACTCTATGCCAACTCATGCTACGCTATTCGATTGGACCCCACTCCAATGTATGCCTACCACTGTACGCTATTACACAGTACCCACACCACTGTATGCCATTCCAGTCTACACCATTCCACTGTATGCAACTCCACTATGTACTATTACACTCTATACCACTCCACTGTCGAACACTCAGCTCTAAGCCACTCCACTATGTGCTATTACACTGTACACAACTCCACTCTACGGCAGTCCGCCCTATGCTTTAACACTGTATGCAATTTCACTCTTTACCTCTTCAGTGTACACCACTCAACTGTATGCCATTCCGGTATATACTATTCCAGTATATGCTATTCCACTCTATACCATTCCCCTGCATGCCACCCAATTCAATTCTATTCCACTGTATGCCACTCCACTGTACATTACTCCTCTCTATGCCACTTTAGTGTATGGATCTCCACTCTACACCACTGTATTCTACACTTTTTAGTTGGGCCCTGCTCCAGTGTATGCCACTCTACTGTATTCCATTTCATTCTACCCGATGCCACTGTGTGCCACTCCAGTCTATACCACCTCATTGTAAGCCATTCCACTGTACACTATTACACTCTACACTATTACACTGTATGCACTCTACTGTACAACACTCTACTCTAAGCCATTCCACTCTACACTATTACACTGCACATAATTCCACTCTGTGCCAGTCCACTCTTCTCTACGCTATTACGCTGGATGCAACTCCACACTATGCCTCTTCAGCATACTCCACTCAACAGTATGCCTCTCCGCTATATGCACCTTCAGTATATGCTATCCCACTCTACTAAATTCCACTGTATGCCACTCCACTGTATGCTATTCCACTGTATGCCACTCCATTGTATGCTACTCCACTGTGCTCTGTTTCAGTGTATGCCACTCCACTCTATCCCACTTCATTCTATGATATTATATTGGATGCCACTCCACTGTATACCACTCCACTGTATGCCATTATACTTTGCCCTATTCCGGTGTACACAATTCTACTCTATGCCACTTTGGTGTACACCACTGCCCTATATGCTACTCCACCATACGCTGTTCCACTCTATGCCACTCCACTCTATGCTAGTCCAATAGACACCATTTCACTTTACATTACTCCACTCAATGCCATTCCAATATATGGTACTTCACTCTACCCCACTCCATTGCACACTACTCCAGTCTGTACACCCCTCCACTTTATACTATTCTATTCTACTCTATGCCATTCTACTGTATGGTATTCCACTCTACTCCACTCCACTGTATGCTATTATAGTCTACCCCACCCCACAATACATCACTCTTGTCTAAACCACTTCATTGCACTCCACTCCAGTGTACGCTACTACACTGTACATTATTATACTTTATGCCACTCCACTGTCTACTACAGTATACGCTATTGCACTCGATGGGGGTCATTATGACCCTAGCGGAAGGCGTTGAAGCGGCGGTAAGACCGCCAACAGGCTGGCAGTCTTTTTTTTCGAATTATGACCATGGCAGTATTTGGACCCGGCTTACTGCCATGGATTTCCTGCGGTTTGAACCGCCATGAAATCCATGGCGGTAAGCTATATCAGTGCCAGGGAATTCCTTCCCTGGCCCTGATAGGTGTCTCCCTCACCCCCCACCCCCACCCCAACTCCCTCCCCTACACCCCGCCACCCCTGCCACCCCCCAAAGGTGGCAGGACCCCCCTCCCTGACCCCCAACATCACTTCACTCATGCACACATGACACGCACGCAGGCACCACCAACACACGTACATGCACAGACACCGACATACATGCAAACATCCACACACACAGTCAGACACGCACACCCACATTCAAACATACACGCACACAACCATGCAGACATATCTACAGACATACACGCACTCATTCCCATACTCACAACAACCCCGCAAGCATACACGCACTCAGACATCCCCACTACATACACACACGCACACCCCCATGCACGCACACAACAGACAACACCCCTCCACCCCTCTCCCCTAACGGATGATCGACTTACCTGGTCCGTCGATCCGCCGGGAGGGGGACGGGAGCCATGGGGGCTGCTCCACCGACACCACACCGCCAACAGAACACCACCATGCCGAATCACAGGACGTGATTCGGAGGGCAGTGTTCTGCTGGCGTGGCGGTGGAGGTGGAGCAACCTCCACTTCCCCGCCGCCCGCCAGTATGGCTGTTGGCGGCTCTCCGTCCGAAAAAGGATAGAGAGCAGCCAACAGTCATAATACGCCGTGCGGCAAACCGCCACTACTGGCGGTCTTCCGCACGGCGGTCCCTCAGCAGTCTTGTTAAAAGACTGCTGAGGTTGTAATGACCACCTATGTCGCTTGACTGTGTGCCACTCCAGTCTATGCTACTCCATTCTATGCCATTCGACTTTACTCCACTCTACTGTATGCTACTCCCCTCTACGCCACTCCAGTGTGTTCTCCTCCATCCTCCAACCTATGCCACTCTACTACACTCTACCCTATTCTACCCCCATACACTCCGGTGTCCAAATTTGCAAATTTGCACTAAACTCTATGCCCTTAAACTCTATTGTACAACACTCTACTCCACTCTACAACAGTTTTCAACACTGTACAACACAGCACTACACTCTACTATATGAGACGCCACTCCAGTTTATAACAGTTTCCTCAACTCTATGCTTTGCCACTTCAATGTATGCCAATCCACTCTTCACTAATCCACTGTGCCTCTCCACTATACACATGTCCACTCTACTCTGTTCTACTCTAAGCTGTTCCTAGCCACTCCACTCTTCTACATTCCACTGTAAGGTATTTCATTATACACTAGTTAACTGTATTTGCACGCTATTCCACTGTGTGCTACTCACTTTATGGTAACCCACTCTACCCCACTTCCATGCATGCCACTCCACTATACGCCTCCCCATTGTATGACACTTTCCTCCACTCTGTATAACTCCACTCTATCAATGTCTACCGCATCTAATGACACCTCTGAGTGTTCTACTCCACTCTATCCCGTGCACTCCAAAGTATAAAACTCTATTCCACTATACAACTCTTTTTGAAACAACACAGCACTCTACTGTACAAGACCCCACCCCAGTTAATAACAGTTTATAACCTATGCTATGCCAGTACACTTCCCTCCATGCAACTGTACACTATGACACCAATACACTCTGTTGTGTATTATTGCACACTATGTTACACCACTCCACTCGACTCTACTTCACTGTACTAGACTTTACCTCACTGTACTCTGCTATACAACAATCCACTCTATGGAGTTCCACTGTTTCACACACTACTGTACTGTATGCAACTTCACTCTGCCACACTCTACTACACTGTATGCCACTCTCCAAAACTTTACTCCTGTTTATACCTATTCAATCCATTATACAACACTGTACTCTACTCTACAATACTCTAGTCCAGTATGCAACACTGTATGCAACTCTCTGAATGCCACTGGACTCCACTTTACTTCACTCTACTCTGACACAGTACACTACTCTACTGCACTATTCCACTGTACGTCACTTCACTCTATGCCACTCAATGTCATTGTACTCTGTAACACTGTATGCCAATCCACTGTACCACATTCTAAAACACTGTACTGTATACCATTCCACTCTACAAAATCAACTAGACTTTATATAATTCTACTCTACTGTACCAGATATCACTTTCCAATACTATACGCTCTGTATAACAGTACTGAAGTTCATGATACTTTAATATGCCAGTCCACTTTATTGCACTCCACGCCACTGTAGTCTACCACACCACTATACTCTATGGCACTTCATTCTACTCCACATTACCCTACTCTAGTGTACTCCTATTATACTCCACTCTACTACACTTTATCTCACTGTACTGTACTCCACTCTACGCTGCTCCACTGTCTGACACTATACTACCCTATATGCAACTCCACTCTACAACACTATACCAAACTCTATGCTACTGTATGACATTCAACTCCACTCTATGCCTATCCACTCTACGCCACTGTACTACACTGTATGACATTTGGCGGCACACCATCCAAATTTTCTCTACCATACGCTATTCCACAATATTTCATAGCACTCCTCTCTATGACACTCTCTTCTACTGTACTCTACAACACTTGACAATACACCACTCTATTACACTTTACTTCACCCTACTACATTCTAAAACACCCTACTCACGCTATGGCAGTCTGCAACAACCTACTCTACTGTTTGAGATGCCATTCCACTGTACAACTTGCTGCTCCTGTCGAGGACACTTGACTACACTATAGGAGATACCATGCCACTACACTGTATAACACTTTATTACAGTGTATGATATACTATTTTCATTCTACTCCACTCAATTCCAAACTACAATACTCTAGTTTATGACAATCGAATTTAGAACACTCTCCTCCACTGTACTGTACAACACTCCACATGACAACTTTTCACTTGCAACACTGGACTCTACAATTTGAAACACATTTTTATTTAAATGTTTTAAAAAATGTAATTCAGTGAAAATAACAGGGTTAAAGCGTAGTTATAGTTAGGAAAACATGTTTTGCCTATTCACACCAAGCTTAAACTACCCAAAATGTAAACATTCAAAGGTTATCGTTATGACTTTAATTTCCAATTTATCCACCACTTTGAAATCGTTATAAGTAGCGGGCCGCATGACATACTTTTCTCAGCTTGTTAACCAGCCAGCACTAATTATAACTTGCCACTCTACCATGAACTGTGTACTAAAAAATAATGATACTCACTCCACTGTATAAAATTACAGTGTATGAAACTCTCCACTACTGTACTGCATGCCAGTTTGCTTGATAACACTGCAATTCTGCAACAGTCTTCTCCACTCCACTCCACCCTATGCCTCTATATTCTACAACACTCTGCTACACTCTATCACTCTGCTACAATCTCCTCAATGACACTCTGCTCCACCACACTCCATTTAATGGCACTCCAGTTGACACTACTCTACTGTACAACACTCAGCTTTACTGTCCAGCAAGGCACTACAACACTTTACTCCACTGTATGCTGTGTCACTCCACTCTACTCGACTTCACTGTACTATACCACACTTCACTTTACAACACTCCAACCAATGACACTACACACTGGAATTTGAAACACATTTTTATTAAAAAATAAAAATCATTAACCTACAATGAAAAAAGCAAATATTTAGTATAATCTATAGTTAGAAATGCCTTTTGTATTTTTTCTCTACAAACCCCACTAAAAATACACAAACGTAAAAAAAATTAAAGTTATAATTATAACTTGACTATATACTTCACGCACCACCTTGAAATTCTTATATCGCGCACTTTCACAGTCTTCCCACGTTACTTGCCACTCCACAATAGTTATAACGCATGCCTCTTTCAACTCCTGTTTATACCCTTGCATACTACATCACTTACAGAATGTCAAATCATATGATTCATAACAACACTTATAACTCCCTAATGACAATATGTGTCACAACACGGTGCATGGTAAAGTGGTTAGTTATAAGTACTGTTGTCTGGTTAACCCGCTGATAAGAGTGGGTAACGAGGTTAGCTACTTATGTGGTGACTCAATTGTGAATGAAAGTTATAACTATAACTTTAACATTTTCACAGTGTGTGTAGTTTAAACTTGGTCTGTACAGGGAAAATAATACTTTTCTGTAACTATAACTAAGCTTTCACCTTTGTTTTTGTCATTAAATATATGTGTGTGTGCGCATGTGTGTGCATGCATATATAATTTTATATATATATATATATATATATATATATATATAAATATTTTTTTTTTAAAGAAATAAAACCTTTTTTTGGAATTTGAAATGAATTACATATAATGGTTTCTACGTGCTTACCTTTTTTGACATATGACATTATTTTGCTGCACTATATTTTTTTAAACTACTTTGAAGTTTACATATAAAGTATGCAAACTCAATATTAGGTTAACAATATTTTTCACACTAAATTATTGTGTCATGATTTTTTATAGATGATATTTAAATAAACAACCTGTTTCAGGTATCTGACCTTCAGTTCCATGGCAGTAGTGTCCCATGTGGGGAAGATATTTATTTTTGAAAAAGTGACAAACTGCCTAATTATGAGATTGGCAGTCCACTGACCGCCAAACTTGTGGTGGTGGTTGGACCACCAGGAATCCACCACCTCTGGCGGAGTGACTTCTGTATTATGACCCTGGTGTATGGACCACCAGGAATCCACCACCTCTGCCGGGATCAGGGATCCCAACGGGCTGGGGGTGGACGAAGTCATGTTGAGTTCAGCACTGTCATGTTGATGGTGACTTCCCTTTCTGCCAGCCTTTTTTATGGCAGGATCCCCACCATGAAAAGGCTGGCAGAAAGGCAGTGCTGTGGGCCTCAGGGGCCCCACCCTGCACATGACCATGCAGTGTGTGCACTGTCTGCTATGGCAAACAGTGTGCATTCAGAGGGTGCTGTGTACAGTGACCCCACACTAAATCCATTTTGATGACCGGCGGAAATATGATACAATGGTTTTAGCCAGTCTGCCTGGTGGAAACATTGGAATATGACAAGGGTGCGGCTGCTGCCTTGTTGGCTACCTCACCACCACCGTATTGGAGTTGTGGCGGTTCAACCACCCATCTTATAATCGGGCCCAAAGTCCAATTCTGTGTTGTGACTTAGATGAAATTTCAAAGCTTTTCCTCCAAAAAGCAACAAAGTCTGAACTTTTTAAAATATTTTGCCTTCCAGGCTTTTCTTTTTTAAACACTTCCCACTGTATTCCGTACAAACTCAACAACATATTAAAAATAAATAAAACAACGACTAATGCAGCGCAACAAAAACAAATTAATAAAATACATTTCTTTTTCCATTCAACCAGTTTTTTATGTTTCAAGGGGCAAAGAATCCTAAGGTATTTAAAATGGGAAATATCACTTTTGGGCCCCTTTTTTATGCTCCTACTTAAAGACACTTTCCTTGAAGAACCCAAAGCAGAAACACTTCATGCAGATTTGTGGAACAGCTCTAAAGTTGTTCAGCAAAAAGAAAAAAAAAATGTTCAAGGGAAACTATGAGGCGATGACTTATCCACAACTACAGAGACCGTGTCAGCACCTTGTTAGTTAGCAATAGTAACAGTAAATGAACATTTTTCTATGGTGGTCATTACAGGACAGAAAACAATTAAGCCTGTGGCCTAAAAAAAACATCTGAGGAAGGAAATAGGCAGAGGGAAGATTCTCTGATCCTGAAGAGCACAAAAGGGACAAAAGAGAGCAGATCATGACCTCCAACCTAAAAGAAGGTACCATTTTTTCTTGCGATTTGAGGATCTGTCCATGGACTCATGAATCCAGTTAGTGTACACT
The DNA here is from genome assembly GCF_031143425.1 of Pleurodeles waltl. Classification (NCBI taxonomy): domain Eukaryota; kingdom Metazoa; phylum Chordata; class Amphibia; order Caudata; family Salamandridae; genus Pleurodeles; species Pleurodeles waltl. Next base: position 360,736,380 of record NC_090442.1, on the reverse strand, counting down.
TTGCACTGTATTTGCGGATTTTCAGGTCTGAAAATCTGTAGGCAGACCTATACAGTTTTTATAAAAAATTAATAAGGCCTCAGCACATTTTTTCCCATAGGAAAACAGCCCTGAGTAATGTCATATATGATGCAAATCGCAAATTAATATGTGATGTCACTAGTGATGTAATTTCTCACTGTAATCTAAGCCTATTCTCATTTTATCAATAAGTGCCAGCAGCTCTGCTATGTCCACTTTTGAATTACATAGACTTAGCCAACTAATTTGCCCTCTTCTATGTTACAAAGAGGATCCATGGTCCACACAATCCTTTTTGGCTTTTTGTGAAGAGAACTCTCCCTTTGTCTCTATTATTGCCCATCACAGACGCTTTATGGTTCCTTCCACCCCGAGCATGCTAAAACAATAGTCAGCATATTCACTGGTACATCAAGGGCAGCCATCTTGGTGGGTGGAAATATATTAATCCAAGCATTTTATTACCATGAGTTGGTATGCCTACACACAGATAAGGGCAGTTGTGAGGTCTGAGCAGGGAAACATTTTCCTCACTGTTTGGTCCTAAAAGTTATACCATTATCACATAGAATGTTCAGGGCATGCTTTGCCTAACAAAAAGATGTAGAATAATTCACTATTACTGTACCACAAAGCTCCTATAGCACTCCTGCAGGAATCCCACACTACGGAAGATCAGGACAACAAACTCCAGAAGCATTGGTGTGGAAGGTGTTCAGCAGAAATTATTCCACCTTCGCTTCAGGTAGCTCTAGGGTTTCCGGCCGATGACCTAGTGGGAAAGTCTTAATGACACTGGCTGGGAGGTCGTAGCATAGGTGGCGGCCACCCTCTTGGGAGGTTGGCGGATGTGCTTTTCCGTCTGCCAAACTCGAAATAGGGCCCTGTGTGTGTGTTTGCTTTAGTGATCACAATTATTTTAAGTATCACTACAAAATCTGTGAGAGACATGGGAGGCACAATTTAAAAGATTTCTACACAACACGGAATGGGCAAGAGCACACAGCTTATCTTTCTCCTGCCCAGATCCACAGAATTTGCCCAAGAGCATTTTCCTCTTGTTTGCACCGTAACTTAGCCCCCTGTGGATTTCTGTCATATGGTATAGATTGGCCATCACAAGCAATTTATTGTAATAATGTATTTTGGGGTTTAGCCACTTAGTACACCATTCCAAGCCACTTGGGAATTTTGTGCCCTGGGGATTTTCCGACTCCACCAGAACTGGCTTCTCTGTTCCATGATTTGGGCCTTTTTTCTGGCCAAAAAGGCTGTCATCAGTAGGTGGAAGGTGCCAGGGCCCTCTCAGTAGAAAAGTGGTGCATGGTGACCCTGTATTGGGCCCAAGCTAAACACAAGGCCTTTTATATAGCGGAGAGGACTGTGTAAATACCCAAAGCAGTGGTTTGGGATGAGCTGAGGGTGGCATTGAGTACCGACCCCAGAAATGACACCTTACCTCCGTGAAGGGGTATAGATCCCCTTTGTCCCTCACCTGTGTAATATATCCTTATGCAGCATGGTGAAACATAGCACTGAAATATACATAGTACCCCGATGAGCCTACTTGACATCATGTGGGGTGGTATATACTGGGGATGTGTCCTTCCTCCAACAGACAGTGATTAGTCATTTCACACAGGTTCTCTGGTACACATGAGAAATTGTTGCCCAATTCTTTATGCCTCCCTCCCCTGCCTCCCCTGGAAAACCATAAAGTATATCAGCAATAACCCCCTGAGGCAGTACCCCCTTAAACTCTAGCTCTGAAATCTCTACTTCTAGAACCCAAGTGTAATAGTCTACATTAGGTTTCCCTTTGTTTCATTTAAGTTACACATGTTTGGGTAGGAAACACCTATTAGATTTAAAGCATAATCTTGAATGCTGAACTTAAGCTCTGAGCTTTTAGATCCAAACAGATCCAGCATTAATATACTGTTGTCACCCACCCATGATTGTATGAAATATACCAGTGTGATGTTCCTTATATTGCATGCTGCGGCATTTTTATTGATTCAGTGACATAATATTGATTCAACAAATATTTAGAAACACAAATATCGGAAATGTAATATTGAAAATAATATCATTGCCTCTATAAACTTAACTAAAAAACACTAATATTGACAACACAAATATTGTGATCAAAAACATCAATTACTACAAATATCAATAACACAAATATTGGAAAACACAGATTTCATCACTTCTAAATACACATGGAACATGTCACAAAAAGTGAGGCCCATAATATCGTGGACCAAAATATCGAAATCTTTAAAAACATACCAAACATCAAAATACCATGTTTGCCTTAAAATGTTTACTTTAAATAAATACTACGCTTATCATTAACACAATAATTAAAATAAAAGATAATAAAGAAACAAATGTATATATTCAGTACAAAAAGATACGCTTGATTAATACAAAATAAATATAACAAAAACTATTCATTATAAATATGAACACACGAACAACAATATATTTTAAGTATGAAAATAAAGACATACATTTCAATATTACAAATGCAAAATAAATTCAATATAAAATAGTGTTCACCAAAGAGGGTATCAACTGCTAGAAAAATTCACTAAACTAACCAAAGCAATACCATTAAATTATAAACAAGTTAAATCAATAACATCACACAACAATGAACAAAACTATACAATTGGCACATCATATTTATTAAGCAAATACATACTTCAAAAATCAACAAACACTGCAAGAGGAGGAAACTCTGCCAGAAACACCTATAGAAGAAAGTAAACATCTGTACAGATAAATATCCAAGAAAAAATTATAGTTAAATAATAAAGTGACTTTTACTAATAACAAGAATATGATTAAACATTTAAATAATGACACATTCTATATCTTTTATCATATTTCATAGACTACTTAAAAGAAACAAAAATCTTCAAAGTCTAAACAGTGCCAGAACAAATCAACAAACACAGAGCAGCAAGAACATATGAAAAGTACATTTACAAAATTAATAAATTATACGATTATCCAGATACCTAAAAAAAAATGAACTCCTTAAACAACCACAAACTAGCAACAAGTATACCAAATAAATTCTCACAGTGAATTCTTTAAGCAGTTTCATTATTCCAGACCTTAAGTTATAAAATCATCTCTGGACACGTGTTTCAAGGTCAATCCTTTCTTCAGCAGAGAAAAATATAAAAGTGTTTCACCCTCGTAGGTGCAGCCAGTGCTGGAGGTGTTCCAGGCATCTCTTTCTTACTGAAAAGACCGGCATGGCCTCAGCTTGTCTAATTACAGGCACCTGATTAGTCTCTTTAAATACTAGTCCGCCCCAGTGCTCACTTGAGAGGCCCACTCTGGAATAATGAAACTGCTTAAAGAATTCACTGTGAGTTGCTGGCTTTGCTTTTTCTTCCCGTTTATATAACCTGTTGGGAGTGCGCTTTCACATGAGGACAACTTCGTTTTTGATATATATATATATATATATATATGTATATATATATATATATATATATATATCTTCTTGTAAATAAACACCCCCTTAAAAACCACAAATTGTTCATTGTTTTTTCTTTTTTTCTTTTTCCTTCTTATTTTTATATAAATATTTCAATAAATAACCATTGCATCTCTACAACATACAATACTTCATATTACTTTAAAATATGATTAAAAATTGTTAGCTTTTACATTAAAACACTAAAACAACTGTTGAATTCTGTGGTATTTCAGTTGGTTTATCCCACCTTCTTCAGGATAAGTTCATTAGTTTACATAGCACTTAATAATCTGCCCAGAAGGTCCCTGGGGGGGCATACGTCATACAAATGCCTGTTTGGAACACAAATGTATGCTCCAGAACTTGATAGCCCTGGCGTGGAGGCAGCAGATACACCATTTGACATAAATGAATGTGGCACTGTCTTGCAGGACAATGCATCTGCCAGTGCTGCCTGCTTGGGAATAAGGGATGTTCCAATAACGTCTACTGGCTGGATTCCAAAAGTTGTGGATCAAGTGTGTGAAAAGATTGCTGTGAAAAAGGAGTTCTGTCCTTCCCATTGTGCGCCGGTTCCTGCTCTGGGAATACATGGTAGCCGCACTTACCACTGCTGCCTAGTTCTAAATAAAATCACGTTGTCTCCATAGACAATGTCAAGCTACAACATATGGCTGATCCTGCACAGCAGACCTAGAGGACTCCTGGGTAGTACCTGAATCCCTCTCACTGCAGACCAAGATGTTCCTCTACAGAGTTTAGGCAGCAATGCTGACAACTCTCTGAGCTTGGGGAGGGTGGAAAATGATCTTTCATTAGTTCCATTTACTTCTCCTGTGACAAGTAACGTCAACCATGTTGAGCGATTTTACTCAAATTCTACACAAATGGATGGTATATACTACGATGAACTACAGCGAGAGACTTCCGCCAGCTCTCCTCTTCCAAACACTGCTCCAGTTTGTGCACAAACTGCTTCTGGATATTTTTCTGACATCAATGACATTTTCACTGACTCATCTGCATCTACTGCAACAGAACTGTCAAGAGCATGTAAGCTGATAATTTGGATCAAAATTAACTATTTTATTCTTCTACTATCTTTGGTTTTTATTAACTGTACTTGCCTTCTACCTTGGGACTGGGTTTGTCATTGTTTTCTTTATACTGATATGTGGTCATTAACTTCCTGAACACTATACAGTTGAACTGTTGGATGAGGTCCTAAAACCACATTTTTTCTCTCACAACGTCCGCAGAGACTTGTCCCCAGTGAACATATCCGCTACACCAATTCCTGATGGGATTGTTTGGAATAAAGTATCATTTGATATATATGGCCAGACGGAGGTCATCCAAATTCTGTATGTATTTAAACCTTCCATGAACAATGTTATAGCACCCAGAGTAGTTTCTATTGATTGGTATGTGAAAAGAGTTGATTCTATGATGTCAGATTTGCAAAATGTCACTGTATTTGAAAGTGAGGATGCTTATCAATCCAAAGAAAGTTATGGTGATATGTTCTGTTATAATTATTATGGACATCATTTAATCCACAGAGCAAGTACCCCAACAACTATTTTTAATTATACAAAGTAGGAACACTGTCTGACTATCCCAGTGGGAGTTCAAAAACATATATTGAAAAGTTAGCATATTTCTCTAGGCACAATGTTAAAAATGCTAAGTCGTATTATTTTAAATTGCCAGTAATGGAAAATCAACACATTGTATTGACTGATACAAAATGTATTTCTTCTGATTCCTTTGTTTCCCTGTTAGCTATAGAAGGTGATGAATGTTGGTTGATGTTGATAGACTTAAAAAGTGTATGGGGAACTGAAAATTGGCAAATAAGAGGAAAGGAAACTTATTTTAGAGCATGTCTGATACCTGTTCAAATTATATTTTTTAATGAAACTGTACAACAGACAAGTTGTTTAGGCTTAGAAAACATTAAGGATTTGAATGTGCCCATCATTCCTATTCCTGCACAAGTCTACAGATGGCAAAAGTACATAAATGCAACTGAAGATCAGCTCAATGAGTGGGTCCAGAATGGTACATTTAACACATCACTTTCACATCCTGGTAGGTGGTTATTGTGGCCACAGGGGGGTCTGAGAAAAAATCAGTCAGATCCTCCCTATGTGTCATTAGAACACTTGTGTATAGTGACAACATATAATGTACAGAAATTATGCCACAAATGATTGAAAGGTTCCTCACGTGATGCTGTTAAAGAACACCTCATTCTCCTGTCTAACAATATAGATTTTCAGGATTTCCTGTTAGGCCCCAGAAGACAACACAGGAAGCGCTTTTTATATGCAGTATGTAATGAAATTTGGAAACTTTCTCAACTAGAGGCTGCTGCCCTGGTAAGGCAAACAGATACGGAAAGCATTAGCCATTGTAGATAATGGGATTAACACCTTGTCTGACCAGATATACACTGTAAACATCATTGTCTTTTTCTGAAATAGACATAGTACAGAGTGACATGCCATCTTTACACCCTGGACAGAGTCAACTAAGGTCCATTATGCAGTTAGGTTGGACACTACAAACATTAAAAGCAGGTTGCTTTCCCTTGCAACATCTTAGCGCAAGGGACACATTTTCAACATTTAATTTAACGGGGCAACAACAAATAATGTCTAAGAAGGAAGTTAAACATTTAAAAACTAGAAAAGTTGCCTTCTACTGTGGCTGAAATACTATCTGCTGAATGGTTAATAGATGGGGTTATTAATCTGCCTATTTCAGCACTTCAATTCACATCCTGTTTGAAACACATTCCAGTAGGCAGATATGAAAGGCTGGGAGAAAGTTACATACACAAGGTGTGGGAACTTTCCTTTTCGTATAAATGTTTCAATGGCTTGAAAAAGGTCTTTCTTATCAGCAGTGAAAGTGAGACTTCTGTGAGCCATTCGATGGTTTGAAAGGGATGAGGTCTGATCAACCATGATTCCCCTGAGGACTCCTCTCTGTCATGCGCAAAGCTGCCACAATCATCCCTGCTCTTAGGTGATGAGGCATTGCTACTTGGCTGGAAAACCTGAGTTGGGCCAACAGGTGTCACATGGTGTGGAATTGTACTCAGCACCCCACAATTCAGGCGATTCTGCCGCCCAAATCCAGTAGTCTAATTATGCTAATGAGAACTTACGCGACAACCCCTCCCATTAAACAGCCCTGTAATGGACCCACACATCACCCACATTGCAACACAATGGAAAGACAATGGGATGCTTAATAGTGAGAGAGACAAATATCCAAAGCTTACTATGCAAACAATACCTGCACAATAGGGCTGGGGGCATCAGGAACACTCAGGGAAGGATGCTGCACTGGGACACATCACTTTCCAGAATACCCTAAAACAACATTTACACAGGAACTGGCCCTATATGTATCTCATGGACAAACAATACTAGAGCCAAGTGACATGACTATCTGCAAATATGGAAGTTCAAGTTAAGAAAGCTCATACAACTGCAACTGCATGGGACATACATCTAGCCGAAGTAGCTGCAAGATACACACAATGAAATGGACACATGCACAGTCAAATGAAAAGGAAGTTAGCACAATTGAACACCATCCATGTCTGCAAAAAGAAACTCAAGCTGCCATACATGGGACCAATACACAATCCATATCAGGGGAACAAGTTTAATATCATACATGCTGACATTGGGCTACATAAGATTAAATACTTACCATACCAGAGATAACACAATGCAATGACAGCACAATTGCAGTAACAAACACATGTCCATACAGTCAACATTTTCCCTTGTCCTAAGTAACACCAGCACTGCCCACAAAGTCAGATTTTCCTAACAACAGCGAATGGATCAGTAGTCAGGCTAAAACACACACAACTATAGGCAGACAACCCAAAATAATCAGGAACAAAAAGGTTGAAAAGGAATTTGCAGAACAAATGTGTACCCCAAAAAATAACAGCTTTGGTTTATTGAAGTGGAAATGCATAATAGCAAATGCCATTGGCCAGTCCGTTTGGAAGTCTCTGCACAGTATTGTGCCCACACTTGACTTCTATTAATGCCAGGGAACCTCCACAGGAAGGGTTATCAAGTGGGCAGGCAGGCACATCAGGGATCATCCTTGGGGGGGTCAGATTTGGGATGGGTAAGTTTGGGTTTGGGTTTGGGAGGGGTAGGCTGGGGTGGACTGTTTCTTAGGATGGGTGGGCTTCTTCTTTGGGGAGAGGGTTATGAGTGCTTGCAGGTGGAGCAGGTGTGACAGGAGAGGACTTGGATGTGGAAGGGATGGGTTAGGATGTGGGTAGTGGCCTCTTGGGTTTGGGAAGGGTTTTCAGACAACAGGGGAAATGCAAAGGTAGAAAAGGAAACTCTCCTTCAGAACATGGGGACAGTCAACAGAAGGGGTTGGGGATTTAGAGGTTGAGGGAGTGGTTGTCTGGTGTGCTGGTGTAGATATCTTGGGTGTGTGCCTGTGTGAGGAATTCTTCTGTTTAGGTGGTGTCTGTTGCATGTGTGAGTGTAGGCATTTGCTTGTCCTCGGGCTGGGAGGTAGAGGTGCTGGGTGATGGAGTAGTGGATGTGTGTGTGTCAGCTGGGGTGGTGTCTGCAGGCATGCTGATAGTGGTGGATGTCTGTGTGTGTGTTGGGGTGGTGTCTACAGGTATGGTAGATGTGGTGGATGTCTGTTTGTTTGTTGGGGTGGTGTCTGTGGGTATAGTGGGTGTGATGGATTTGTCACTGGCGGTTGTGGTGATTCTGGTGGGTATGCTGGATGTGGTGTGTTGGTCAGAGGGGATGGTGGGGGTGTCTGCTGAAGTGGTGGCTGATGTTGCATTTGTGGGTATATATTAAGTGCCTGCATGTCAGTGTGACTTGTGGTGTTTCTGTTTATGTGTACTGCTTGAGTGTGTTGAGGTGGGGTATGTCTGTGTGCTTGGGATAGGTGGGGGAACGGGGGATTTGGATTAGGAAGAGGGAGTTTGAGAGGGGCAGAATGTGGGAGGTGACTGGCTGCCATCAGTGAGGAAGCCAGAGCTTGAAAAGAACTCTGTAGGCCAGACATGACGTTATGAATGCCTTCCATGAAAGCATTGATCTGCTGAACTTGGCTGGCCAAACCCTGGATGGCATTCACAATGGCAGTCTGACCCACAGAGATGTTCTTCAGGAGGTCAATAGCCATCTCACTCAGGGCAGAAGGGGTAACAGGAGCTGGGGTGGAGGTGCCTGGGGTGAAGGTGCCCACTCACCCTCCTGGGTGAGTGGGCACGGCCAACTGTGTGGGGAGCAACAGGAAGGGCGGCGAAAGAACTGGGGATGGCTGACAAAGATGGTACAGGAGTATTTCCTGGTGGGTCTGCCACCCCTAGGGAGTGGCCAGTGGAGGTTGAATCTGATGATGAGGATATAGATCAACTCCTCCTAACACTCCCCTCACTCTGCGGGCAGTTGGGTCCCTCTGTGTTGGTCGTTTCTTGACCAGAGGTACCATGGCAAGATGCTTCCCCACGTGGTTGTGCCCTGTCTCCTTCACTTGCCTGGGCTGATGCTGAGACAAAGAGAAAAAGGGTCACAACATGTTTCTGATCACACATGAACAACAGCTCTGATTAGCAAACATTACCATAATATCAAGTAGGCACCAGCAACAACCTCCACCAAAGTGGCCCCGACATGTACTATACCATATGCATGCATGCCATCTGAACTGTCAAATGTTGGTCACAGGAAAATCAGGATCTCAGACAACTACTGTTGCATGCCTGAAGTTATGCAATCACAGTAACCATTGAACTAGTAGGCGACCACATCACCTTCAATGCTTTCCCTCATGGAGCATGCTTCAGTTACCTGTTGCCATACAATAGTAGCCCAATGCCAACTTCATTGCCACAGATCCCACAACATCATGCAGACATATATTTGTCACATAACCAATAACTCAACAATGTGAAATGCTGTTACCAGAATATGCCAAGCTGCTGACAATAGTACAGTGGCCTGGAGAAGGTGACATGGAATTACTCATATGACACTGGAAACATATCAACAATGAACACTTCACCAAGTGAAACTTGTCCCAGTGGAGTTAAGGAGGCAGCATTAATGTTTTTTTCAGATATGCCACACATTTGGCATGGAAAAGTACACTGTAGAAATAATGTGCAAATTTGCCAAGGATAGGTCCCTAAAATCCACAACAATCAGCGAGTCCCAGGGAATTCATACCTAATGTCTAGCACCCTTTACAATGACATACTCAGATTGCATCAGTAGACACCATTAGTCATTTGTGTGTTGGAGAGGCACAGAGATATGTAGGTATTTGTAGAAGGGCCTCAACATGTTGCCCAGTGGGAAGATACATCACTTTCTCCATTTTGGTCCTGCAAACCCAAATGTCTGTGAATGAATGGTTGAACCCGGCCATCCCAAGACCTCTGCGGCTCCCTAGCCTCTTACTTCCACCACAAGATTGCAGACATCCATGACAGCTTCAGCACCCAGACCCCCCCGGCAACCACCAAACACCACAGATTCACCTCGGGCCAACCTCCTGCTCTCCTGGACCCCCATCATCGACAACGACACCATGGAAATCATGAACACCATCTACTCTGGCTCTCCATCTCACCCCTGCCATCACCACATCCTCAATAAACCAAGCTCCGTCATCGCACCCCAACTACGGAAGATCATCAACAACTCCTTCGAGTCTGCCACCTTCCCGGAGAGCTGGAAACACGCCGAGATCAACGCCCTCCACAAAAAACCCAAGGCGGACCCAAAGGACTTCAAGAAATTCCGGCCTATCTCCCTGCTTCCCTTCCCAACAAAAGTAATTGAGAACGCCGTCAACAGACAACTAACCTGCTTCCTAGAGAAGAACCCCACCTTGGACCCTTCCCAATCTGGATTCCACAGCAACCACAGCACCGAAACTGCCTTATCCATGCCACCGACAACATCTGAACCATACTGTACAGCGGCGAAACCGAGGTCCTCATCCTCCTGGACCTCTCGGCCGCGTTCAACACTGTCTGCCACCATACCCTACACTCACTCCTCAGCAATGCTGGAATCCGCAACAGAGCCATGGACTGGGTCACCTCCTTTCTCGCCGACAGAACCCAGAGAGTCAGCCTCCCCCCATTCTGCTCGGAGGCCACCAAAATCATCTGCCGTGTACCCCAGGGTTCGTCCCTCTGCCTGACCCTCTTCAACATCTACATGGACCCACTCGCCAACATCGCCCGATCCCACAACCTAAACATCATCTCATACGCCAACAACACCCAGATGATCCTCTCCTTCACCAAGGACTCCGCCAAGAACAATCTCCACGAAGAAATGAAGGCCATTGCTGAATGGATGAAGAGCAGCTGCCTCAAACTCAATTCAGCCAAGACAGAAGTCCTTATCTTGGGCTCCACCCCCTCCGCATGGGATGAATCCTGGTGGCCTGCCACTCTCGGAACCGCTCCAACTTCCACCGACCATGCACGCAACCCAGGATTCATCTTGGACCCCTCACTATCCATGACCCAGGAAGTCAATGCCATCACCTCCTCCTCTTCAACACCCTCCGCATGCTCTAAAAGCTCTACAAGCTCCCCACCAGAACCAGAGGAACAGTTACCCAAGCCCTTGTAAGCAGCAAACTGGACTGCAGCAATGCCCTCTACGCAGGAACCATGGCCAAACTCCAGAAGAGGCTGCAACGCATCCAGAACACCTCTACACGCCTCATCCTGGACATCCCCCGTCACTGCCACATCACAGACAACCTGAAAAACCTGCACTGACTCCTAGTCAACAAGAGAATCACCTTCAAACTCCTCACCCACGCTTACGAAGCACTGCACAACACCGGACCAGAATACCTCAACAAACATCTCTCCTTCTGCACCTCGACCCAGCATCTCTGCTCCGCTGACCTCGCCCTCGCAACCGTCCCACATGTCCACAGAACTACAGCCGGCGGTAGATCATTTTCACACCGCGCTAAAATGTGGAACACTCTTCCCACCCACCTGCACCAGACCAAAGACTTCCTTACCTTCAGGAAACTTCTCAAGACCTGGCTGTTCGAGCAGTAGTAGCACCTCCCCACCCCACCTTCTCCCCCTCCCCTCCTCAGCACCTTGAGACCCTCACAGGTGAGTAGTTCGCTTTACAAATCCCTGATTGATTCATTGATTTTACAAATCACTGATTGAACACAACCACATGTGATTCCAACATAACTGCAAGTCACTCCATAATGCATGCCAATAATCAGGTTACAAACCTTCCACCTTAAACATGTGTAGGGCATTTTGCTACCTGATGCCACCTCAATGGCCTGGAAATGTACATTGTGGATAAAAAAAACAAGGCATACACGTCTTGTCTTTCAATACTAATGCAGTTGTACAAGCCAAACAACATGCAATGATGGGTAAGGGTATATCAGCCAACAATCAATGGTGACAGACTCCTGTCTGTGGAACCATATGAAATGTAGCTTCATTGCAAATTTCCTATTCCACACATAGGTTGGCATGAACATATATGTGAGGAAATATAGAAATCATCCCATTAACACAGGTAAACCACGCATGACACATCAGTGCACGCATTTTGTCGAAAGAGAAAGTGACACATGCTAATATGCAGGCACAAGGAATTTTGGCAACAGTGTTGGCACATAAGCCATGTCAATGGATATTCCCCTCTTACCAGGCAAAAGTTGTGATCTGTAGCTGACCCAAATAACAATGTATGCTCTGCCACATATATGATGACCACCTTCACATTACAGACAGTAGTGAGGCACCAGCAACCTTCACACGCTGAAGGCAAGTAGCCTCTGGGTGGCAGATGCCAATGGACTCATTTGTCCATTCACATGGCTGGGGACAGTTATCCATCACTTCCCTACATTTAGCTCGTAACAGGAGAAGTAGTTGTCTGTTGCATAGAATTTACTCCCACTACAACAACAAACATTACTTGATTGATCACTGTACGCAGTCAAGTGTTGTCCGTAGAGAGCAAATTGTTTGTGAATTATGCACAGTTGTGTCCCAGTTTCCTTGGCCAATAGGCAAGGCACATCAGAATGCACCGATGTCATACCTACACAAACAGTCGCTCATCTACTGTGTCACACATGGCTCAGCCCTAATCATCAGGGGGAGATGTCAGAACCTAACACATTAACTGGGCAATGTGATAGACAGGAATATGCCCTGCACTCACCCCCATGTGGCTGCTGTGATCCCCACATACACCCATTAAGGTGTGTGTATGCCACTACCAGGAGGCGGGACATTGGGGGTTGATGTTCCAACCAGTGCCCCACCCATGTTGGAAGGACATCCCCAGCTGGATCCTCCTCTATCTTTCGGGCCCAGTGTCTCAGGTCCTCCCACCTCTTGCGACAGTGGGCACACCTCCAGCTGTGGACCCCTAAGGTCTGCACCTTCCGGGTGATGGCTCTCCATATCTCCTTCTTCTGATGGGTGTTGACCTGCATGGATACATGAGGAAAATCAAGAGATTACAACCACAAGTTTTTGCACAAATGATTGAGTCACACACATGTCAGAAACACCAAGCTTGAAATGTTTAATTTGTTAACAGACCACAAGTGTAAAGCACACAAGACAATAACTACAGGTCCATGAATTCAGACATCTATATCCATCTGCATATTAACTCACTACCCTCCTCAGGGCCTACAATAACTAAGCAAGCTAACTTGTATCAGGTAGCCCATGCTTCACCAACATAAACTCTGATGTGAGCCACAATGAAACATTACACACATATATGGCTTCTGAAGAGTAAACACATTCAAACTCTGCAAGATTGACTTACTACATGCAGTCCCTACAGACAACTTCCATAGTACAGACCTCACCATGATACTTGAGTGATAATGAAGGAGCAGGCATGGTGGGCACAAAAAGTGTATTATTTGTCCATGTGTGGACATGTGTCCTACCAAATGCAGACTCATGCCACTTCAGGCAGTGGGTTCTGCGGTACGTACCACAGAACACACCTTTGTACATATGTGTCTATCCTACAGAGATGGCATTCAATATATAAAGGTGTACAATATACAATTTCTGCTATGTGACCAAGCACATGACCACATGTCATGCCCTCCCAGGAATCAACACACTGTCTGTATTGTGGGACTGTCATTAGTACAATAAGCGTATACAGGACAAATATGACTTCTTCAAAGGTGACAACAGATCAGTGGGAGCAAGGGACCTGTCATGAGTCAAAGACACACATTGACAATGAGTCAAAATGCATATATGGACTACTTCTGGGATGTACCTCTGTACCCATTCCTAATCTAGTCAATAGACTGAGACATTTAGGCCAAGCTTTACCACTAGGGCATCATATTGTCCACATGACAGGATCTGCTGGAGTACAAGAATTGGGCACAGTGCCACAGTTGCATAGCCACAATTACTCTCCCACAGCCTGGACTAGGTACCATATTGCTAATACAACTGGTAGGCCTTGGTCTCTGCAGGCTGAGCATACAAAACCTATATGACACTCACATTGCTATCAGTTCCATGCATGACAGTACATCATGTGGCAGGTGGTTTGTGTGGCAACCTGAAGGGCAGAATGAGTGAGGATGTGGATTTCAGACAACAGTTTGTCAAGGTCAGATATGGGTTCTAAGATCTGCCGTTATATACACATTGCTTACAAGATCCTCAAATGATTAATACAAGTTGCATATACGGCTCATGATGTCATGCTCATAGATATTGTCCAACATTTACAACAATCATGAAGAAAGACATGTCATTTGATGGCAGTAAAGTTTCACCTAGCTATATGCATCCAACACAGGAAGGATCTAGAACCCCAAAGAACTCACAAAACACAATGTGACTGAACTTACCAAATAGTACTGACCACCAATACCTGCACAATGTACATCCTATTTATGCCACACAGACTGCAACAACAGGCACATAAGAAGTCTTACTGGCATGCATGGGCATATTGTAGCCTGTGAGGAGGGAAAGGATGATGTCGAACAAAATCAATTATGCCTATGCGATTCTTTTCTTGCTGCCCTGGTGAGCCATAGAGGGGTAAAACCTCATCAACAAGCCACTCCAGTTCCTGTGGAGAGAAGGCAGGTTCCCTATCACCTGCTCGACATGGCATGACTGCTCCCACAGGCAGCACACAGCAGCTCAGGTAGTAGAGCTGTTCCGGCAGCAGTATCAGGTGTGTCAAGTGGGTGAATGTGCACAACGTGGTAGTCACTTCTGCCATGTACGCAGTTATCACCACTGGCATACACAACCATCGGACCGGGACCGCCACAGGCAACAGTTTTAGCCTATGGTTGTGTCCACCACAGTTGGAACCGCCGACTGCCCTAACGACTTGCGCCGGTGGTTATGGGCAGTTCCTAATGTCCAGTGGAGTCAGTTAGGCATCCACCATTTTGGCAGGCTGAAACACTGTATTTGGCTTTGTAAACCGTGTCACACCTACAATATATCATTGTGGCATTGCAAACATCCTTATTCTGTCTTTTCATATAGATACTTCACCACAACTAACAGTGTAGTGTGTTGCAGGGCACAGATGGCATTTGATTGCGGTGAACGTCGACCACCAAAGACGGTCATTTTGGCAGACGGAATATACAGTCACATTTTGAGGGCTAATTATGTAGCACATCTTTGAGTTTCGTTCAAATCCATGTTGTGGACACATTTGTTGACAACCATGGGGGTCACAGGGGACCCTTGTGAAGTTTACAGCTGTGACATGTACTAGGTGTCATGTCTATCTACTCAGAAATGCTTTGTCACATGATATTATTGGCATGCATCATGTATGTTGCTGTGGACACACTGACTAATGTTGCAAATTATGCCTTGCCACACATAAGTATCTTGGGAGAGGAAGGATGACAACCTCCTGTTTACCGTCCACTATCAGACCTTCAAACCCATGGTGTAATGGGATAATTAGACTATACTGCTGGGATAGGCAAACAATAGTGGACCTATGCCCTCAGTTGGAGCCAGATCTGATGCCACTTATTAGTTATCCAACCTGCATACCACCCATTGTACAAGTCATGTCAGTTTTGCACTTCCTTGAAATAGGGTCCTTCCAACATACAGTGGCCCTATCTGCTGGTATTTCTCAACCTATGTTCAATCTGGTGTTAAAGGGTTTCCTCTCAGCAATGTTGAAACACATTGACAGCTATATCAGGTTCCTCTGATGTGAGGATTTAGCCAATGTGAAGGCTGACTTTTATGGTTTTCCATGCCTCCCACATGTGGTGGGGGCAATTAATGGCACACATGTTGGCTTGGTGCCACTTCAGGCCACTGAACAAGTCTATCGCAACAGAAAGAACTTCCATTCCATCAATGTGCAAGTTGTCTGTTTGGTGGATCTCTACATCTCCCATGTCTGTGCCTATTATCCAGGATCAGCCCATGGTTCCTTCCTAATGCAGAAAAGTACCATATTCCAGCTGCTGTCACAACTGCACCCAGATAGGGCCTGGCTGGTTGGTAAGTCACATCTGTCCTAATTATGTGTGTGCAATGTCAGGTGCTAAAATCATGAAGTGAGTGACTCATTGTTGAAGTTACGTCCCATTCCTTAGTAAGAGACTCCACATATCCAAAATGTCCTTGGTTGTTGAAGCTGGTGAGAAATCCAACTACTCCAGGAAAGTCTGTTTCAATGAGGCCCATGGAAGAACACGGCGGGCAGTAGAACGGGCTTTTGGGCTCGTGAAGGCCAGATTTAGGTACCTAGACAGGACTGGTGGAGCCCTCCTCTACTCACCTGGGAAAGTGTGCAAGATAACTGTGGCATGCTGCCTGCTCCATAACATTTCCCTGCAGAGGAATATCCCATACCTCCCAGAGGAAGAGGAGCCTGCAGTGCCACTGGGTGTGGCTACTTAAATGCCATGTGAGTACGACAGTGTAGAAGTGGAAGGAGTTGACTTGTGAGAAGATCTCATCAACAGCTACTTTTCATGAGTGTAAGTATGTTGTGATGTAATGATTCTGACTGAACAATGAACTGTAGTTGTGAGAATGTGTGGAGTTGATCATTTTGGAAAAAGATAGGGATCTGATACTCTGCAATATTCAGCCAAAGGCTACTTGATAAGATAGCTTTTGACAGATCCCCACCTTGATGATGTTGCTTTGTTTGTGACAGTTTTCTTGCAATATACTTTGTTTTCAACTTGCTTGCTATGTGACATGCGTCATAGGTATGGTTTTAAGCCTGTACTTCTTGTTTTGGTCTTTGTACAGGTACCTTCTTCATGACAACTTCATGTGGGCATTTCAGAGTTGTGACATTGGCAGGTACCTGATGCTGTTCTGACATACAAAGTGGACATAGATTGTTCAAGGTAATCTAGGTCACAGAGTTTGGATGTTTGAGACCTGTACCAAGAGAGTTTGGACATCGTTTGGGTGGATGTACAGAAGTGCATATTGGACTTGTTTTGCTTTTTGTGGTGGGCCCCATGCATCATTTGTGTCATTATAGGGTCATAAGATATAGGGCCTCATTCCGACCCTGGCGGTCATGGACTGCCAGGGCCGGGGACGGAGGAAGCACCGCCAACAGGCTGGCGGTGCTTCTGGGGCAATTCTGACCGCGGCGGTAAAGCCGCGGTCAGAAAAGGGGAACCAGCGGTTTCCCGCCGGTTTTCCCCTGCCCCAGGGAATCCTCCACAGCCATGGGGATTCCGACCCCCCTCCCGCCAGCCTGCTCCTGGCGGTTTACACCAGAAGAGGCTGGCGGGAACGGCGGGAACTGGCATGGGCACTGCAGGGGCCCCCTAACAGGGCCCCATTCAGATTTTCAGTATCTGCAAAGCAGACACTGAAAATCGCGACGGGTGCCACTGCACCCGTCGCACACCAGCAACTCCGCCGGCTCCATTCGGAGCCGGCTTCATCGTTGCTGGGGCTTTCCCGCTGGGCGGGCGGGCGGCCTTTTGGTGGTCGCCCGCCCGCCCAGTGGGAAAGTCAGAATGACCGCCGTGGTCATTTGACCGCGGTGCAGTCTTCTGGCGGTCTCCGTCAGGCAGGAGGTGCCCGCCACCCGCCGCCCGCCGGGGTCGGAATGACCCCCATAGTCCTAGCTTTTGACCAAGTCTTTTTTCTTTCACATTGATTAAACACTATTTTTGTATGACATGTATATAGCTGTAGATGTGTTTCATCATTTCAGGCCACAGTGCTACAACACTGACATGTGTTTGTGGCAGATCACCAGATGCATGGGAATTGGAATATGATGTCCCTGTGATCATGGACTGTTATACTGACATTTCTCTATATCTTGGATTATGTGCTGTTCCATTACACTAGTGTGGTATATGATAAGGCTAAAGCTGCTGACATCAACCACTTTAATGTTTGACTGTTCTCTAGGACAATGTCTGACAAATCCTTTCCTTCTGTGGGCTGGGGGTCTGTACCTGTAAATTCTTGAATTCCAATAGTCCAGACATTTTGGCAGCCTTTGTGCTGAACACTGAAATAACATTTTTGGTTTGACCTGACACTTGTACTAATGTGTTGGTATGTAATGGTTGTAAACCTGAGCAGGACACTGTGTACCTGTAACATATCCCTGCGCTGCTTGCACAAGTAACCTGTAACTTGATTACATGGTTCACATTGTCTTACAACTCTACATACCTAAAAGAGAAATTTAAGCAAGCAGACCATTAGTTTGTGATAAGTAAATTTATTATAATGCTAATCTAGAAAATACATTTTGGACAGAAATAAATAAAAATGTAAAATGAAGAGGTCAGTCACTGTGAATGAAATCATTGGAGCAGATGTCACACCACTGGGAGTCCAAAGTCCAGAGTACTCCTCAATTGGAACTGGTAGGTTGTTCAGGATCAGTCTCAGAGTGAATGTGAGGCAGACAAAGGAGGGCCTTTAGAAAGAGGTCATTTGCTGGCAGTAGCAGGTGTCTTGCCAATCACACCTTCTGGATTCTTTGTTGGGTGCTGTAATGATATTTGTGTTTTGACCACTCACTCCACATTGTACTTAGCCTAGCAGCACACCGTCACATGAGGGACCAACAGCTTCATCATGCCTATTGACTTTATTTTGGCATTAGCCACGACCACGTTAAAAACTGCAAGCAGTTTTCCACTTTGTCATGTTTTTATTCTACTTGTTTTCATGTTCTTTTTCTCACCAAGGACTTAGGCTGATAAGAACATACTAAGACAACAGAGAACGGTCTTGTTTTGAAGGGGCACCTTGGGATTGTGGCCAAGTCCCGACGTGTTCTTTTCAAAGCTGGCCGAAAGTAATCAGCATTTTTTTAATAATAAACTTCTACAGTGAGAGGGTGGTTCTAGAATTTTCCTCTTGTTTGTTCAAAGTATAAAAGGCTGAGACCAGATGGACCGGGGACCGAGAGTGATTCAGATCTCAAACATTTCAAGGACGCTGGGGTGTGTCATCCTTCCCGTGAGGATGATTGATCTGTCTCTCCTAGATTGACTCTGGGATCTGGTGATCTGAAGCTGATAAGAGGGAGATGAAGCAGATATGCCCTTGCCCCATGGTGATGCATATTTTTTAATTCATTATTTGCTTTGCATTGTAATATAGATACATATATTTGTTGTGTGTATTGCAGGGAGAATAATTTGTACATGTTTTCATTTAATTGCTGTGAACGTGTGCTTTCAGCATGCTGGCCTTCTTTTACAAACCTTGTGAAGCGAATTAATAAATGTCTTTTTCAGACTAAGAAGCTCATTCCAGAGATTTTTGTCAGTGCATGAGTGTTTCAACTCGGTCATTAGTGAAGCAAAATAGATGTTCCTGCTTCTGGGGAGGTGAGATCTGCTGCTACAGAGACAAGGGTGTCTGGTGCTGGTTGTCCCTCTGGCAGGGCCTCCATTCCAGTGGCTTGCACCAATGTTGATATGTCTGGTGTTGATGAGCCAAAAGAAGGGGTAGACAGTTGTTGAAAGGTCCTCCTCAGGGTAGTACATATGTCCCTCAACAACCCTGTCAGGGAGGCCATGTTGTTATGGCGGGCCTCCATCTGTTCCTGCATATCTCTGTGCATGTCCCTCTGTAGCTGCTTGATTTACCGCAGTTCGGTCAACCCCTGGCCCGTCATGCCTTGGGACTCCCGATAGACCCACAAGATGTGGTTGATGGTGTCCTGGCCAAGAGCAGCCCCATTGGCCGCACCCCACTGGCCCACATCATCCCTCCCACGTCCTGATGTCCAGGTGTCCAGGTGTTTCTTCTTCACTGAGGGCTTCATCCAGGATGTCAGTGGCAGTCTGTTCTGTGGCCTCTGTATATTGAAAGACTTACAGGCCCCATTTGGACCAATGGCATGTGATAGACCTTAGTAGCTGTGATGTTGGGGTCAACAATACAGATTGACAGTGTCAGCAACCAGATACTTTGGGTATTGAATTTTGGTGGGGTGCATGAACAGTCAGTGGCAAAAGCCATGAGCATGCATGACATTGTATTTTGGTGGCATGTTTTGTGTTGTGACTAGACTCCACTCCCCCCAGGTATTCCTGTGAATCCCTCAAGATGCAGGATGGCCAACACATTCTCCCAGGAAAGTGTCCGGAGGGCCAGCGCCTGTCTTCTTGGCCTGCAGATGGTGCCTGAAGACCTTGCCGCTGAGGTTGTTCCATCTCTTCCTGATGTCCTCCTTTGTGCGCAGGGTGGTGCCAACAGCATTCACTCTGTCACTGATCCTGTCCCACTTTTCCATTTTCCTACTGAAAAGACTATGCTCCAAACAATTGTGGCTCTACTCTTATGAATTCATCCCCCATGACTCTTAACTCATCTTCTGAAAAACGTGGATTTTTAGAACGTGACATGGCAAAAAAAAAAAAATGAATTCAAAATTAACTTTCTAAACAGGGGACGTGCAAAAGAGTGTGAATGGACAGAAGTGTTTACAAAGGGTTCTATGGGATGGTGAAAAAAAGGGGTGCCTACACTATGGAAAAATGGGAAAATGGTGGTCAGTGTTCTTCTTCGTGCAGTGGAAATACAAAGGATTGTGGTCTGTGAAGGGGTGGGTTTTATGGTGTCCTTTGCAGCTGTCCACTGTGGCAATGTGTGTCAGCTTTGTTGTTTTCGAATTTATCCAATGTGCAGTTGTCTGTTACTTTGCTGACAGTGAACCTCCGTGGTTAGGACCGCCATTGGCTGACTACCATGAAGAGACCGTCACAGCGACTGTGTGCTTGTAATATGCTTGGTGGTTGGTCGTGGTGCTGACTGGGATGGTGTTCAAACTGCCTATTTCCAGGCCGCCACGCTGTTGGTGGTCTGCCATTTTAGCTTGGTGATCAGCAGTTCTGCCTGTGTAGATCATTATAGGGCAGTCTGAAAGACCACCAGCATGGCAGTCTTTTCAGGATCACCTGCCAAACTCGTAATGAGGCCCTATCTCCCCATAGAAAGCAGTGGCAAATGAATAGAAAAAGACATATTTAGATTTTTTTCAAAAGGAAAAAAAATTTAAAAAAATGTTATAAATATAGAAAAACATTTGAAACAAAACAGAGTTTGTAAATTATAAATTAAATATGTGTATACAATATAAACGCTTTTAAAATATGCTAAATAATATTCTAAAAATTGTGTAAAAATACAAATCTGTAAAAAATATGATGTTTTTTGTTAACAAAAATGATTTATGTTAACTACTAAATGTTTACAATTTATTTTATTCAACAAAACTAATAAACAATGGGCCTCATTACGAGTCTGGCGGTCCAAGGTGATGGTCAGACCATCGCACTCTAGGCAGTCCGAACACCACATTACAACCCTGGCAGTCGAGCCACCAGGAGACCACCATCACACCTTGACTCGTGATCAGCCATGGTGGTGCTCAATTCAGCATTGCCATGCTCATCCCAAGTCCTGTTTCTGCCATCATTTCCATGATGGGAACCCCACCATGAAAAGGCTGTTGGAAATACAGTGTAGGGTGCCACAGGGGGGCACTTGCACTGTCCATGGCATGAACAGTGCAGCCCCCCCACCTAGCACCCTTAATATATGCACTGTCTGCTTTGCAGACAGTGCCCATTCTGAGGGTGCTGTAGTGCTATGGCATTGGCCTCGGCTCCCGGTCTGACCAGCAGGAACGCATAATACGATGTTTCCACCGGTCACTATGGCGGGGGACAAAGTAATATGACTGGGGATGCATCCTGTATGACAGCTGCCTCTTTCGGCAAGTTTTGGCGGTCAGAGATTTCCAAATGCCAAACTCGTAATGAGGGCCTAAATGTTAAACTATACAATAAATATAAATAATGATAAAATACAAATGTAAAAATGTGTGCGACATGGTATTACTATATTAAATGTTGTGATAGTTTTAAACAATAAACCATTAACATTCACTATTTCTACAAAATTCAAAACAAACTTCAGGAAGGTGTTGGACACCAAAGAGTGACATTTACTATTCTCACTCTAGTCTAACAAACCTCTGGGAACTCAGTGCCATCGTGCTGATCACAACCCCACTTACTGCCAGCCTTTCTATGGTGGGCACCCCACCATGGAAAGGCTGGCAGTAAGCCACGGGGGCACTTGCACTGCCCATGGCATGCACAGTGCAGGCCCCCCTGCCCAGCACCATCAGAATGCATACATTCGCATTTTGAGGGCGGTGGGGTGCTAAGGTATTGGCCTCAGCTCCCGTAAGGGAACCAAGGCCAATGCAGTAGCTCTGTTACCAGTGGTCAGTCTGGCGGCAACGTCGTAGTACAATGTTCCCCCTGGTCTGCTCAGCCGGAACTTGAAATATGACTGGAGGGCACCACCGGCATGACAGTGGTGTCCTCCCCACGGTTTTGGTGGTCCTGTGGTGGGATCGCCAAATCGTAATGAGGCCCTCAGGGAAGGTGTTGGACATTAAATAGGTAACATTCACTATTCTCACTTCAATCTAAACAAACTTAGGGAAGGTGTTGAACACTAAAGGGGTGACATTTACTGTTCTCACTCCCATCTAATCCAACGTGTGGAAGGTGATGGACACTGAAGGGTTGACATTTACTATTCCCACTCCAATCTAACAAAATTTTGAGAAAGTGTTGGATTCTAAAGGGGTAACATTGCTAATCCCACTCCAATCTAAACAAATTTGAGAAATCCGTTGCATGCTAAAGGGGTGACATTTACTATTCCCACTCCAATGTAACAAAACATTGGAAAAGTGCTGGACATTAAACGGGTGAAATTTACTATTACTATTCCCACTTCAATCTGAACAAACTTGGGGAAAGTGTTGTACACTACATGGGTGAGATTTTTACTATTTCCACTCCAATATAAACCAACTTAATGAAGGTGTTGGATATAAAAGGGGTGACATTTACAATTCAACTTTTACTATTCCCACTCCAATCTAACAAAACTTTGGTAAAGTGCTGGAAACTAAAGGGTTGGCTGATACTATTCCTACTGTAATCTAAAACACCTTGGGGAAAGTGTTGGACACTAAAGGGGTGGGATTTACTATTCTCACTCTAATATAAACCAACTTGGGAAGGTTTTGGACATGAAAGGTGTGACATTCACTATTCTCACTCTAATATAAACTATATTTTAAAAAATTCTAAAAAATATAACATACATTTTATTTAATAATTAATAACCCCACCTCTTATTTTAAATATTATATTTCAGAAAATAATAAAACTCGATTAATAGTACAAAATATCAAACAATGGTGAATGTATAATTTGTAAAAGATTTTAAATACTACACGACAATTTGTAACTATTAAAATATATATATATATATATATATATTTAAAATATTTATTAAATAATACATAATAAAATTAGATGAATACCATTAATTTATCATTCAGCCACTTTTTTTCAAATTACAATAAAGTATATTACATTTTAGCAAATATAATAAATAAATCGTGTATAAACTTTAGTTCTTAAATAAATAAAGAAATTACTTTTAAATTATTTTAAAAATTGTATCAATATTCACAATTTAAGCATTTTGAGAAAATTCACCAGGGCAAGAGTATATTTTTAACTAAAATATCTTTAAAAATCTTAATATAATAATTTCCAATGTTTGCTTACAATGTGATATTTTTTAAAATAAAATAGATCTTATTTCTTAAAAATTCTAAATATAGCACATTGTTTACAATAACATTTAGTTCTATATTTGCATATTTAACAAATTATTACCTTAAAAATTAAAATAAACAAAAAATTTTTTTTAAGTGTCCCACCTTTATCCCCTATTAACTCAACATCCCACTACTAAATATAGTTTTCTACAATTAATTAAAATACATTACCACACTCAAACATTACAGTTTCAAAAATACCATAAGCAAGCAACATCTCAAAAACATAATTACAATCACAAACATTTAACTAAAATTAAAGTATGGACTATTTTAAACAAAAAAAAAGATATCATAAAAAAAATCATTCCCACATCGCTATTTTTGACATATATATTTTCTACAACACTCAAAATAATATTTTTACATTTGATATTAATTACCTCGATATGAATGAAGTCTTGATATTCTTGACACAATATTTCTGTATCACGATATTTTCATTTGATATTTTGTCCAAACCAAACACCATTTCTATTTTATGTGTAGAATGCGTAATTAATTTTTTTCATATTCTGTTACATTCCTAATAAAAAATGTTTTAAAAAAAAAATAGATGCATAGCCTCTTCTTGTTGGTACACAGAATGTCCTGTACAAATTTCAATAAAGTATATTACATTTTAGCAAATATAATAAATAAATCGTGTATAAACTTTAGTTCTTAAATAAATAAAGAAATTACTTTTAAATTATTTTAAAAAGTGTATCAATATTCACAATTTAAACATTTTGAGAAAATTCACCAGGGCAAGAGTATATTTTTAACTAAAATATCTTAAAAAATCTTAATATAATAATTTCCAATGTTTGCTTACAATGTGATATTTTTTAAAATAAAATAGATCTTATTTCTTAAAAATTCTAAATATAGCACATTGTTTACAATAACATTTAGTTCTATATTTGCATATTTAACAAATTATTACCTTAAAAATTAAAATTAAAAAAAAATGTTTTTTAAGTGTCCCACCTTTATCCCCTATTAACTCAACATCCCACTACTAAATATAGTTTTCTACAATTAATTAAAATACATTACCACACTCAAACATTACAGTTTCAAAAATACCATAAGCAAAGCAACATCTCAAAAACATAATTACAATCACAAACATTTAACTAAAATTAAAGTATGGACTATTTTAAACAAAAAAAAAGATATCATAAAAAAAATCATTCCCACATCGCTATTTTTGACATATATATTTTCTACAACACTCAAAATAATATTTTTACATTTGATATTAATTACCTCGATATGAATGAAGTCTTGATATTCTTGACACAATATTTCTGTATCACGATATTTTCATTTGATATTTTGTCCAAACCAAACACCATTTCTATTTTATGTGTAGAATGCGTAATTAATTTTTTTCATATTCTGTTACATTCCTAATAAAAAATGTATTTAAAAAAAATAGATGCATAGCCTCTTCTTGTTGGTACACAGAATGTCCTGTACAGACTGGGCCCAATTACGAGTTTGGCGGTAGGAAACCCCGGGAGCTGGCTGCCTCCCCACCTGCTCTATTAGGAGTTTTTCACTCGTGCAGCGCCATTGGACTTGGCTGCGCATGGAGCCGAGTCCCATGCTGTCAACACTCGCTGCTCTGTTGTGTATTTGCATCCACGAGCAACCTGGACATGGCCTTGAAGGTCTGCTGGTGTTTACAAGTTCTCCCCAAAACAAAATCACATCTGTTAGCAGCGTGATTAACATGGGCCTTTAAGATCAATGCCTAGACGTATTTTTTCTCACATATATGACTCCGTAAATCTGTACTCCACCGCTCATGCACTTAAAAGTGAAGCATTTTGCCCCTGTGCAAATTGTTTCTGTAAATGAGTGCATCTGCAAAAGGCCTCTTTTTCCCACTTGCACTTCTGGCAAGTACCCTACAAAGCAAATCAGGTGAGCATGTAGTTTTCCTCGAAAATAAATCGTCCTCCTATTGATATCTAATGCCATACTTTGTGAACTGCTGCAGGGGTGAAAGGGAACCTTTTAATTCGCTTGTTGAATGAGGGAAAGCCACAATTTGTGCAGGTCCTAAAGGCGTTCTGCCCTTTGAATTTTAGATAAAGGATCAAAGCATATCTGATGTCCGCAGTAAATGGGATTAGCTAATCAGTACTACTCATTTGTTTGACAATACGTATGACTGGCTGGTGCTCTGCGGAGTCAGAGCTTTTGATCTTAGACTCGCACTATCATCTGACTCATCCTTCTAATAGAGTGTCCACCTAGCAGCTGGCTTCTGTTTGCAAAGCGGGCGTGTTAGTGACCCAGCTTTGTGACTTCCTTTATTTCACCAAAGTGTGCGACATAAAATGCATGTCATCTATACTACTAATTATAGCCAGATGCTCCTTTGATGTTCTGCAAGATTTGATGAAAGTAAGATTGGAATTAATTGTGTAATCCCCCAGTTAACAGTGATAAGCCATGTTAATGTGAAATTGGTACACTTATAAAGGAAGAAACAAAGCAGATGCCAGAAAGGCCAGTTTATTAAAGCTCCGAGTCACTGTAGGGTCATTATGCACTGCAGTTGTTCATGAATGCCCAAATGACTTGACACTAAAGTGTGGCATGACTATAGGTTAACAGGCACAAGTTTTAGGCGATGTGAAAATCCTCATACTTGGTGTCTCTTTTGTGTTGCTTAGTCTACAAAGTTGAGGGTGCTAGTGGGGCAGTTTAGTTTGGATTCGATATCACACTAATGATACCATCTCCTTGTATTTACTTGTTCATATCCAGATGCGGTTGGTGCAGCACAGGTTCACAACGGAATTTCAAAGAAACCAAAATACATGGTCACCTGGCTTAAATCTGGCACATTTACATGAAAATGTATGTATACTGAAATTATGAAATTACCCAGGGTGTTTTAGGTCTTCTCCAATTCTTAAAGTCACAGAATCCATTGGAAGTATGGTTCTCAAAAGAGGAGATTGTAAGTGTTCCCTATGAAACAAGGCACCACGTAGTTGCTCTGTGATAGAAAGGTGGTCACCAAGCCTATGTGTGGAAAAACAGGGCTGATTGCAGAGGCCCCCTGACTTTTTTGCCTCAATTTTTCACTTGTTGATTGTGTTTTCCTGACTCTGATGGTGCCCTGGGTACCAGTCCCACGGCCTGTGCTCTGTGTAAAATGAGTATGTAAATTAGGCTAATTATAATTGGCTAAGTCAACCTACCTATAAGTCCATAGTATATGGTAGAGAATGTAGGTTTAGGGACCCCACAGGTCCACTGCTAAGGTGCCAGTGTCATTTTAAAGGCAGGCCTGCCTTGCCGGCTACTTTTAAATTTCAGTTACATGCAAATTCGACTTTGGAATTAAAAGTAGTTCCAAAGTCTTAAACTACCTTATTTTTACATATGTCACCCCTAAGGTACTCCCTATGTGCCACTAGGGCTGGGTGCCATGTTACTATAAGCAGGAACCTTATAAAAATAGTTTTATAAGCACTGGTGGGGTAAAAAAGCCAAATTCTCTTTTCCCTCATTGTAGTCAATGGCCTCAATAAGCTAGAATGGGGGACTTTATTTTAATTTTAAAAGTCAAGTTTGGTGTCAAATTAATTGTTATAATAATACATCCCACAGCTTCCAGTTGTTGGATTTAATGTAACTTGTATGTAAAGAGTTTTAAACTTTACCTGAAAAGTTGCCAACTTCAGTCCTGCAGTGTTTTTACTGCTTTGCTCTGATTGGCCAGCCTCTGACAGCCTGGCCAGGCTGCCTTGATGTGGTGTGAAGTGGCCTGGCTCAACACAAAGAGATGTGCCTGGGGGAGGAGATCTTCCCTCAGCAGATGGGGAGGCAGGAAGGGGGAGGGCAGCCAAACTGGTCCTCAAAGGCAGGGAAGGACATTTGGAGCAACACAGCACCTCCCTCACACCCTGCAAACCCACACAATTAGGTGCCCCCCTGATTAGAATAAGAGAGGACAGTGTTAAGGGTGTGTTTGAGGTTTTTAGCCACCCAGTGGGTGGGCTCAGCCAGATGTAACCTCCCAAAATCAGTTTCTGTCATGAGGGATTTATGAGCAATGTTGGTCCCTGGGATTGATTTTTGCCACACCTCCCAGGAAGTGGTCATCACAGGGGGGAAGACCCTGCACCTGATTGGAGAACCAGGACCCCCCTGTTTTTCACCCAGGAGCAAGGATAAAACTGGCAGACCTGCACCCACACCTCAGACCCCTACCAGATTCCAACAAGGAAGAACTACAGAAGAAGGACTGCCCTGCTGGACCCCTGACCTGCACCTGGACACTGCACTCTGGAGAACTACACCAGCTGCACACTTGGGCTTCACCACAAGAAGGACTTTACCTGGCTTCAACTGGTCCAAGGAGGGACTCCCTGTTTGCTACAGGTGAAAAATTGATAACCAGAGTCCCCTGCACCAACTCCTGAAGAAACAGACCAGCTGACCACTGTCCAGTGGCCAAAAAGGAGTTTGCACCAGGTGCATTCTCGGAGTTGTAGTCCGCACCCTCAAGGAGCATCTCTGAGCTTCTGGAACCTTGGGATGAGCTGTGGACCTCAACAGAACCTTAAAGGAACATCTGGAAGAAGATTGAGAAGTTTGGAGAACTTTTGGTAAAAAGCTCCATTAAGGGACCAACCCGCTGCGGCAAGTCTAGCTGGCTTGCCTTAACCGTGACGCGGCCTGACTTGCAGGTTTGTCCCAATGAAGAAAATCTCAGAAAAAGTGACTAAGTCCGAATGTAGGAAGTTGACTGGCACCTCCCAGGCAGTGTATCCGAATAGGGTTCCAGGAACGTCGGATCAAGATTAAGGATTGCCTCGAAGGATTTTCATCTCGAAAAAATGACTACATCCGAAGGGAAAAATCTCCACCGAGGGCTACCGTGACGCGTATCTGAGGAAGAGTTCCAGGAGGTCGGATTGGATTGGTGACTTGGTCCCGCTGAAGAAAATCTTCAAGAAAACAACTAAGTCGAAGGTAAACTTTTGACTAAGACCTCCCGCGAGCTGTAGCCGAGTAGGGCTCTATCGCGGTTGGCCTCAAACTTTGACTTTGCCCCAGTCAAGGTGCAACCAGATTACCACAAAGGCGCTATTCATTCTGAAGCGCTAAAAAGCATTAATTCTTTCAAAATCCATATGTCCGGTTCCCCTTATCTGATTTTAATTGTTTTGGTGTAATTTTAAAGATAAAAAATAAATATAATCTATATTTATAAATTGGTGTTGGATTTTTATTGTGTTTTGTGTTTTACTTATTTTCTGTTTTGTGATTTTTAAATGCTTTACTTATATGACTCCTAGATTAAGCCTTGTTTGTCGTTGCCAAGCTACCAAGGGTTGAGCTGGGTTTAATTTATTGAGACCTCACTGGACCTAGGTGGAGGTTAGTGGCCTATTTCTAAGTGAAGGTACTTACCTGCCCTTACCAATAATCCATTTTCCAACACTCCCTCACTATCCAGGTTAAATTGGACAGCCATCAGTGCCTAGCCTAAAGGAGGTTGTATGAACGTTGAACATGGATATAATGCAGCACAGTTAACCCAGCTGCAATAAACACAGAGTGATAATTTTTATTTACAAGCAACACTTCTTTAATAAAACCACACATATGCACATAAATGTACTAAAAAATAGGAACCCAATAGAAATCACACACACATCATTTGAGCAACAAATGAAGTGTAATGACCCAGGTATCCATGTTACACAATATATACTGTTTACAATCACTGGCAAATGCTATGTTTATCATTATTTGAGAACACAGAGGAGTTTCAACACTACCTCTGAAAATAATGATTACTACTCGTCAAATACAGTGATCACTAGGAAAAGTAAACGAAGCATGCAATCTGATTGATGCAACCTAGGAGGAGAAAAATCAGCATACTAACAGTGATATCAAATGGTTCATTGGTCACAGTGAAGAGTTATATCACCATGAAAATTGCTTTCTGTCGCAGTTTAGGGGTGTTTGGATAGAACATTGAGTTTGAAATATCACAAAACAGAAAAATTAGGGAAAATTATTGTGATTCAAAAATACCTGGATATAGAATATCGTTGACAAAAATATTGCTGTTTTTAATGCCATTTTCAGAAATTTTGTTGTAAAAAATATCGTTTTTTGATTATTTTAATGTGTTTTAATCAATATATTAATTTTAGGTGATGGTATTGTTGGTATAATTAATGAAAAAAAAATATAGGGGGTAATTCTGAGTTTGGCGGGCGGCGGTTGCCGCCCGCCAAGTGGGAACCGCAAAATGGCCGCTAGGCGGTCAGAAAACCGCTGGGGCCATTCTGACTTTTCCGCTGGGCCGGAGGGCGCCCGCCAAGGGAGCGCCCGCCGCCCCAGAGGGAAAGGGCCTGCAACACTGAAGCCAGCTCCGAATGGAGCCGGCGGTGTTGCAGGTGTGCGACGGGTGCAGTTGCACCTGTCGCGCTTTTCACTGTCTGCTAAGCAGACAGTGAAAAGCATACTGGGGCCCTGTTAGGGGGCCCCTGCACTGCCCATGCCAGTGGCATGGACAGTGCAGGGGCCCCCAGGGGCCCCAGGACACCCGTTCCCGCCATCCTGTTTCTGGTGGTGAAAACCGTCAGAAACAGGCTGGTGGGAAGGGGGTCGGAATCCCCATGGCGGCACAGAGGATTCGCCCAGCCGGGGCTAATCCGGCAGGAAACCGCCGGACCTGGTTTTCCGACTGCGGCTTTACAGCCGCGGTCAGAATGGGCAATGAAGCACCGCCAGCCTGTTGGTGGTGCTTCAGTCGTTCGTGGCCCTGGCGATCGGGGACCGCCAGGGTCAGAATGACCCCCATAGTTTGTACTTTTGAGTGATTTAGGGCCTTATTATGAGTTTGGCGGTCCTAAGACATAGGAGTGAGATATACAATTGGACGCGGAAGCCCAGGTTGATGTTGTACAAATGTCAGTCACTTAAACTCCCAACTCGTAAGCCCAAGAGGCAGCCATGCACCGTATAGAATGAGCCTTCACCCTCACCGGAAACTCTGAACCAGATTGTTTGTAAGCCAAAGAAATTACCATTTTCATCCACTGGGCAAGGGTGGATTGGGAAGGTTTACAACCCCTGTTGGCATGCCCAAAATGAACACATAAGGAATCAGACTTCTGGAAAACTGAGGATTTCTTCAAATATGTAGTAAGAGTCATTACCACATCCAATGAAGCTACCGAAAAGTCAGAGAAGCCTGCCCCAGGGAAGGGACAACGTCCTGATTTCTGTGAAAAACAGAGTTAATCCTCAAACGGTTTTGAATAAGGAAAACAGCAATGGAGAGAATCCAATTCCCCCAGCCTCCTGGCAGAAGTTATCACAACCAAGAAAAAAACCTTCAACAAACTTCTCTAAGACATCATCGAAAGGCTCAAACGAGGGACCTTAAAAAAAGGAAAGGAAGGGACAAGAGGCAAATTCCAAGGAAGAAAAAAGGACCTGATGGTTGGCTGAAGAAGGGAGAACCCCCAAAAGAGCCTGCTAACCAGGTAATCAAGATGCTCCAGTTCACCACAGGGAGATCAAAACACCCTGATAGCTGACCATTGTAGTCTCAAGGTAGTAGCATAAAATTATTTATCAAATTCTTCCTGAAGGAAATCCAAAATAGCTTTAGAGGAACACTCCAGGGAAGACACACCCCTGGCCCGCACCATTTATCATAAGAGACCCAATGATGGTTGCACGATTTTCTGGTCAATTCTCTCCAGGAGGCCTGTAGAGACAAGGAAACTAACAAGGACCGACCCCTATTCAAAAGGCCCCTCCTTTCAACCTCCAGGCCAACAGTTGAAGATACTGGAGAGGCAGGGCCAGACAAATGATTGGAATGGGGGCTGGAGGGAGAATCCATTCCAGGGAGTGAAGAAGGGAGAATAACAGTCTCCTTGGTCGATATGGGACCAATAAAATCACATCTGACTTCTAATTCTGAATTTTTAGAAGAACTTTCTCAGTGAGGGGAAAGGGAGAAAGGCACACATGAGAGCCCTGGGCCAGGGTTGTAGAAGGGCATTCACCCCCAGTGAATGATTCACCTGAGTTTGAGCAAAAAACAGAGGCAGCTTGGCATTTGAAATGTCAGCAAATATGTCTGTGACTGGAATGCCCCACCTGCAGCACAGATCCTGAAATACAAGCAGGGATAAGGACAAACTCCTGCCAATAGGGAAAACCCAACTCAAACTGCCTGCATGAGTGTTGAGACTCCCCCGAATATGAACTGCCCTGATGGACAACAGATTTGTCTCTTACCAAGCCATTATCTGAAGAGCTAACAGATTCAGGGACTGACACTTTGTTCCAAACAGGCAATTGAGGTACACTTTTGCTATTGAGTTGCGCGTCCTGACCACCACAGCTGAACCCCTCAAATGCAGAAAGAAAACCCTCAATGCCTCCTGCGCTATCTTCAGCTCCCTCCAACTCAAAGAATAAGCCCCCTCTCAAGGGATCCAAAGACCTTGAGCCAGCATGTCCTGCAGAACAGCCCCCCCAGCCCTGTTTGCTGGCATCTCTAGTACGAATCAGGGGTCTGGAAGTGCAACAGGAGTACCCTGCTCCAATGCCAGAGAATGTATCCACCAGCTCTGATGAGACTTGGTGACTGGAGTTATTGGAATGAGCTGTTTGTAATTGTCTGAAGCAGGGGACCAATGTTAAATGATATGCAGCACCACCTGGCCCAGATAAAAGCGGAAAGGAAGCGAGCAGCTGATCGACTAATGGTGGAAATCAGTACACCCAAAAGGGAACATAACACATATGAAAATTATCATGTCTCCCCAGACTCTAAGCCTGTCTCTTGTGGGGGCTTAGCTTCTTTCTCCTTGCCATCGGCAGATAGACTTTCCCCACATCTGTACGGAAATTGGCCCTGATGTACTCCAAGTCCTGAGACACAGTCAGAACAGGCTTGCTACTGCTGATAAGAAAACCAAAGCTCTCCAGGTCCATGCAAACTGTGGTTGTCTGCTGTTTCTACATGGCCTGAGAATTGGACTGAATCAGAAGAGTGTCTAGGAAGGGGTACATTTCTATACCCTGATCATGAAAGTAAGTAATCACAGGAGCCAGGACTTTTGTAAAGACTCGAGGATCTCTTTATCCCAACAGGGAGGATATAAATTACTAATGTTCTTTCTCCACACAATACCTGATAAATTGTTGACTTGCTGGATGGATGGGAACATGTAGATGAGTCCTGCAGGTAGATCTTTGCAAGAAAATCTCCAAGTGAGAGAAGCAGAATTATCTGTGGGAGGGAACACATATTGAAATTAACATTTGGTATGAAAATGTTCAGATGCTTCAAATGGATGATCATTCAGTAATCCCCTGTGGGCTTCTGCACCAGGAATACACAGGAATACCATTCGAGCCCCTGGTGTCCCAGCCGGACCTGAACAATAGCCCTCTTCCAGAATAAAGTTCAGAGACTGTCCAGCAAGGCCTCCTTCTTTGAGCTGAGAATTGGAGGAAGTAAGGGTTAAAAATGAGGGAGCCATAGGACAGGAGAAACAGGAATGGTGTAACCCTCTTTTAAAAACTGCAGAAGCCACTTGTTCTGGACCCTGGGAACCCAACAGTCCAGACAAAAACACAGGTTACTCCCTACTGGGTCCCTGGCATAGTCAGGAACACTGAGCAGGATTGCCTTTGTTACCAGGAGGTTGGCGAGAGCCAGAAGAATTCTGCGATCTAGGTTTGAATCTAGACCTATTGAAAGAAAAAATGGGCCTCTTGTCCTTCCATTTGATTAGGCCCTTCTTTTTCTTATCAAAGACCCTTTGACTATATCTGAAAGGCTGAGCATTGTTTTGATTCTTGAAGAACTTACGCATCACCTCTTCAAGCTCTTCTTCAAATAATTTTCTCCTGGAAAAGGACATACGAAGCAGGCAATTCTTTTGAGAAGAATCTGCCTTCCAGCCCCTCAAGTGCAAATGAGGCCGGGCTGCCACTACCCCAGAAGAAGCCAAAGCAGAGGCCCTAAGGCTGTCAAAAACTTAATCCAAAAGGAATTTAGCTTGAACTTCCATCTGTGCAAGAAGCTGAGAACAATCCTCCCCCTCCGGAATGGCAAAAGAAAGGGACTGAAAGTCCTTCGCCAATGACTGGAGCACTGAATAAATCTCTGATCTCATAGAAAGACTCAAACCAGCATGTGCCTGTTTCAGAGATCCCTCAGAGATCTTCTCCACAGGATCTGCCACCGCAGATTCACTGAGTAGAGCATCTTGACCCATTAAATTACTCAGCAAAGGATCAGTAGAGAGACTATGAGGAAGTTCCAAAACGGCAACGCCAAAGGATACAGTCTACCCAGAAACCTGGTAACAGACACCCTATCTGGGTCTCTCTACTCTCTCTTTAACAAACTCTGTACCACTGGCATAACAGGGAGTTTAGGGACTGCCTGTTTTTGAAACTGCAGAAACCAATCTCCACTGGAGGATGGTTTTTCAGAATCAGCAGGAAACTGCAAGTTGGAAGCCAAATAATCAGAGATGCGCTTCATTTCCTACTTCTTCACATATTTTCCCCTTGGTGCAGAAGAGGTATCAGGGAAACCTAGATCTTCTTCATCATACTCCAGAGAGTCCCAGGATGAAACATCCAGCTGTCACATTGAAAAGCTAGAAGAGTCTGAGCCAGGGGGAGAGTGAGAGGGGGAATCCCTTCTAGTCCAAAAGTGATCATAAGTCTCTGAATCGAATTTTACCACAGCCTGCAAATCATTATGTTTTGTAGGAGAATCTTGAGACCTGATCTGAGAACTCCCCCTAACAGCATGAAGAACATCTCTCCTAGGAGATTGAGAGGGACACAGATGTCTCTGCTTATGTTTGCCCATCTTGACATCCAAGTAGGAATTCGCACAATGGGATAAGTGGGCAAAGGCACTTATATAGGAGGCTTATCTGGACCCCACAGAGAGGCCCCAGAGCTGACTAACAATGAAGAAAACAAAGGCCCTCATTACAACCCTGAGGGTCGGTGTTAAAGCGGCGGTAATACTGCCAACAGGCCAGCGGAAAAATCACGACCATGGCGGAAACCGCCAACATAGACAGCCACTTTAACACTCCGACCGCCATGGCGGTAGAAACAAACAGCTTGGCGGTCACTGCCAACAGACAGGAGGAGGACAATGTACCGCCCACACTATTCTGAGAGGCCAATCCACCACCTTTTCCGGGGTGGAACCAACGGGAACAAAAACACGGCGGAAACAGGAATTGGAAGGGGAAACACTCACCTCTTCACACCCCACGAGGAACCAGGACACCATGGAGCCAGAAACTCCAAATACTCCCTGCGATGGTATTCCTGCTCCTCTATCAGCAGCAAGAAAGACGCGGAGACGACCACGGTGAGTACTGCACGTACAACACAGGGGAGGGGGGAGGGAAAAGAGAATGACACACACACGCAACACGCAACACTGGTTCTGGAGGGGGCTTTGTGCCCAGAGTTCTTCATCCTGCCAAGGACAGAGGTAGTGGATGTGATTCTCCACTGGTTCTGGAGGGGGCTTTGTGCCCAGAGTGCTTCATCCTGCCAAGGACAGGGGTAGTGGATGCTTTTCTGAACTGAAGGTGGTGCATCATGGAAGCTGCCCAGGCTCTTGGAACTGACCACCAGGCTCGGTCGACTGACCACTGGAGATGGCAGCCATGTCTGCGGTGGTGCCACTGGCTCAGGATGTCGCGGGGCCGCTGGCGGTGCTTGCGGCGGTGTCAGTAGCGGCGGTGCTGGCGGCGGGCTCTGTGGCACCGGTGCTACCAG
Source organism: Pleurodeles waltl (assembly GCF_031143425.1). Lineage (NCBI taxonomy): Eukaryota > Metazoa > Chordata > Amphibia > Caudata > Salamandridae > Pleurodeles > Pleurodeles waltl. The sequence continues at coordinate 360,700,755 of NC_090442.1, read as the reverse complement.
CGGACTCTGTGGCAGTGGTGCTGGCGGTGGACTCTGTGGCATCGGTGCTGGCAGCGGACTCTGTGGCAGCGGTGCTTGCGGCGGACTCTGTGTCATCGGTGCTGGCGGCGGACTCTGTGGCAGCGGTGCTTGTGGCGGAGTCTGTGGCATCGGTGCTGGCGGCGGACTCTGTGGCAGAGGTGCTGGTGGCAGTGCTGGTGGCGGGCTCAGTGACTGCGGTGCTGGTGCGGGGCTCAGTGACTGCGGTGCTGGTGGCGGTGCAGGTGGCGGTGCAGGTGGTGGTCTTCTCCGCTGTACCGGTTGGCGTCGACGTGGACAGAAGGTGTGACACTGGTTCCATGGTCAGTGCCACCATGCCCTCTCCTGATCTGCCCTTGATTTTCTGGGCCTTCCCCACCTTGGATGGTGGCGCAGCTGTCTTGCCACCATCCCCTTTTGCTTTCTCTGACCCCTTGGTGGCAGGTATTTTCACCTTCTCCCTCCGGATGTGGGCAACTTTTTAACTTTCGCAGGTGGCGGAATGTCCTTGCCCTCGCTACGTGGCACACTGGCTGCCCTGATGCTTGCCGCACTCCAAAAGCCTGCTGTTGCTGGGACCACTGTGCCCGGTGATGTGGTGGCTGAGGTGCTGGGTTGAGACCTGGAAAGCCTGGACCTAGGGGACGGACGGGGGGAGGTGTAGGGAAGAGGTCAATGTTAGACAGGAAAAGTTTTTTAGACACACTGGGACGGGTAGATGGAGGGAGTTTGGGAGTGGAGAAAGAGGTAGTTGTTGTAGGAGGTACACGAATGCTGTATTTGGGTGAATGTGCATGGGCTGGAGGCTGTTATGAGGAAAATGGCTGTTGGGCGGGTGTGTGCCTGCGTTTGTGTACTTTGGGAGGTGGGCTCACAGACACACTGGTAGAGGATACAGGGGATGTGGGGGTGGTGAGTGCACATGAGCGGTGTGTGCTGATGGGCGTGCTGGTGATGAAGGTAGTGGCTGAGGATGTAGTGCATGCAGGTGTGAGTGGAGACGAGACTGGGAGGGAGGAGGACGACGTGGAGGAGGGGGACACAGTGGAGGCAGTGGATGTTGGTATGTCTGCATGGGAATGATGCTTGTGTGAGTGCCTGTGAGATGTGTGGTGCTTATATTTGCCTGAGCCACCCTTGTGTGATGAGGTGTGTGCATGCTGGTCTGATGGTGTGCTTGGAATAGGCTGAGGTACAGGGGATTGGGTCTGGGTGGAGGAAGTTGGAGGGGGGAGGCTGGACACAGGGACAATGGTACTGAGGCCAGAGCCTGAAATGCTCTCTGTTGGGCTGCCTGGCCAGAATGAATGCCCTCCAGGTATGCATTTGTTTGTTGCAAATGCCTCTCGATACCCTGGATGGCATTCAGAATGGTAGATTGCCCAACAGTGAGGGCTCTCAGGAGGTCAATAGCCTCCTCACTGAGGGCAGCAGGGCTGACTGGGGCAGGGCCTGAGGTGCCTGGAGTGAAGGAGATGCCCACCCTCCTGGGTGAGCGGCCACGGGACACACCCTGAGGGGCTGCTGGGAGGGCGGTGCTGGTAGGGGGGGTGGCGGCTGTACCTGTTGATGCGGGTGGCACAGAGGGGCCCGCCACCGCAAGGGAGCTCCCATCAGAGGAGGATTCGCTGTCGCTGAAGTCACCTCCTGTCCCTGCCGTGGAGCTCCACTCGCCCTCCGTCCCACTGGTGGCTTTGGACTCTGTTGTCTCGCCCTCCAGGGCCAAGTGGGATGCAGCTCCCTCCTGCTCCGGTGCCACTGCTCCTCCGCCTGATGATGCTATTGCACACAAGAACAGGGAGACCACAAAAAGGATGAGGGAAAGACAGAAGAAAGGCATTTCAGTGCATGCAATACCACTACCGTTGACGGACACTACAAACACAGCAGCGCTCTGCACTACGCCATGCACTTAGAGTTCCTAGAGTAATCACAGGGCCATAGGGTACAAGGCCTATGCCCGATTGCTGCACACATGGAAGTCACAGGATCCTGACTAGGTGTAGATGGCTCTTACCACTGGTGGGGTTGGGGTGCCACATAGTCTGCCTCACAAAGGGTCCTTGCCTACAAAGCTCGCCCTGGCCTAGCGTAACCCACTACCCACCTCCCCCACCCAGACACCTTGTAATGCACGCAGAGTCAGATGGATGTGACAGTACTCACCCCCTTGTAGCTGCTGTGATGCCCTAAAGCGCCCATCCAACTCCGGATACGCCACCTCCAGGATCCGGAACATCAGGGGGGTCATGGTGCGACGGGCACCCCCCCACGTTGGGAGGCCATCCATAGCTGGACCTCCGCCTCCCCTTCTTCTTCGTCTTCTTGCTCCAGCGGCAAAGGTCCTCCCATCTTTTACGACAGTGGGTGCTCCGTCTGTGGTGGACGCCCAGGGTCTGGACGTCCTTGGCGATGGCACACCAAATATCCTTCTTCTGGTGGGCGCTGACCTAGAGGAATAGTACAGGGGAAAAGGAAAAACTTTAATCGTCTGGACCGTCTCAGTCATTGGCCCACGTTCCCTTGCCACCCTTGCCCTGACGCACATTCACTCACCGTCCGCACATGCAGGCCTCAGTCCCCCCCCATGTATCTTCCATCCACACCACCCCATACAGCATGCTCACAGTGCACTCACCTGTTTGTCTGGAGGACCGTAGAGAAGCGTGTACTGGAGGAGGACCCCATCCACTAACTTCTGCAACTCCTCCGAAGTGAAGGCAGGGACCCTTTCCCCAGACACATGAGCCATCGTTGCTTCCAGACTGAGGTCACAGCAGCACTTGCAGTGTAGGTCCTCTCCTGTCGAAGGTCAGGTATCAAGTGAGTGAACAGACAGAAAATGGCGGTCACGTCCGTGGCAGTACGTACCGTCACCGCCGGCGTACATCGTCATTGGCTCCTGGGACCCTTAGGGTCCAATGTTAACCAATGCAGGATTGCGCTGCGGTCTTTGACCGCCTACCGCAACGGTGTAGAACGCCAGCGCAGTTACCTCTTATCCCCTTGTCCCAACTTACAGGTCAGGCAGCCGCCATTTCAGGGAGCCACATGGCATTAATAATAACTGTGTCACACTTATCTAGGCCTTGCATACACACAGTAACAGGCACATTGCGGATTTACAAATGTTTGCTCCTGACATTTAGTTGTACCTCAGTGTTGGTTGACTCTCTGCTCGCTGTTCTCCTCCATAGGGCACGTCCGCTGGGGCAGGTGGTGAGATGGCGGCATCCTCCGGTGTACAGACCGCTGGTGGACCTGTCGACAATGGAAGAGAGACACGTAATAGTCACCTACAGAATTGATCGTGCAACAATCCAGGAACGGTGCACCCAGTTGGAGCCAGACCTGATGTCAGCAATCCGCCATCCCACAGGAATCCCCCTTCTAGTGCAGGTCCTGTCAGTACTCCATTTCCTGGCAAGTGGGTCTTTTCAAACAACAGTGGCCATTGCATCAGGGATGTCCCAGCCTATGTTCTCAAACGTGTTGTCCAGAGTGATGTCTGCCCTGCTGAAACACATGCGCAGCTACATCATTTTCCCTCAGGTGGAGGATTTGCCAATAGTGAAAGGTGACTTCTATGCCCTGGGACATATCCCCAACATCATAGGTGCCATTGATGGGACACATGTGGCCTTGGTACCCCCCGCAGGAGTGAACAGGTGTACAGAAACCGGAAGAGCTACCATTCAATGAATGTGCAGATGGTGTGTTTGGCCGACCAGTACATCTCCCATGTGAATGCCAAGTTTCCTGGTTCAGTGCATGATGCTTACATTCTGAGGAATAGCAGCATCCCTTATGTGATGGGGCAACTCCAGAGGCACCATGTGTGACTAATAGGTGAGGACAAGGACCCTATACCCTGTTAATAGTTGTCTGGGGTTGTCCCTAAGGGTTAGTGTGTGTCTAACAGTTGTCCCTCAACATTTGCAGGTGACTCTGGTTACCCCAACCTGTCATGGCTACTGACCCCAGTGAGAAATCCCAGGACAAGGGCAGAGGAACGCTACAATGAGGAACATGGGCGAACTAGGAGAGTGATCGAAAGGACCTTCAGCCTCCTGAAGGCCAGGTTCCGGTGCCTACATATGACAGGTGGTTCTCTCTACTACTCACCAAAGAAGGTGTGCCAGATCATGGTGGCCTGCTGTATGCTGCACAACCGGCTTTGCGGCGACTGGTGCCTTTTCTGCAGGAGGATGGTCCGGAAGGAGGTCTTGTGGCAGCTGTGGACAGTGAAGAAGAGGAGGCAGAAGAAGAGGATATCGACAACAGAAACAACGTTATCCAGCAATACTTCCAGTGAGACACAGGTAAGAAGATTTCACTGCCTCACACCTCTCATACAATTGTTAGACCTATCATATGTCAGTCACTTTCACCCAGTGTATGGACCTTGACTTGTCACTTTGCCTTTCCATTTCACAGATGTGGGTCCCACTGTGTGACCTCTGCTATATTATCTCATGGACTAGAGCTGTGTTACATCGGTGTGTTGACAATACAATTGACATTGCTATATTCCATAGTTATTGCAAATACACATTTGTGAAAGCACAGACTGACTCCAGCTTGTTTTGTGATTCAAGGGTGTTTATTTCAGTGCAAAATAGTGGAGGGGGTTGTAAAATGGGCAGGGGTGATGGTGGAGGAATGTCCATGGCAGAGACCAGTCTATTTGTTTCACAGGTGCATTGTCCAAAGGGGCATAGGAAGTGGAGCTAGGGCAGTTGATGGCTGGACAGGGTGACAAAGTGGGACAGAGAGATGACATTCAGGGTGGTCTCATTTCCTGGCGGGGTCTTGGCATTGTTCTCTGTCTTTGTCCTGGAGCTCAGGAACCGTTTGCAGGGTGGTTCTCCTTCTGCAGGGGGTGGGGTGCTGGTGTCATGGTCCTGTGGCAGTGCCTCCTGTCCACTAGCACTGGCGGAGGTGGTAGGCTGTTCATCATCCAGGCTAGTGTCAGGGGCCCCTTGTTGTGCCACAGTGTCCCTCCTAGTGTTCACAAGGTCCTTCAACACCCCTACAATGGTGACCAGGGTGGTGTTGATGGACCTAAGTTCCTCCCTGATCCCCAAATACTGTTCCTACTACAGCCACTGGGTCTCCTGAAACTTGGCCAGTACTGTTGCCATCGTCTCCTGGGAATGACGGTATGCTCCCATGATGTTGGAGAGGGCCTCGTGTAGAGTGGTTTCCCTGGTCCTGTCCTCCCCCTGTCGCACAGCAGTCCTCCCAGTTCCCCTGTTATCCTGTGCCTCTGTCCCCTGAACCGTGTGCCCACTGCCACTGCCCCCAGGTCCCTGATTTTCTTGTGTTGGTGGGTTTGCCTGGGTTCCCTGTAGTGGTGGACACACTGCTGCTTGACGTGTCCCGGGGACAGAGGGATGGGCCCGCTGGGTGCGTGCTGTGCTGGTGTTTCCTGACGGGGAGGCTCGGTGGTGGCTTGCGCCAGTGTGAGGGGAACTGACTTTCCTGAGGTCCCAGATGGGCCGGGCTTGTCATCTTGATCCAGTTGGACAGAGCTGCTGTCATCACTGTGGGCCTCTTCTGTGGGGGGAGTGGACATGTCTGGAACCTCTTGTCCGATGACGTTGGGTAGGGGTCCTGCAGGGGTTTAAAGGCATGATTATTTCATCTGTGTGTGCCATCGTGTGCAATGGGTGGGTGACCCTGTACTCCAGTGCCTGCATTCCTGTGTAGTACCTTGTGTGATAATTTGTTTGGGGATCTGTGTGGGTATCTGTAATGGACATGCTTTGGTGATGGGTGTCCATGCTTTGGTGTTGCATGCAGGGCTTGGTGTTGGGATGTGTGGGTTGTGATAGTGGGACATTTGTGAGGTGTTGGAGTGATGGGGGTGAGGGTGAGGGTGGGGTATGTGATAGCATGCAGGTAGGGTGGAGGATGTAATAGTTAAGATTTGATTTACCAGAGTCCACTCCTCCTGCTACTCCTGCGAGGCCCTCAGGATGCAGTATAGCCAAGACCTGCTCCTCCTATGTTGTTAGTTGTGGGTGAGGAGGGGGGGTCCGCCGCCAGTCCTCTGAACTGAAATATGGTGTCTTGAGACCACGGAACGCACCTTCCCCGGTAGGTCGTTCCACCTCTTTCTGATGTCATCCCTAGTTCTTGGATGCTGTCCCACTGCGTTGACCCTGTCTACGATTCTGCGCCATAGCTCTATCTTCCTAGCTATGGAGGTGTGCTGCACCTGTGATCCGAATAGCTGTGGCTCTACCCGGACGATTTCCTCCATCATGACCCTGAGCTCCTCCTCAGAGAACCTGGGGTGTCTTTGCGGTGCCATGGTGTGGTGTGGGTGATGTGTGAGGTGGTGTGTGTTGTGATGTGTGAGGGGATGTTTTTTGTGTGTGTTGTCTAAGGTGCGTGGATGTTGTGTGAGTGATGGTGTTGTGTGCCTGTGGATGGTAGTATTGTTGATGGTGTTGTTTCTCTCTGGGCTTCTTTCTCAATTTTTGTCGGAGGGGTTTGTGGGTGTGTGTTTTATATTGTATTGAGTGTGTGGGAGTGGTGTATGTATGTGTATCAGGTGTGTGTATTTTGAATTGTCCAGTGTGGTTGTGTTTTGTAAATGTGTGTGTATTTTGAGCACGGCGGTGTGTACCGCCAATGGAATACCACGGTTGAAAGACCGCCGCGTGGATTCGTGGGTCGTGATAGTGTGGGCGTATTCCTGTTGGCGTGACGGTGTCGGTTTTGTTATCGCCAGTTTATCACTGACCTTTGGTGTGGCGGACCTGTGTGGGTGTCTGGATTTTGGAGGATTCCGGCCTGTAGGTCGCCACAGCGGTGTGTTGGCGGTCTTCTGCACGGAAGTAAGCGGGATTTATTGCTAATGTTGTAATGAGGGCCAAAATCTTTATAAAAGAAGGCAGAGCTTAAAAATGGTTTAAAACAAAAATAGCAAATGAAGTGACAAACCACATGCAAACTTCAGTAAAAAAAAAATCATAATTGAACTAGGCAGAGTGCAAGCCAACTCACCAAGGGTATAAAAGAGTGAATCATTGCTGTCTCACACTCTTTTAATCCTGCGAGGCACAACCACCACCACAAATGCTGGACTGACTGAGTGGAGTAAGTATAAAAATGTGTCACCTTACCTGCAAGACAGCAGCACAGAGAAACTGTAAACATCTCCAAACTTCCATGTCCAGCAAAGGCAGGTAGCCAATTGGGACTTCCGCTCCCACAGAAGCGCCAAAACATACCCTATCATCCCCATGAAAGGATAAGACCAAAATGAAATGCAGGTTCATGCACCACATTACAAAACCCCTTCATTAGAGGGGGAAAGGGGGCAACTCCCACATCAGCAACAATCCCAAAACCAAACATGTCTAAAACGTGGGCAGCACATACTGAAAATGCAGGCACCTGCACCATGTTAAAAAGACAAAGTGAAATGACAGTCAAGATGGCAGACCTGGGGAAGTAGAATGCAGATAACACAGGACAAGACACCTCAAATACAAATAGCCCGAGCTGCAGAAAAACTGCTGTAGTCTTACCTGCCGGGACTAATCCTCTCCCGCATGCCAGAGCTGTGTTCCGACGCCGCAGTAAACGAAGAAATACAATAAAAATGAATAAAGGAATAGCAGTGTCCCTGTTACCCTTTTGAAGCCAGAGTGAAAAAAAAGAGAGCACAAAAATATAACAGGAAGTGCGGAGGGATGGGGAGGGTTTTTTGGTAGGAACATGAAGGGTTAATGGAAAGGGAAGAAAGCTTTGGAACAGTGTGGAAAAAGGGAGCAGAATAGGTAAAACCTCAGGTAGAAAGGGCTGGTACGAGGAAGGAGATAAGGGTGGTAATGTTAATTTATTTAAATATCATTTTATTATTGATTATGCAGATTACTTAATTTATCAGTCAATGTATAATTGTTGAACTACTTTATTTCCTTTGGTGTGTTTTTAGTTTGTTAGTTACACCCGTATTTTTAAATCTGTGTTATTGACAGGCAGTTATGTACATTTTGTCTTTTTTTTTAAAAAATTTAATGTATCCATTGTTAATTGTGAAATGATGTTTGTCCAATGATATTTTATATCTAAATTGTATTTGTGTTTTGTATTACTTTAAATTAAATAGATAAATTATCATTTCATATTTTAGTAGTTAGGCACATTGATGTTATATATAATTTTCTCTTTTCCATTCTTTAATGTATATATTAAAATATATTTTCTTTAAAAAAATATTTATTTCTGTTTTCTGTAATTTAAAAGTGTTTTATATTGTGTTAAAAAAATGTTTACAAAATTAATAGAACTTGTATTAATACATGTAATTTTTTTGAAGTTTCCTTACTGTTGCTTAGACTGAGGTGAGAATAGTAAACCTAACTTCTCAGAAATCCAATGTTTCCTCTACTGGTGTTTGGATTGCATTGGGAAATAGTAAATGTAACCCCTCAGAAGTCCATCACTTTCCCTACTGTTGCTTAAACTGCAGTGGGGCTATTGTATCCAATGTTTCCAGAGTCCAACACTTTTCTTACTATTCTTAATATTGATGAAAAATAATTAATATCTGTTTATTTTCTGATATTTAATACTGTTTGTTTTTATTTTTTATATTTTTTATATTTAAATCATTTTTAGTCAGTGTTTTTTAGTTTTAAAATATTACTCTTTATTATATATTTGGGAAACTAATCAATATTTGTTGTTATTGAATTGTTGATATAATTTTTGTTGTTTTTGTGTGTGTATTTTGTACATTATATATAGTTAGATTTATTTGAAATAACCATAACTCACACCCCAAAGTAACGATAACTCATGCCCCCACCATGCACAGTTCTTAAAAAATAAATTTACAACAAATGTTACAGTGATATTATCAATGATGTCATAAAACATGTCATGATTGCTATAATATCTGGGATGATTAGCAGTACATGGTGCGAGTTAAAGTTACCCTGGGGTGCAAAGTATAGTCACTTCAAATAACTATAACTATAACTATAACAGTTGAATTTCTATGGTTTTGTATGTTTAAAATGTGAGCCTAACTATAAAGTCCCTGTAAACTTTACTTTTTAAGTGTATTTCTATGTTATTTTTAATTCTATTTCCTAACTATACCGTTCCTGTAACCTTTGTTTTTTTCAGTGAATTTCTATTTTTTTTAAGTTAAAGTAATTTTCATTACCATACGTTAATCCAACCACCACAGCGCTTAACCTGCAGTCACGCCCTGCATCCAATTCCTGTAACAATCCAACCACAAGCTGTGCATGGCCTTCAGCAGGGGTTGGCAGCAGGACCTGGCCAGCGGCAACCCCTAGATCCCTCTTTGCTTGTGCACAGCAGGAGTAGGCAACAATGCCTGACTTTCTGTGTGTGAGAATAGCGGGGATTGGCTGCAGGGTCTCTCTGGCCTGTGGCCAGACCCTGTGGCCAAGCCCCTTATAACCACCCAAACCTATGCCACATATGGCCATCAGCCATGCATGGCAGAGGTTGAACGCAGGTCCTGGCCTGTGGCAAGGCCCTGCGGCCAATCCCTATAAGCACCCAACTGACGGTTGCACACTCATTATTGAAATAATCAGAATGAGATATTTTCAGACATTGAAAAAAATACATTTACCAAATACAGTGAGATCTCTTTTCAGTATGTACCTTAAATATTTTAAGTTAAAAAAAATCTAATATAAAAGTGACCATAGTCACACCTAGCTTTGAACCCACAACATTCAATGTGACAGTCTGAGACCTTAAGTACTATGCCAGAGGTTTTTCTTTAAGAAAAAAACTTCTGTGTGACAGTGTAGTACCTGTCCCAGTAGGTCTTTCAACATTTTTTTGATATTTCTTTTTGTATTTTGATTATAAGTACAGGACCAATGTAGGAGCCTCAAGGCCCCCGTGGTCCTAGCTGGCTCCTAACTCCTGCAGGAGCTGGCATTGCTCCTGCTTCAAATAGCATCTCCCTGCTTGTGGGAGCAAACTTTTCATCGGTTTCCCTGCATTAATATTTGCATGCAGGGAAACAGATGAAAAGTCAATTTTCTGCAAGCAGGAGCTGTTTGACAGCTCCCACTATCAGAAAGTGGACTTTGGGCCTTATTGCACTGCTGGCGGTCCGAGGACTGCCAGCCTCGCTGTGGAGGTTGGACCTCCGCTCATGTGGCAGTCCGACCACCATATTAAGAGGTTGGCGGCGAGATCTGCCAACCTACCGCCATCCCCAACAGGATCAGTGATCCTGATGGGCTGACGGTTGTCCAAGTTGTAATTAGCCAGGGTGGCGCTGAACTCAACACCACCCTGCTGATTACAACCTGTTCTCCACTGCTACCTTCTTCACTGACATTCAAACACACACACAGTGCCTGGGGGCTTGTCATAGCCCCTTTCGTGTGCCAGTGACACCACGTTTTCAACTACAATTCGATTACAACCAAACTCTTGCACTACGGCCTCTCGGCTTCTGCGTGCTTTCTTTCCACTGCTACAGTTTTCTTGTTTATAATTTGGTCCCTCCTGCAATTCTTTGGACACAATTTATCTAGCTCACACTAAAACCTTTTGGGAGGCCATTTACTCCCCAATCAGCCTTGAGGAAGTCGTCTTAGATGAAACACATGTCAGCTGCTTCTTTCTCATCTGGAATAAAAGAACATAGAACCATTTGATACCTCACCTGATTCAGATACAGTTATTGACATCGGATTACTTGGTACAACTGGTGTATCTTTGCTCCTGATTGTTTCTGTTATATTTGTCTATGTAGGGGTCCCCTGTTAACACTGTTAAGTGGTTCACTGTTGTTATAAGTTGAGCTGCATTTTTCTTAAACATAACAGGCTTGACGGCAAGTGCAGAAGTTCTCACACCACAGCCACCCTTTTTGCCTTATTCCAAAGCCTGTTCTCTGCCAGCCATTTCATGGCGGTCTGACTGCCATGAAAAGGCTGATAGAAAACAAGTGCACAGGGCCACAGGGGGCCCCTGCACTACACATACCCATGGCATGAGCAGTGCAGGAGCCCCTCTGCCCAGCACCCTCGAAAATGCACACTGTCTGCTGTGCAGACAAGGTGTATTTTGAGGGTGCTAGTGCTCCCTGCCTGCCGCACCTTCCCCGCTGGGCTCACCAGCGAAAACCTTGGTTTCCTCCGGTCAGCCCAGTAGGAAAGTCATGATGGGACCGGGAGGGAGGTCACCAGCATCTCAGCAATCTCCCCATCTGGAGTTTGGCAAACGGATGTTTCCATCCTCCAAACTCAAAATCAGCCCCTTTGTTTGCTTCTGCTTCCAAACAAAAGTGAACAACTATGTCCCAGGGGGTGGGCACCACAGGAAACAGTAGGAGTCAACCCTGGGGCGTGGCATTCCCCAGGGTCATCATGGGCTTCTTGGGGGCCACACTGCCCCCTCCAATGTTGAATTTGGCCCAGGGAGGTGCCAAAACAGACCCCCACCCCGAATATTTCATTTTAGTCCCAGATAGCTGGTAGTCCCTGGGGCTGTGGGGGGAGACACACGCCCCGCATAAAATATTAAATTAACGCGAGGTGGCAAACCCAGAAGGGTGGCCCTGTGTATCCCTCCTTACTTTTTTCGCATGCCCCAAGCACTCAGCCCACCTGAGGGATTCACGAAAAGGGCTAACAAACCATCTTAATTTTAAAATGTTGGGAAAATCCACAGATGCGGACCCACAGATTTGTCCAACATTTTTTTAAATAATTGCTTTTAAGCCCTGGTGGGGTCCCTCTTGGACCTCATCGCCAGGGCTAAGGAGCTAGGGTGACCATACACTAGCCCCTTTATTATATTTCCACTTTTTTCAGTGGACTTGGTTGAAGCTGACTCCCAAGATGACTGTCAACACATCCTTTTTGAAGTGTTGGCCACCAATTAGCTATCTGCACGGGGAGAGTCAGATCTGCGGAGGATCCGCGTCCCTAGATATCTACATTTTTTACCTTTCATTTCTCCTAAACTACTGAACAGATTTATATAAATTTACAAAAAACACAATCTGTGCAACAACATCTACTTTCCTGCCAAATTCTGTGTAATTCCAATAGCAGTTTGGGATGGAGGTGTGTCTGAAGACCCTATGGATAAATGAATAGGCAAAAAGGGGTTTGCAACAGCCCATTTTTCTCAGCCCCCACTCCACAGATCACCCCAAAACGTTCAAAACAGCAACTGAACTGAAAAAAGTATAAGGTTAAACATTTTTGTGAAGACTCATCAACTGGCAGCGAAGTTATTGGCAAAAAAGGTCTCTTCCTATGGAAACTAGGTCCAACTGTAACTACCTATTGGTGACCGCTGGTAGGTAATAGATAGCTAGATAGATAGATAATATAATATGAGCAATAACGAAATTGATTTTCTGGCTGTAAAAGTGTATGTGAAAAAAGGTAAATTGGAGACTACCGTCTTCCGGAAAGCAACTGCAACAAAAAGTATATTGCACAGAAAAAGTTTCCATCCTAAACATCTAATAAAGAATATACAGTTTGGGGAATTTCTTAAAATACAGCGATGTTGTTCAAATGATGAAGAAATGCTTCATCAATACAGCGAAATGAAACAGAGGTTCCTGAAAAGAGGATACAAACAGAGGGAAATAAATCAAGGAATGAAAATAAGAGCATTATGGGAATATAGCGATATGCAGTTCATACAATCCTCACCAAATGTTGGAACCTGTTATATAAGGATCACGACATCATGGAGAAAGTTGGTCCAAACCCCTCTATAACATATATAAAAAAGTGCCCTCATTGAAAGATATGCTTGTGAAAAGTCACTTCTCCATACCTACAAAACAGATGTGGTTGAACAAGAGTGATGGTTTCTTCAAATGCAAGAGATGTAAAGCTTGCAAAATTAGAGTAAACAAAACACACTTTAAAGAATGCACAGGCAGATAAACCAGAGATTCACATGTGAAACTAAATATGTAGTATATGTCATTGAAAGCGCATGTGGAAAAAAGTATGTGGGAAGTAAAATATGCAATCTAAAGAAACCTATACTGGAACATATGAGGGCAGGACAAAACAAAGACGTAAGCTATGCTATAGCAAAACATTACATACAACATCCAGATGAAAATTGTACAAGCATGCAATACTATGGCATAGCACATGTGAATAAAACGGAGAGAGGAGGAAATAAAGAACAAAAACTCTGGAGGTTAGAAACATGATAAATCATAAGTCTTCAAGCAAGAGTACCATTTGGGCTTAACACAGATGAGGAAATTCATGTGTATTTGTAACCTATGCGGGAGAAAAACTGAGTAACATTGACCCAATTGGAACAAAAAATAATGAAAGGAGAAAGACTGAGGAACATCAATTGGTTTATAAAATCATGATCCATCCCACTGGGGACATTGGTAGCACCACATAAAAAGAGACAAGAAAATAACTGCTGTAGTAGGCCACTGAGAACCGAGATAGATACAACCTAAGTGTCATTGAAAACAATTCACACCCAAATACTTGAATAAACCAGTGAGCAGAAATAACAGGATATGATATGGAAGTGAAAAGATTGTAGAGGCCACTAAGTGCCATGAAAGAAAGAATAAATGTATGAACTTAATAAAAGAAACTAATGGAACAATGTGGGATAACAAATAACATGTGGTAAAAATTTAGCACTTTACTATTTATAATTTCTTTTTTATAAAAACATTGTATATATGGGATACACTTGCAGACTTCATATCCCACAATGCCTCATTATGGGCTAGTGGGCAACTGAGTATTTAAGGTGAAAGCGAGATAGGACTTGCATGCCGTGATCAAGACTCTTTAGAGTCGAAACATGTTGGTGTGGAGGTGTTCTGTGTGGTGAATAAATAATTGTTGAGAAATTGCTCCCTGGAGTGCAACTTCTTAATTTGTGGAGACAGAGATATTGTACAGAGCATGGTCGGGCTCTGGAAGTTAGCACTGGAGAAAGTGCACTGGAATTGAGCTGGCCGCGGAAGATATACTTACATAAATATATATATGTAACCTAGTGGCTGTTGCTACTAGGTAGTTATTGTTAGGACCATGTTTTCATAGAAAATACATTTTTGACTTGCCTGACTTGCCCATATCTTTGACACCGTTTGACGAATCTTAACAAAATTTTCCCCCAAAAAAGTGTGTGGATGATTCTTGTGCTTGGAAAGTTTTGAGGTGATCAAGTGGGGGGGGCGAGTAAAAGTGGGGTAAAAAAAAGTTGTGTTTCCCATCTTAATTCCTATAGGACCTTTTGACATGACTGCAGCCAGAGCCACTGGACAAAATTACAACATATTTGGTAGAACACAAGCTTTTGGTATGCAGATTGTACTTTTACTTATTTGGAGTCAATCCATTGAGAGGTTTTTGAGGAATTTAAAGAAATCAAAATTTGTACAGCGAAGACTTCATGAATAATGATGACCTAGTGCAGGGAAATACACAGCTTTGATGGTCTGCCAACACTTCAAATAAAGAAGTATTTGCAACCATCTTGGGACTCAGATTCAGCCAAGTTCGAAACATAAAAACATCAAAAAACAAAAAGTGACACAATAGAGACACCCTGATGCCTTAACTCTGGGGCTGAGTCCCAGTTGCCCCACCCCCACAAAGCTAAAAAGCATTTTTTTTTATTTTCACTGCGATTCACGTTGGATCTAGGAATCTGGGGAAAATTAAAAAAAAGAAGTACAGGATATCAAGCTTCTTTTTTGTAGTGCCCCTCTGTGGGCCAGGTCCCAGGGACATTGACTTATATGTGCTGGTGGCCACCCACAGCTCTGGGTCAACCTTAAAAAAAAAATATGGGGTCCATTTCAACCCCCCCGCACCGTAGGGACCTCCACCTTCCCAGGGCAGATGTAAAAAGAAAATAGATTGGGGGTCTGTTTTGGATCACCTGCCGCCCCAAGGACCACCACCTCTCTGGGGCTATGTATGTTGGAGGGGGGGCACTTTGCCCCCCTCATGGAGCCAATGATGGCCATGGAGACGTCTAGCCCCCCCAGGGGCACCTCCTCCTTTGTCCTGGGGTGCCCACCCCAGGACATAGCTGTTTGCTGTGGCTTGGCAGCAGCTTTGAAGAAGCCATCAAGCCACAGTAATCACTCCGGTCTGATGAAGGGAGAGCTGTGAAACAGACCTCTCTTCATAGGTGCGGAGGTTTCCTCTGTCTGCCTGCCCGCAGAGAGGCAGGCAGGCAGCCAGAGGCAACATTGCTCTCTCAGAGAGAGAGCTGCTTTAGAAGCAATGCTGACCCCCACAGGAGGTGGAGAGCCTGCTGGGACTGTGGGGGACTTCAGGTCATATGGTCAGGCCCTAGGAGATGGGGTCCCCAGGGCCAAGATCGGCCCTGATGAGAGGCCCCATTCACCCCCAAAAATAAAAAATCAGTTTGGGACCCAAGCAAAGTTGTCCTTGGTGCCAAGATCAGCCTAGGGTCACATGGCCTCCCCTAAAAAAAGATTTTTAGGCTAGGTCCCAGGGGATAGGGTTCCCGGGGCTAACATCTGTTTGGGGAGGAAATATTAAATATGTAGCCCAGGCCCCGGGTGATGTGGTCCCTGGGGCTGAAATAGGCCTGGGGAGGTGGGCTACACATACTTCTCCCCCAAAATAAATTAAATATTTAGACCAGGTCCCAGGGGATGGGTTCCCAAAGCCTGAGATCGGGAGGAGGGGCCACACAACCCGCTCCCCAAAAACAATTAAATATTTAGGCTGGACCCTGGGGGAAGGGGGCCACAGTGCCAAGATCGGCCTGGGCAGGGGGGCCAAGAAGGGTTTCATTGTTATAGGGGTTTGTCGCAGGGTCTGGCCACAGGCTAGGCCCTACGGCCAACTCCTGCTGCGTATGGCCAAAGCCCATGCACAGTGCACAATGGGGTGGTTATAGGGGTTGGCTGCAGGCTCTGTGGCCGTATGCCACCGCGCACGGCCAAAGGTCATGTGCGGTGGTGGTTGAATTAATGCATAGTAATAAAAATTGCTTTGTGTTTAAAAAAAAATAGACATTCACTAAAAAAAACAAAGGATACAGGAAATGTATAGTTAATAAATAGAATTGAAAAAATACTACGGGTGAGTAGTCACACAACGAACAAAAATGCTTTCAGGAATCCAACAAATTCACACACATCTAAGGAGGACAAATAGCAATTCATCTGCTCCTCTGGTCACCCATACAGCTTGGCATACAGGGGTAGGACCCCGTCCACCAGCTTCTCCAGCTCCTCCGCCGTGAAGGCCAGGGCCTGTTCCGCTGTGACACGTGCCACCTCAGGGACCAGAGTCAGGATATAGCAGCACACGCAGTGGGGTTCTTCCCTTCTCGTAGTGTAGGAGTCAAGTGTCAAGGGCCTGTCAAAATGGTGGTAGACACAGCAGCAATGTGCACTGTCACCGCCGGTGGGGATCATGATTGGCCTAGGTTCCCCATTGATAACCATATTATCCAATGATCAGGTGCACAGTGGTGAACACCCCCAACCTCCATGATGAGTTACGCCAGCGGAATGAAGTCACTTCCAAACTACACTACCTGGATGGCAGGTGGCTGCCATTTTGCATCCACCACGCCTCCATAGCCTGGCTGGGGGCCTCATCCATGGCCCCATTCCCTCTCTCCTTCATCGAGTACTGTCATGAGTACTGGCCCCCCACATGTAATCATGGTGGGAAGTGTGTCTACACTGTGATGCCATTATGACTGAGACACCTCACCACACATTAGCCTGACAGGATTACCTCATTCTTTGTGTTTGTGTGCGTTATATA
This sequence comes from Pleurodeles waltl, assembly GCF_031143425.1. Classification (NCBI taxonomy): domain Eukaryota; kingdom Metazoa; phylum Chordata; class Amphibia; order Caudata; family Salamandridae; genus Pleurodeles; species Pleurodeles waltl. Next base: position 360,683,926 of record NC_090442.1, on the reverse strand, counting down.
TGTGTCGCATTGAAAACATGAATTGTGTCACCATGTGATGCAAGTGTATGTCCAAACTCAAGATGTGTTCCTTCATCACCCATAGGTACAGACCCATGTGGAGAGGGAGAGTCCCATGTGTTTACAGACCCTGGTAGATCTGGCCACCATGGAGGAAGTAACATCATCATAACTTACTGACTTAATCGAGCTACAATCCTTGACCTCTGTTCATAAATGAATCTTGTTCTGAAGCTGGCTAATAGGAATCACCATGCCATACTTACAACTGTGCGGGAACTATAAGTGCTCCATTTTTTGGTCAGAGGCTCATTCCAAGTGACAGTGGACATGGCTGCAGGGGTATCTCAGCCAATGTTCAGCCAACATCCTGTCTAATTTCCTGAATGCATTTTTTCAACACTTGCAAAGTTGTGTCCAGTTTCCCAAAAAGGCTGATCTCACCGCCATCAAATCAGGATCCCATGCCTTTGTAAATATCCCCTATGTGATAGGTGTCATTGATGGTACCCACATAGCCCTCATACCCACAAGAGTAAATGAACAGGTGTTTTGGAATCGTAAAAACTATCACTCCATGAATGCACAATTGGTGTGTACTGCTGATTAGTACATTTCACATGTCAATGCAAGGTTCCCGGGATCAGTCCATGATTCATTTGTCCTGAGAAACAGCAGTGTGCCACACATGATGGGACAACTACAGGGGGTCAGAGCTTGACTAATAGGTGAGTGTGTATGACACTGGATCAGTTACGTAGCTGACAGCCAGGCTGAATGCAAGTAAACTGTGTGCATTTCAATCCTCTTTAGCCCACTTTTGGAGGGTATTCTGGCTACCCTAGGGCTGTCTTTGCGGTGCCATGGGGTGGTGTGGGTGATGTGTGGGGTGGTGTGTGTTGTGATGTGTGGGGTGATATTTAGAGGTGTGTTGTGTGAGGTGCGTGGATGTTGTGTGAGTGATGGTGTTGAGTGCCTGTGGATGCTAGTGTTGTTTCTGGTGGTGTCTCTCTCTGGCCTTCTGTGGCAATTGTTGTCATAAGGGTTTGTGGGTGATGTGGGTGTGTGTTTTATTTTGTATTGTGTGTGTGGGAGTGGTGTGTGTATGTGTATCAGGTGTGTGTATTTCGAATTGTCCAATGTGGTAGTGTTTTGTAAATGTGTGTGTATTTTGAGCGCAGCGGTGTGTACCGCCAATGGAATACCACGGTTGAAAGACTGCTGCGTGGATTCGTGGGTCGTGATAGTGTGGGCATATTCCTGTTGGCGTGACGGTGGAGGTTTTATTATCGCCAGTTTGTCACTGACCTTTGGTGTGGCAGACTTGTGTGGGTGTCTAGATTTTGGTGGATTCCGAGCTGTGGGTCACAATAGCTGTGGCGGAATTCCGCGGCCGCGGCAGTGTGTTGGCGGTCTTCTGCACGGCAGTAAGCGGCTTTTACCGCCAATGTTGTAAAGACCCCCATAAAGTTCTATTGTATAAACTCAGACTTTCAAGTGTTGCAGTATTTGAAGCAGTGTCTTTGGGGCTTTCCAATTTAAGGAGTATTTGTGTGTCATCTGCATAGTTGTAGCATGTGAGCTGAAGTTTATTGATATTTGCCAGTAATTACTTCATTTAGATGTTGAAAAGCATGAGTGTGATGACAGAGCCTTGTGGGACCCCTGCTTTTGTGAAGTACATTTGGATGAGAAAAGGGGAGTGTGGATGATATTTGTTCTGTTTTGAAGGTCGGATGTGATCAACTCAAGAGCACTACTCTCTATGTCAACTTCATAGAGTCTTTGTATTAGGGTGTCATGGTCAACTGTGTCAAAGGCAGCTGAGAGGTCCAAGAGAAGTCGCGCAGCAACCTCACTCTGGTGTACTCTGCTTTTCAGGTCATCCTGGATGCCAATGAGGGCAGATTCTGCGCCTCTTCCTAGGTGGAATCCAGTTTGGTAGTCTGAGAGTATGGAGTTAACTTCAATGAATTGTGACATCTTGGCAAATGCTGTTCTTTCTATCAGTTTGCCCAGCAAAGGTCCCTTTGTAATTGGTCTGTAGTTGTTGGGATCATGCAGGGCAAGGAATGTTTTCTTTAATAACGGACAAATGCATGCCTGTTTTTAGGTCTTCTGGAAAGAATCCCATAGTTAAGGAATTATTGATGATTCTTCTTACTGGTGTGGTACCAGAGGTAGATAAAAGAATGTTCTGGAAAATCTGTGGTGGACAAGGGCCAGAACAGCAGCTGAAAGGTCAGCTTGCTTTGAACAGATCCATAATATAACTTAGTGATATTTGTTTGAAGAAATGCAGAGGCTGGGTTAGCCTACTATTGGAGGGGATTTTTGGAAATGGATTGGTACAGCTGGCTTTCCTTCATTTTAAATATGAGTCCAACGTGTCTTCTTTGTTGTGTAATAATTTGCCAGTTTGTATGTGAATTCTTGAGTAATGTGATGGTTCCTTCGGTGCTTTTAGGTTTACGAAATTCAGTGAGAATTTTATCAAATTCTTTATTTGCACATTTAACATTTTGAATTCTGTCACAAGAGTACCCTTTTTTGCGGTTTTGATTGCTGATTTGTACATTCTGTTAAGTTTCCACAGGTGAAGTATGCCTTTATTATTTCCTTTAGCTACATATACAATTTTAAACAGAATGTATTGTGTCTAGATCAATGTTGGATGTTAGTTGTGTTTCTAAGGATTCAAAATTGAGTCTGTTCCATGGTCGATAGGTGGAAGCATGTAAGGTGGTTTTAGGTGTGTTCATTTGTGGTGTTTTATGTTGGAAAAATAACAACTGGTGGTCTGACCATGCAACTGGAGTAATCCTTTGAAAGTTTTCTAGTTCTGGATTATCAAAAATGACATCTAGGACGTGTCCAGCAATGTGTGTAGGTTTGTGTGCGATCTACTATAGGTTCATTGGGACTAGGCCAGTGATTATATTTTTTGGATGGGACATATTGGGTTTGTCAAACCAAATGTTTCGGTCACCAAGAATCCATATGTTGGGGTGTAGAGTTATAATGTTTGAAACAATGTCTAGAAATGTGTCTGGGAATGTTGCATTACTAGGTGGTGGCCTGTACAGGAGAAGGAAGTTACAGGGGAAAGTTGGTGTCAGGTGCATCTGGCGATGAGGGTCTCACAACCTTGTATGGAAACATTGTCTATTTTGGTGAGATTTATTGTTTGCTTGGATATACCAGCTAGCCCACCTCCTCCTTTGTCTATCTGAATGTGTGTGATAGTTGATTACCTGGAGGAACGGTTTCAAGCAACACTGGAGCCATGTCATCAAAACATTCAGGTATGAAGAGTAAGTGAGGTTGTGTGTCACTGAGTAGGTCTTAGATGTGGTGCTTCTTTGTAGCGAGTGATCAAGCATTTATTAGTAGACAGTTTAGAGTTTCTGTTTTGGTGGTGGTGTGACATTATTTTCTAGAAGAGTGAGCAATATATTTTGAACTTCAGCAGGTATGTCATTAGTGCTAACTATTAGCACCATTAGTGTTAACTGTATTAGAGTCGCAATAGTGGTGTGTTTCTATATTGTATTTGTTAGATTTGACATCCTTGGCATGATCTCCCCTAACTTTTTTCCTATGTTTCCCAGGTTGTTGATGTGTGCTGGACTCTGTTTTTGCAGTTTGTGATACTCAGGGCACTTTACCACTGCTATCCAGTGCTAAAGTGCAAGTGCTCCTATGTAAAATGTATGTGTAATTGGCTTTCTATGATTGGCATATTTGATTTAGTAGTAAATCTCTAGTACAGTGCAGTAGAGGTGCCCAGGGTCTGTAAATGCTACTAGTGGGCCTACAGCACTGGTTGTGCCACCCACAGTAGTAGCCATGTAAACATGGATCAGACCTGCCACTGCAGTGTCTTTGTGTGTAGTTTTAAACTGCCAGTCCGTCTTGGCAAGTGTATCCACTTGCCAGGTCTAAACCTTCACTTTTCTGACATGTAAGGTACCCCCAAGGTAGGCCCCAGGCAGTCCCAGGGCAGGGTGCAGTGTATGTTTAAGGTAGGACATATACAAATGAGCTTTATATGTCCTAACAGTGAAATACTGCCAAATTCGGTTTTCACTGTGCAAGGCCTGTCTCTCTCATAGGTTAATATGGGGGCTGCCTTTCAATATTATTAAAGTGCAGATTCCCTTTGGGAGCAAATAGAAATATGAGTTTAGGGTCTCTGAACTCACAATTTAAAAATACATCTTTTAGTATTGTTTGTTTTTTGATTGTGTGTTTGAAAATGCCACTTTTCGAAAGTTGGCATTTTCTTGCTTAAACCATTCTGTGACTCTGCCTGGTTATGGATTCCCGGTCTGGGTCAGTTTGACTGTTGGGCTGTTTGCACCTCTCCTCTAGACAGTGACACAAAGGGAGCCGGGATGTAGCCTGCATAACCTGATGAGCCACCTGTGTTAGGGAGGGAGGGGGGAATGGTCACACACCTGAAAGGGCTGTGTCTGCCCTTACACAATGCAGTCTCCACCCCCCTGGTGTGTGTCTGGGGCCTGGCCTGGGCAAGGCAGGATCTTACAAACAAGAGCGACTTTCCTTTGAAGTTTGCCTACTTCAAAGGCAGAAAGGGGTATAAGTAGTGGACCTAAATCCCCAGACTTTAGATTACTTCAAGATCACTTCTGGAATCAAGGGGAACCTCTGCCAAGGAGAAGAGGTATAGAGCTGAGGAGAAGAGCTGCCCCGACCTGTGACTGTGCTTTGTTGGGCTACCCTGCAGTTGAGGCTTCTACCTGTGAAAGAGGAAAAAGACTGAACTTTGTTGTGCATTCCTGTATGAGAGAGGAATCTCCAAAGGCTTGAACTGAGCTTGTCTCCTGTTGTTGAAGTCTGAGGGCCATCAAAGACTTCCCCTGCCAGCACCTGGACTCTCTGCTGAGACTCCTGCCCTGCCAAGTGGTGCCCTATCCAGTCCCTGGGCCCTTGAAAGGTGAGGTAGGCAGACAAGAACTGAAAATTCATGCACAGACCGCTGTGCGGCTATTTCTTGATGCATCTTCCGCAACGCAGCTGATAAATGACGCGCCACTGGTTTTGCAGCTGAAGTCGACACTCCACCTGCATTGAGGCTGGGAGATCAATGCAACGTGGCTGGAGAAACGATACACAACACCCACTTACCCTAGCTGATAACAACGCAAGCCCAATGCAGTACGGTTTTGTAATACCATGCAACCGGATTTTCCACGCATCTTCCCTGGGCGTCAAAGTCATCCCGACTGTGCAGATCCGAGGTGCCCCGTACGGACATCAACACATTAGTCTCTTGTGAGGGAGAAAAATGACGCATTGCCGACCCGACCAGAGAAGGATTGATGCACTGCCTCACTTGCAAGTAAGGAATCGACGCATCAATACGCTTTTCCGATGCATGCTCGCCCGTGCTGCCTTATTTTTTACATTAACCAGGTACTTTGTGTAACAACTGCATACTCACTGTTTTCTAAGGATTAAGACTCTTATTCTTTTGAAAATTCATAGTTTGACTTGTGTATGTTGGATTTTTGTTTTTCTGGTCTTGTTTTGTTTAGACAAATATTACCTATTTTTCTCACCTTGCATTGTGTAATTTTGTTGTGGTTCACTGTATTATTGTGTGTGTTGGTACAAATACATTACCCATTGCTTTTGAAGTAAAGCCTTCCTGCTCGTGCCAAGCTACCAAGGGGGTGAGTGGCGGTTAACTGAGGGTGATTCTCCATTACCCTTACTAGAGTGAGGGTCCTTGCTTGGACATGGGGGGTAACCTGACTGCCAACCAAAGACCCAATTTCTAACAGTATTCCCCATCCAGCAGGCTTAGAAAGCATGTGTTGTGGTGGAGATTTTGTCTGGTTAGGGTGGAAGGTGTATGGGTTTGGGGTGATGGTGATGGTGGAGCTTGTGGGTCATATTTAATGGCTCTAAAATGTGCAATGTGTTAGAGGAGGGTGAATGAGAGCTGATGTGTGAGTGTATTTGTGGTAAATGTTGGTGATGATTTGGGCCTGTTTCTAAGTCCCAAACCAAATTTAAAACCACGACAGATACAGCTTCTCGTGTACTTATGCAAAACACTTTGGGGGTTATTCTAACTTTGGAGGAGGTGTTAATCCGTCCCAAAAGTGACGGAAAAGTGACTGATTTACCACCAGCCGTATTACGAGTCCATTATATCCTATGGAACTCGTAATACGGCTGGTGGTATATCCGTCACTTTACCGTCACTTTTGGGACGGATTAACACTCCTCCAAAGTTAGAATAACCCCCTTTGTGTAGCCAAGAACCAGTACTACATACACTTACTAAAAACAGTTTAAGTCATAAAGCAGATTAAGCAGTCTCTTAAACACACTCTGCTTAGCCTCTGAGGTTTGGTTTTACACAGGTCTTAGCACAACACAGGGCAAAACTAGGTGAGAGATTTAAACAGTCACAGATAGAAAATAAACAGCAGTTTTAAAGGTACAAATTTCAAGAGTTCAATTTATACAGTCACAGTTGGAGGAAAACTGAGTTTTAAAGTTTCAAGAGTGCACAGCACAAGTCTGTGGGTTTACCACCTGCTTTATCCTTCTGCTCACTGGGCTGTTTAGGGCACAGAGAAGCTGGGGCTACAAAATGGAGGTGGCTCAATACAGTTAATACCTCCAGTCTTCAACGTATTCCCTTGCAGGACAAAGTGCATGCAACTGTATAAATTTGAGAGCTGTCATAATAATTTATATGCACAGAAGCCAACAAAGAGCACAGTCAGGTGGTTTTCTCTAATTTAAATTAATATGGACTCATTCTATATTTCCTCTGGAAAGTATTTCAGCATTGCCAAGAATTGTAACACAAACAAAAAATAATCTGGAGGAAAGGAGAAAACCTAGCCGGAGTCTATGTTTATATGGATAAGCAACATCGGGGCGTAATTGTGGGAGACAATTCTCACTAGCTGAAGTTACGCACTCCATCTGACATGGTTACTGGTTTCTGGAGATTGACTTTGTCCCCGCTACATGGTACTCCCAACAGAGGGATATTTATCACCTTTTTTGATCCAGCAGTACAAAACATTTTTCCAGTAGAAAATGGCCTGATTCACAGAGTGGGGAAAAGTGCATTTGTGATTTGGTATTTGGAAGGGGACTGTTTTGGGTGTCCCTTCAAAACACTGAATTGGTATGGTATATATTGCTGTTTTGCAACAGAATTCCAGTAGCAAAACAGTAGAACTTTACCACCATTTTAAATAAAAGTGGTGGCAACCCATTTTAACCTGCTGAAAAATGCTAGCTATTCTTTAAAGTTTTCTTTTTTTCTTTTAAAAGCATCCCATTTTCACTTAAGGAAAACTTGCTGCATTAAAAAAAAGATTGCTTTATAAAAGGAATCACAATCCTGGTGCTCTGTCAACCTCAGCAGGCAACCATCCCTGTGATGGCTGCAATTTCTAATGGGTCGCACATTGCATTTTACCTCATTAATATTCATGAGATATGTCTATTTGTGAACCACTGGGACGCTCTAATGAAACTCAAAATAGTTTCATACATTAGAAATAGTGATTTACTAATTGCGTTTAGGAAATCAATATTCTTGTCTTCATACATCTAGCCTTAAGCTTGTTAACTGCAGAATGTGTGGATCTAGTTACATGATGGTTCTCTGGTGCTGGTGTAAAATAGTACATTTAGCATGGCACTCTGGGCGCTGGTAGTTGATGTTGCATTTTGTGAAATCTGAAGTGGCATGGGTTTGCCACTGCTGGTTTACTTTATGTTCATTGGTTTGCTTTCCTGTGGTATATAGGATGTGGTTGTGATGCAGGTATAGTGTTATGGTATGTTTTATCGATTCCTAGGGCCATATTTATACTTTTTGACGCAAAACTGCGCTATCGCAGTTTTGCGCCAAAAAGATTAGCGCCGGCTAACGCCATTCTGAAGCGCCATGCGGGCGCCGTATTTATTGAATGGCGTTAGCCGGCGCTAGCAGACCGGCGCTGCCTGGTGTGCGTGGAAAAGAACCACATACACCAGGCAGCGCCGGCGTTGGGGAAAATGGCGTTAGGGCGTCTTAAAATGGGGCAAGTCAGGTAGAGGCAAAAAAATCGCCTCCACCCGATTTGCGCCATTTTTAACGACGCCCATACGCCATTTACATGACTCCTGTCTTAGTAAAGACAGGAGTCATGCCCCCTTGCCCAATGGCCATGCCCAGGGGACCTATGTCCCCTGGGCATGGCCATTGGGCATTGTGGCATGTAGGGGGGCACAAATCAGGCCCCCCATGCCAAATTTTTTTTTTTTTTTTAAATAAAATTATACTTACCTGAACTTACCTGAATGTCCCTGGGATGTGTCCCTCCATCCTTGGGTGTCCTCCTGGGGTGGGCAAGGGTGGCAGGGGGGGTCCCTGGGGGCATGGGAGGGCAGCTGTGGACTCATTTTGAGCCCACAGGTCCCTTAACGCCTGCCCTGACCCAGGCGTTAAAAAGAGGCGCAAATGCGTGGTTTTTTGCCCCGCCCACTCCCGGGCGTTATTTTTGCCCGGGAGTATAAATACGACGCAGTTATTTTTTTAGACGGGAACGCCTACCTTGCATCTCATTAACGCAAGGAAGGCGTTCACGCAAAAAAATGACGCTCATTCCTCATACTTTGGCGCTAGACGCGTCTAACGCCAAAGTATAAATATGGAGTTCGTTTTGCGTCGAATTTGCGTCGAAAAAAACGACGCAAATTCGGCGCAAACGGAGTATAAATATGCCCCCTAATGTATTATGAGTTTGGTCAGATAGGTTAGAGTAGATCTGGTGTGGCACCATCACACTTTGCTGGTGTGTTTTTTGTACGGGGGAATGTGTAGTAATTTGTTTTCATACTCTGATCTCTCACCGAGTGTGTTGTTCCAGGTCTCGTGGACTACCATGTTGTGATTTTACGATGCCTAATTGTTCCATGTCCTAGGATGGGCAGAAGGAACCGTTACTAGGAGAGGCTCAGCTGATTACATTTATTGTCCATGGTGGAGTGTCTCCCCTTCCGTGTTTATTTATCGAAATAACTAAGCAAATAACCTTGACTGTGTATGAGTTCTTAGTGATTTACCCAGGTAAAAAATTACCTCGGACATCATGTAATCGAAATGCACAACGTACCAAAAGTAAGATACAACAAGGAACATGGTGTTATACGGTATAATATATTTTTTTTTTGTTATGTTTCTTCAATAATTTCAACCTGTCCATCTGATGGTTAGGAACTTGACGGCACAGAATATTGCTAACAGCTTCGCACATTCACATGGTTACTCATTAACTTCTTTATCATTATTATAGTAGGTAGAAAGGCAATTAATCTTAGCTCACTTTATTGGCCCTATTAATGAAGCACCACTCGTCAGCAAATAAGGAACTGAGGAAAAACAGAGATGAAATGTAAAATTCTCCTATTGAAATACAAACTAGGCCTCTCTGTACCTCCTGAGGAAGTGAAACCTAGAACAGCAACAAATGATTTATTTTTTCCTTTTATTATGTTCCCTTCCAGCAGAGCAATTTCAAAGGCGGCTGATTTTGCTTCCTGTTTTATTATGTATGCACTCTCCGGTATTAGGGATTTGCGCTTCTACATGCCATTGTTTGTATGTTAGAATATCGCGGAGAAAAAAATAATATGAAGCTAAGAATACACCGGTAAGTACAGATTTACTATTCTTAACTACATATCTATGTGTAATATATATCGTCAAGGTCAGATATGTGAATATAATAAAAGTAAATATATAATTACCTATTCACGGCATCTACAATATTGTGGTAGTGGATATTTTGAACCACACTATCTTGGCAGGACGATATTAAAACTAGTCTTGGTCAAGATGTTCGTTAAACTGGCATAAACCTTCATAATTTCTGGGGTTTCGTTATTTTGCTGTGCAAAATCCACAAAATTATGCCATTACGCAGTGTTGTGAAATTACAAATATCTTTGAGTACAAATCCTATTGTGGGATCACAGGAAAAATGGAAAATAGAAAAAAAGAACGTGAGTGACTGTTGTTTGCAGCAGTTCATATGTGCAAAATATGACCTCAGATGCAAAATCAATGTGAGGACCCATTTTGCGCCAAAATTATATCGCTAAATGTCAGATTTGTATTTTGTGTAATTTCACTTCATTTTACATTACTTTTTTTCTGAAATTCTGTGTAATTGTGTGCGAGAAAATGATTAAATTTTCCCAGCCCCCAATGAAAACTCTTTATTGTTATATTATAAGCTCACAGACATCTTGACATACTTACAAATTAATACATAGATCAATGTATCTCATCTTTCGGTTCAACAGCATCATAGGTCATACATCCATTGGTGTGGAAAACACATTTCCATTCATAGATTTGCAACACTGGTACTCCTACATACTTCAGTCCAGTCCTATATCAATGCAGCAGTTCGTTTATTATAAAAGGAATACAACCATGCATCCCTTTATATGGTACATGTACCCTTTATTAAATTATATATAACCTTCTGAATAACACAGCCAACCTCATCCCTTGCAAATGTTATTTGTGGCTGCTGCATTTCACACTCTCGTCAGATTTTTGAACAAACCTCTGATAAAATCCTAAACTTCTTGTTACTCAGTATCTTGCAACTGACAAATATCCTCTTAATCCAGTCAAACATGCATTTATTGATGTAATCCTTTTTGCTATGGCACATTTAAGTATTACCAATTTCCAATTTGCCCTAGCATATACTCCATGCTGAAGTTTAGATGTGTGTTACGCTAAATTATGCAGGCACAACAGGTTTTGCAGCAGTGGATCAGACCCTATGCACGTTGTTATTAATGATTTTGTTATATATACCCACCAATTATTCCAAATGTAATTTCTAACCGAATTGATCTATGCATTCGAATAGCTGCACATATTTTATTTCAGGTATCATCACGTCTGAGCCTGATTTTATTCAGTTACAAATCAACAAAGATGTTTTCTTGTGCTAGCTATACCCTTCTCTCTATTGATTCATCCTCCAATTACCAGTCACAGCTGATGACCTTGAAGTGGTGGGGCGTTATCCTTGGCTTGAATTTCAATGAGTGTGAGAAAGGGCTTCTTTCGATATGGTAGCCCCCACCTTTTTTGCCTGGAAAGTGATGAGGTTGTTTACATTGTAAGTGCCCTGGACCCTACTAAACAGGTTCCCAGGGCCAGATCTCTTTCCTCAAATCTGTAGTATGTTTTGCGCTTCAGCCACCTGTGTAAGTCCCTAGTAAATTGTACCACTGGTACCTAGGGCAGGGGTACTGAAGAGGGCCCCCCAGTGGTGTAGCACCAATTGTGCCACTCTGAGAGGCCCCACACCAGCCTCATGCAGACCGCCATTTGAAGTGCATGACAAGGTGTATCCAAAGTTACAAACTCGACTCAGCACTCACCAAGAGTGCCATGTCCACTAATACTCCATGCAATATAGGTAAGTCGCCCCTTTGGCAGGCCTTACTAAGGCAGGATGCACTATTATGCATGTGAGGGAATCTGAGTGCATGAACAAATATGCCCCTACTGTGTCTTTGCTAACTCTTAGACATAGTAAGTGTACAGGGGAGCCATAGCAAATGCATGTGCTGGACACTGGTCATTACGAGTTCCCCAGCTACATGATGACCTCTGTGAACAGTGGGTTGTTTGGGATCAAGCAACTCAGATTATTAAACCCACACTGATGCCAGTGTTGGATTTAACATAAAAGGTACCACTGCAAAACCACCATGGCATGGTTGCTGACTGGTCCTAACCAGCCTTCCACCAGCAGCCATGATTCTGGACTCTTGGGGTGAGAGCCTTTTGCTCTCAGGAACCAGAACACAAAGCTTTTCCTGGATGGAGGTGTTACTCCTCCTACATTAGACTGGAAATCTGCACTAGCGATCAGCTGCAAAGGTTTTTCTGCCTTTGAAATCTGACCTTTGCCTCTGCTGCTAGAATCAGATGGCTACCCAAAGGTTTTGCCCCCACGTTAGGAGGGAAACTTGGAGGGAAACTTAGCAAGGATAGGAGAAGTGGCCATCCCCAGCCTGCACAACCTCTCAGATGTGGCAGACAAGGTGACCACTCCATTTCATTTTCCTTCATCTTGGATGGTAGGAAAATAGCCAACCAGTGTTAGGGAAGTGACCCCTTCCAGCAGTAAGTGGTCACTTAGTGGGGGTATCCACCCTAAGGTAGGTGGACCATTGGCCACTACCAGGAACTCCCCCTAACACACCCTAAATGCGGTATTAAGAGGGCATCCCTAGACCAAGAGATCAGATTGATGGATACAAGAAGATCAGGAACACAAAAGACTCAAGGCACAAGAACTGAAGGCCCGTTGCACAAAGAAAAAGGCACCAAACCCTACCTGCTGCTCCAAGGACTCGGCAATCACAGCTGAGGTGTTGCCTAGAAACCTGAATGACTTTACAAAACCCTAGAGCACCTCCAGCCTACTAAAAATTGCCAAGAATCTCTTGTTGAGTCAAGGTGTCACTCCCTGCATCCTTCAGGCAAGGAACCAGCAAAATCTGGTAAAGTGACCAGCTGCTAACCAATGACCCAGACCCAGCAGCCCAGCCAAATTCTGTACAATAGCCCTTAAGGACAACACCTGCCACCATAGCAAGTTAGGTGGCACAGCAACTCTCCAGGGCTGTGGTCTACTACTTCGCGGGTACCAAACCCCCAATGTAGGACACCCAGAAGGATAGTCCACTCTGGACTCTCTAAAGCACAAAACCATGCACCAGTCAAGGGACTTCATGACACACAAGAACCACCCCCCAGAGTGGCCCTGCTGACCTGCAATCCACCCTCAAAGTCACCTGCTCCTGACTCTAAGGACTCCAAGATGCACAACTCCTGGCTGACCTATTTGGCCCGCATCCTGCCTCCCTGGTCCCTGTACCGACCAACCAGCTATGCTCTAGGGGTCCCTAACCTGCTGGGATCTCCACCCTCCAAGGGGTCACACCTGACTTACCTTTAAGTCCAACTTTGCAGTGTGTTTCCATGTGGTCCCCTTCTCCTTTGGGTTCAAGCTCCATGACCTTCAGCTGCTTCTCCCACTTGAACCGGTAACTGCCCGATGTTCTCCAGCTGGCCCATTGGACACTTTGACAACCTCGACCTGAAAGTAAAAGGTGACATTTTTTAGTGCATTGCCTGATTTTATATGCAATTTTAATGTTTTACCATTGATTCCTATGGTGCATAATTGCGCACAGAAATGCAACATTTTCTAAACCTTGAAAAATCTTAACTAAAAAAGGACTTACCGTATTTCAATGATCTTAGTTTTAAAAACATTTGAGAAATCTGAAGTATCTTTGTAAATTGGTCTTGAGTTTTTCTTATGAGTGTGTGTCCACATTTATTGATACTGTGAGTTCAACAAATGCTTAGCACATCTCCAATATAAGCCTAACTGCTTGCTCGCACTACCACAACAACAGAGCATTAGGCGGTCTGCTTTTTACCTCTGGATAATAAACTGGGGTTACTTAGACTTTCTGCACAGTGCACATCATCTTCTTAGTCTATATAAAGAGTGAGTCTCCTACATCATGCCTACCTTTAGCTGTGAGATTTTGGCACGTCACAGATGGGGAGGCAGTGAAGAGTGCCAGGTCTTTCATTTCAACAGCCCTAGATAAACTCTCTGATGGCTGGTGCCGGCTTCTTCATGTGACTATGCCAGCCACCAGACAGTGTCACTAGCTGCCTCAGGCTATTGCTGGACCTGAAGTAAGATTGGCATTTTGCTGATTATTATTATTCACTCTAGGTATAGTAAACATGGTCCAGAAAACAAGGAGAGTGTAACTCTGGTGCCCATAGAATAGAATCATAACTACCAATTAAACTGTTGTTTTATGGAATCTCTGTGCCACTTGTATATATTTTGATGACTCATTTCTGTACCGTTTTAAATTATTGTCTAACTGTTTTCTACTCTCTTGGTTTTGTAATTTGTTATCCCTTGGCTGCTTTCCTCAGTGGTGTTGGTTGTGTTATGAGCACACCGTCAACAGAAAAGACCAATAAGGTTTTTCAATGTTTTTCATTTTCAGACTTTCTCTTTATGCAATTGACCCTGTAGCCTTTTTCACTTTCATTAGTCTCTTCATCCTTGGCTGAGCCAAATGGGTCGAGGAGAAATGCAGTTTCTATTTGTGGTTCTGACTTCCCTACAAGGAATAGCCTTGCATCCCTATATAACATCAGAATTTTGAATATAATACATTTTGCTGTGTGTCCTAGAGCAATGTGGTATTGTACAACTTCTCCTATGGGATAATCTCATGCGGCACTACTTGACAACAGCCAGCCGTTCACCCTTGGCAATTCATACATGTATCTCAAAATGTACTTCTATTCGTCACTCCCTACCTTCTTGGTCGAGGTAATTGTTTTTCTTTAACCCTCTTTAACAAAGAGAAGTCATCTTTGGCGCATTATCATCTCTAGCCGAAATAATTCAATTCACTATTGCGTTATGGTTAAAATGTTAAAATGGTGAAAATATGTTTTAATAAGAAAATCCTCAGGCTCTAGTTTTATGCTTCCAAACATATGTTTGCCTTTTACACAGTTCAAGTAAATCTTGTAGAGTTTTCCCACACTGCTGTTGTTGACAGTTACAGACTCTGGTTTGCAGCCCCAGAAGAGGATGCTTTGTCTAGTTACTGTGTATGAGATACGTCACTTACACAAATTCCTTATTAAAGGTCACATTCTTGGGGCATGGCTTGGTGCTGTAAGAAGATGGCCGCCTTCATCGGAGCTCCGTGACCGCGTTGGGAGTAGAGAGAGCTGGCTTGCGTTCCTGCAAATATTTTATTACTCCTGAAGAGAGGAAAAGTTAAGGGAATATGCCTGGCCAGCATTATTCCCCTTAAAATTAAGTGAAAGGTATTTTTGATGCCTAGTTTGAATGACTTACATCGTCTAAAGAATTTATTGTGACCGCCATTTTGTTTTTTATTTTTCACCTCCCAAATTCATTTTTTCCTTTATTTGTCGCGGTCTGAGAGTTTCTGTTTGCACTTTTTGGTTTAAAATGTGTATATTAATGCTCTCTATTCATCGTATTTTGCTTTTTGGAAGATGTGGTCCAGTTTAATGTGTATTCTGGACTACTCTCTTTTCTGAGATTATCCTCACTTCATAAAATATATGTTTTACTATATATTGGGCAGAATTATCTGTCTTTGCTTATGGGCAGATCTAGGAACCTTCAATTAACTAACAAAGTACAGAGCAATAAACGTTCTGAAAATATTCCTTTGTCAAACTCATTTGCTCCTTTATCAAATATGGAGAATGCGGGGATACTACTCTCAATGCTACACTCTCAACACCTGTTTCTCCTTCTACTGTTATTAATAAAGTATCATCCAAGCTTCCAGTAACGGTTTTGACATCCACGAATAAAAGAGCACCTCCATCTCCTATAAAAGTTGTATGTACCATATCTATGGAATTACTTCTTGAGGGAATAAGGGCTCTTAAACCATATATGAAAGATACAAATAAACAATCACAAATATTGGACGACAAATGGTCTCTTGTGGAGAACAGAGCCTTTCCTCTGGACCGAAGAGTGGAAGTGCTTGAGGATTCAGTTACATCTATCCAATCTCCACAATCTGAAGTTACTATATTGAAAAAGTATGCTGAGGATATAGAAAATCGGAACAAAGAAATAATCAACATATTTATGGTCTACCTGAAGAAAATGAAGGTTCAGACTATGGCCCTCATTCCGACCCTGGCGGTTTCAAACCGCCAGGGTGGAGGGCAGAGGAAGCACCGCCAACAGGCTGGCGGTGCTTCCCGGGCCATTCTGACCGCGGCGGTAAAGCCGCGGTCAGAAAAGGGGAACCAGCGGTTTCCCGACGGTTTTCCCCTGGCCCAGGGAATCCTCCATGGCGGCGCTGCTTGCAGCTGCTTGCAGCGCCGCCATGGGGATTCCGACCCCCTTCCCGCCAGCCTGTTCCTGGCGGTTTACACCGCCAGGAAGAGGCTGGCGGGAACGGGTGTCGTGGGGCCCCTGGGGGTCCCTGCACTGCCCATGCCACTGGCATGGGCAGTGCAGGGGCCCCCTAACAGGGCCCCACAAAGATTTTCAGTGTCTGCTTTGCAGACACTGAAAATCGCGACGGGTGCCACTGCACCCGTCGCACCCCTGCAAATCCACCGGCTCCATTCGGAGCCGGCTTCCTCTTTGCAGGGGCTTTCCCGCTGGGCCGGCGGGCGATCTTTTGGAGATCGCCCGCCGGCCCAGCGGGAAAGTTGTAATGACCCCTGCGGTCATTTGACCGCGGTGCGGTCTTTTAGAGGCTTCCGCCCGGCGGGCGGCACCAGCCGCCCGCCGGGGTCGGAATGACCCCCTATGTCTTTCTTTCAATTGTTTCTGCCCAAAAATCTAGACCTGCCTATTTCTCCTGCTTTTTACAAAGAGCACATAGACTTGGTCATCCTTCACATTTGGCTTCGACGTCAAGAAACCAATAGGAATGGTACTTTATATTTTGGAATATGTAGACCTTCTAAAGGTTCTCCGAGCAGCAAGGGCTAAAGGTCAGATCACATGGTCAGGTTCCAATCTATTTTTTGCTCAGTATTATGCAAAGTCAACGGCCGACAAACAAAATTAATTCCTGGATATGCGTCCGGCGTTGAAGTCGCTTAGTGCTCAATTTGGTCTCTTTCATCCATGCTTGTTCATATTAAGACCACAACATATGAAGATCCAGTATTACTTCAGTGATTTATTGATCCTTGTACAGGTAAAACAATGGATACTTCCAAAATATCAGAGACTTGAATAATGTATTGATTTTTGTTTTTCTTTTTATTGGATTTGCCCATTACTGGTTCATATAATCTTAAGTGTGTTAGATTACTTAAAGGATTTGACTGTTTCCTTTGTTCCTCTCTTTTTAGATCTTCATTGCTAACGTATCGTCTTCTGTGGTAGCATCCTGTGTGGCCGGGTCTCTTTTTCCTTCCGTATCTACAGTCGTAGAGTGAAGGTTGCGTTGTCTTCCCTTTGTGGTTTCACCACCCTCACATTGTTTTTGTCTTATAGGTATATTTTTATTTCTTGTTTTGTGTTTTTTCTGTAGTTTTAATGTTTCCTTCTATATTATATTCTGTTTTTTTTCTTTAACTTCATCTCCTCTGCTTTTACTATTTTTTCCTCCTTTTCTTTTCTTATATCTATTTTTTCATGTTCATAGTTCTATTTTGCTCATTCTGTCCATCAAATTCTTTTTTTTGGTTCAATGTCTCCATACTAATAACTGGTGTATATGCATTATTTCATGGCTATATTACTTATTCTTTATACTAAATGACAATTAGATTTCTTTCATGGAATGTTAAAGGTTTGGGATCCCCACTAAAGCATCAGAGAGTTTTAACACATATTTTAAAATTGAGAGCTGATATTGCCTTGTTGCAAGAGACTCATATAACAGGTGATGAGGTGGCCAAACTTAAAACACAATAGGTGAGTCATGTTTTTGCATCTCTGGGTACAGGGAAAATAAATGGAGTTCCTATACTGTGTCATAAAGCTTTGAATATTTCTGATCTTCTCAAGATTTTGATGAGCAAGGTAGATGGGTTATAGTTTCAATGAATATTAATAAAGCACCTTTAACTATATATATTGTTTATGCTACAACCCAACTGGACAAATCTGTTTGGAATGTGATATTAACTAAGTTAATGACTCTTTTGGATAAATATTTAATTTTTGGAGGAGATTGTAATATGTTTATGGATCCTTTTCTTGATCGTAAATCCAATTCTAGATTTGGTCCATTCACCATATTTTCACAGTTTACCTCAATGATTAACCCCTTCGCTGCCAGGCCTTTTCCCCCTCCTGTGCCAAGCCTTTTTTTGGCTATTTGGGGCAGTTCGCGCTTAGGCCCTCATAACATTTTGTTCACATAAGCTACCCACGCCAAATTTGCGTCCTTTTTTTCCAACTTCCTAGGGATTTTAGAGGTGCCCAGTCTTTGTGGGTTCCCCTGAAGGAGACCAAGAAATTAGCCAAAATACAGTGAAAATTTTGTTTGTTTTTAAAAAATGGGAGAAAAGGGCTGCAGAAGGCAGCTCATGTTTTTTTCCTTGAAAATAGCATCAACAAAGGGTTTGCGGTGGCAAGATCCCAGATTTCAGGAACAGGCAGACTTGAATTGGAAAACACCATTTTTCAATACAATTTTGACATTTTACTGGGACATACCCCATTTTTACTATTTTTTGTGCTTTCAGCCTCCTTCCAGTTAGTGACCAAAATGGGTGAGAAACCAATGCTAGATTCCAGGAAGCTAAACATTTCTGAAACATAGACAAAATTCTGAATTCAGCAAGGGGTCATTTGTGTAGATCCTACAAGTGTTTCCTACAGAAAATAACAGCTGAAATACAAAAATATTGAAATTGAGGTGAAAAAAATAGCCATTTTTCTCCACGTTTTACTCTGTAACTTTTACCTGCGATGTCAGATTTAAAGCAATATACTGTTACGTCAGCCGGACTCTTCTGGTTGCAGGGATACATAGGGCTTGTAGGTTCATCAAGAACTCTAGGTGCCCAGAGCCAGTAAATGAGCTGCACCTTGCAATGGGTTTTTATTCTATACCGGGTATACAGCAATTCATTTGCTGACATATAAAAAGTGAAAAATAGGTATCAAGAAAACCTTTGTATTTCCAAAATGGCCACAAGATAAGGTGTTGAGAAGCAGTGGTTATTTGCACATCTCTGAATTCCGGGGTGCCCATACTAGCATGTGAATTACAGGGCATTTCTCAAATAGATGTTTTTTTACACACTGCCTTACATTTGGAAGGAAAACATTTAGAGAAAGACAAGGGGCAATAACACTTGTTTTGCTAATCTGTGTTCCCCCAAGTCTCCCGATAAAAATGGTACCTCACTTGTGTGGGTAGGCCTAGCGCCCACGAAAGGAAATGGCCCAAAACACAACGTGGACACATCACATTTTTTCACAGAAAACAGAGGTGTTTTTTACAATGTGCCTACCTGTGGATTTTGGCCTCTAGCTCAGCCGGCACCTGGGGAAACCTAGCAAACCAGCGCATGTTTGAAAACTAGACATCTAGGGGAATCCAAGATGGGGTGACTTGTGGGGCTCTGACCAGGTTCTGTTACCCAGAATCCTTTGCAAACCTCAAAATTTGACCAAAAAAACACTTTTCCCTCTCATTTTGGTGACAGAAAGTTCTGGAATCTGAGAGGACCAACGAATTTCCTTCCACCCAGCGTTCCCCCAAGTCTCCCGATAAAAATGGTACCTCACTTGTGTGGGTAGGCCTAGCGCCCACGAAAGGAAATGGCCCAAAACACAACGTGGACACATCACATTATTTCACTGAAAACAGAGGTGCTTTTTTACAAAGTGCCTACCTGTGGATTTTGGCCTCTAGCTCAGCCGGCACTTGGGGAAACCTAGCAAACCAGCGCATGTTTGAAAACTAGACACCTAGGGGAATCCAAGATGGGGTGACTTGTGGGGCTCTGACCAGGTTCTGTTACCCAGAATCCTTTGCAAACCTCAAAATTTGGCCAAAAAAACACTTTTTCCTCTCATTTCGGTGACAGAAAGTTCTGGAATCTGGGAGGAGCCACAAATTTCCTTCCACCCAGCGTTCCCCCATGTCCCCCGATAAAAATGGTACCTCACTTGTCTGGGTAGGCCTAGCGCCCAAGAAAGGAAATGGCCCAAAACACAACGTGGACACATCACATTTTTTCACAGAAAACAGAGGTGTTTTTTACAAAGTGCCTACCTGTGGATTTTGGCCTCTATCTCAGCCAGCACCTGGGGAAACCTAGCAAACCAGCACATTTTTTAAAACTAGACACCTTGGGGAATCCATGATGGGGTGATTTGTGGGTCTCTGACTATGTTCTGTTACCCAGAATCCTTTGCAAACCTCAAAATATGACCAAAAAAACACTTTTTCCTCTCATTTCGGTGACAGAAAGTTCTGGAATCTGAGAGAAGCCACAAGTTTCCTTCCACCCAGTGTTCCCCCATGTCTCCCATACAAATGGTACCTCGCTTGTGTGGGTAGGTCTAGTGCCCACGAAAGGAAATGGCCCAAAACACTATCTGGACACATCAAAATGATCAAATACAAAACTACCTGTTTTTGCAGGGGGGTACCTGCGTTTTTGGTCCTGGGCTCAGCAGCCTTCTAGTGAAACCTACCAAACCCAGACATTACTGAAAGCTAGACACCCGAGGGAGTCCAGTGAGGTGTTACTTGCGTGGATCCCCCAATGTTTTCTAACCCAGAATCCTCAGCAAACCTCAAATTTAGCTATAAAATCAAATTTTTCCCACATTTTGTGTGGGATCACCGCACTGGTACACATTTCATACCACCCAATGTTCCCCTCAGTCTCCCGGTAAAAATGATACCTCATTTGTGTACGTGGGCCAAGTGCTTGTGAAAGGGAACAGCCAAAAACATGTCGATATTGAGGGGGAACAAACGGGCCCAAAAGGGCAGTTTGCAGAAAAAACATTTTTAGGCTGACAAGTGCAGCCGAATTTTTATCGGTATAGATGAGACAATGCTGGGTGGTAGGAATTTTGTGGATTCCTGCAGATTCCGGAAGGTTCCATCTCAAAAACGTGGGAAAAATGTGTGATTTCCAGCAAAGTTGGAGGTTTGCAGGGGATTGTGGGTACAAAATTGGTGCGGGTGCATGTGAAACACTCCACCCTGGAATCACCCAGATGTTTAGTTTTCAGATGTGTCTAGGTCTTGTGGATTTTGCTACATGGCAGCGTACCAAAGTCCATAAACTGCAGCCCTCACCATTCCAAGTGGGATGATTTTGAGAGTAAGCCAAATTCTCATGGCCCAAATGTAAAACTAAAACCCCAAATAATCAATTGTCTTCTTGCTTGCTGTGGGATAAGATGTTTTAGAGTGCAGGGGAGAGCTGAAAGACTGTTACCCCCTTCAATTGAGGTGGGGGTCTAACCAGGCCCATACTGACTGGTAGCCACCACCCCAATATTTTTTGTTTTTTTTTAATTCCCTGGCATCTAGTAGACTTTCTGCCCCCTGGGGTGTGGATCAGGGGTAATTGCCCCATCTGCCCACTGGTGGGCAGAACAACTTTGGCCCCATTTATTTGGGGTGGGGGTATGGCCATACCCCCACCCTCTTATTTTTGAAAAAAAAACTTCCCTGGCCTCTGGTGGGCTTTCTGCCCCCCCTTGGCCTTCCAAAAATAGGCCCACCTGCCCCCAATGGGGGGTAGATATGGCCAACAGTAATGTGCCCCCATGGGGAGCGACCCTTATCCAAGGGGCTGCCCCCCTAAAGAAAACACAAGCATACACACACACACCAATCCCTGGTGCCTAAGTGGTTTCTGCCCCCATGGAGGCAGATTGGCCTAACAAAAATCGGCCGATCTGCCCCCAAGGAGGGCAGAAATGGTCTAAATACAATTTGCCCCCCAGGGGAGCGACCCGTGCCTAATGGTTCGCTCCCCGTCTCTAAAATTAGCCCTGGCGAATAGAGGTTTCTGCCCCCGCGGGGGCAGATCGGCCTAATAACAACAGGCCGATCTGGCCACGGGGGGCAGAAATGGCCTAAAATAAATGTGCCCCCTCCCACTCCCCTGGGGAGCGACCCTTGCCTACGGGGTCGCTCCCCTTGCCTGACATTGACGCAAAAAAAAAGATCCCCGGTGCTTAGTGGTTTTTGCCCCCCTTGGTGGCAAATTGACCTAAAATCGGCCGATCTGCCCCCAAGGGGGCAGAAATGGTCTAAATACAATTTCCCCCCCAGGGGAGCGACCCTTGCCTAATGGGTCGCTCCCCATCTCAAAAAAAAAAAAAAAAAAAAGAAAACACCAAAATAAATAGCCCTAGCGCCTGGAGGTTTCTGCCCCCGGGGGTAGATTGGCCTAATAACAATAGGCCAATTTGCCCCCGGGGGGGGCAGAAATGTCCTAAAATAAATTTACCCCCCGGGGAGCAACCCTTGCCTACGGGGTCGCTCCCCTTGCGTGACATTGGGGCAAAAAAAAAGATCCCCGGTGCCTAGTGGTTTCTGCCCCCCTTGGGGGCAGATTGACCTAAAATCGGCCGATCTGCAGAAATGGCCTAAATACAATTTGCCCCTCCAGGGGAGCGACCCCTGCCTAAGGGGTCTTTCCCCATCTGTAAAACAACAACAACAACAAAATTCCCCGGTGCCTAGTGGTTTCTGCCCCCCCTGGGGGCAGATAGGCCTAATTAAAATAGGCTGATCTGCCCCCCAGGGAGGCAGAAATGGCTTAAAATAAATGTTCCTCCCAGGGGAACGACCCTTGCCTAAGGGGTCGCTCCCCTTGCGTGAAATTCACACAAAAAAAAACTCCCTGGTGTTTAGTGGTTTCTGTCCCCCTTGGGGGCAGAAAAGGCCTTAAAAAAATGCCCCCCCTGGGAGCGACCCAGCTGAGCTTCCAGCGCGATGGGAGGAGGCCTCTGTGATAGTCAGCGCGCGATCGCACGCTGACGTCACAGGGGGGGTGGGGGGTCGGGGTGGAAGGGGATGGGCTTTCCCTTCCATCCCTGCCTAGGGGGTGTGGGGGGAACCCCACAGAGGGAGCGCTAACACTCCCTCTGGGCTCTGTGCTCAGGACGTAATGGTTACGTCCTTGGCACACGAGTACTGTGCCTCAGGACGTAACCATTACGTCCTGGACACAGAAGGGGTTAAACAAAGAGCATTAACGGATGTTTGGAGATTGTGTAACCCTACATTACAGGAATTGTCCTTTTTTCCCCCAGTACTTTCTTCCCAATTGAGGATTGATTATTTATTTGTCTCACAGCATCTCGTACAACACGTTTTGAGTTCAGAAAAATTGGTTCCATATTAATCTTGGATCATGTTCCAGTAAGTATGGATCTTGATCTTATCACACATAATCAGCCAAGTAATAGACGGAGACTTAATAATTCATTACTTCTCAATACTAATTTTACTCAACTTTTTGAGAAGTTTGTCACACAATTCTTTGTAGAAAATGATACTCCTCAGGTATCTGTTCAAATTATTTGGGATGCATTCAAGGTGGCCTCTAGGGAGTTTATTATATCTTATGTTGCCAACAAAAGGAAAACGGCTAGTAAAAAATTACTTAGTTTAATGGATTGTATCAAACAATTAGAAAACCTATATTACTCTTCCAAATCTACAAGTTGTCTTAATGAATTACTTCAAGCTAAATTTACTTTCAATAAAAACTCGACTGATATTGCTTATTCTTATCTTCTTAAGTCCAGTGCTAAGTATTAAGGGGGCCAAAATACATCAGGAAACTTCTAGCAAATTATCGTAAAATCAAAAAAGATAGAACAAAGATAGAATCTATTTATAATTCCTCCAACTTTTTATTACATAGGAACGAATACATTTTAGATGAATTGGTTCATTTTTTCACACAATTGTATACTCCTGATTCTGTTCCCACACAGGATCTCATTGATCAATACTTGTCTATCATTCATCCACCTGTACTTCCCTCTTCTGATTTATCTGATCTTGATAATGATATTTCTATAAATGATATTCTCAATGCACTATGGCCCTCATTCTGACCCTGGCAGTCGGTGATAAAGCGGCGGCCAAGCCGCCAACAGGCCGGCGGTCTAAAATATGCAATTCTGACCCTGGCGGGAACCGCCAACACAGCCCGCCAACTTAACACTCCGACCGCCACAGCGGTACAAACAAACAGCGCGGCGGTTCCCGCCAACAGCCCGGCGGCAGACAAAGTACCGCCCACCCTATTACGATCCACCAATCTGCCACCTTTTCCGGGGCGGGAGCACCGCCGATAAGAACACGGCGGAAACAGACTACGAACGGGAAAACGCTCACCTCTACGCACTCCACGCGAGATTCCGGCAGTATGGAGCCAGAGTTACAGGTCATCCCCGCACTCCTATTCCTCCTCATATACCAGGAGCACGCCCGGCGGCGCGGAAGACATCGGTGAGTACTGCACCTACGACACAGGGGAGGGAAAAGATTACCGGCACACACCCACCCACCCACACCCACTACAACACACACATCAATGCATTCCCACAGATCACTGTCACAACCCACAAACCCCCCCCCTCCGAAATAATGCAAAGACCAAAAGAAGAGATCATAAACGGGCAGATATATTTAAATATGTACGCCATTAATCCCAAAAAATAAATAAACTATGTACAAAATATATACAGCTACTAAATGTAGTCCAACCACTGTCCGTGGATCACAGGGGTCCTGTGCAAAGGGGCAAGGCCCAGTCCCACGACAAGAACTCCACGGAGAGAACACTGCAGGGGCATCAGAAAGAAAATAGGACAGGCACCTCAGGGGGAAGGGAAGGGGGGCACCTCAGCCACTTGAGTACACGACGCCAGATCCACGAGGGGACTCCATGACCACTGGGCCATCCTGGGGAGAGCAAAGCCACAGTCCATACAGTCCATACAGTGGGTGGCCTGCCCACTGGGCCATCCTGGGGAGAGCAAAGCCACAGTCCATACAGTCCATACAGTGGGTGGCCTGCCCACTGGGCCATCCTGGGGAGAGCAAAGCCACAGTCCATACAGTCCATACAGTGGGTGGCCTGCCCACTGGGCCATCCTGGGGAGAGCAAAGCCACAGTCCAAACAGTCCATACAGTGGGTGGCCTGCCCACTGGGCCATCCTGGGGAGAGCAAAGCCACAGTCCAAACAGTCCATACAGTGGGTGGCCTGCCCACTGGGCCATCCTGGGGAGAGCAAAGCCACAGTCCATACAGTCCATACAGTGGGTGGCCTGCCCACTGGGCCATCCTGGGGAGAGCAAAGCCACAGTCCATACAGTCCATACAGTGGGTGGCCTGCCCACTGGGCCATCCTGGAGAGAGCAAAGCCACAGTCCATACAGTCCATACAGTGGGTGGCCTGCCCACTGGGCCATCCTGGGGAGAGCAAAGCCACAGTCCATACAGTCCATAACAGACCCCACTGCCACTGGAGGAGGCAAGTTGGCCAGAGGACATCCTGCAGCCCTGCCCGAGATAGATCCTGCCCTGCCACGTCTGCCAAAGGGCCAGCGGTTCTTGCCCTGAAGGGCCCAGTTCAGCGGTTCTTGAGACGGCGGGGCCCAGTTCAGCGCTTCTTGCCTTGAAGGGCCCAGTTCAGCGGTTCTTGCCTTGAAGGGCACAGTTCAGCGGTTCTTGAGACGGCGGGGCCCAGTTCAGCGGTTCTTGAGACGGCGGGGCCCAGTTCAGCGGTTCTTGAGACGGCGGGGCCCAGTTCAGCGGTTCTTGAGACGGCGGGGCCCAGTTCAGCGGTTCTTGCCTTGAAGGGCCCAGTTCAGCGGTTCTTGCCTTGAAGGGCCCAGTTCAGCGGTTCTTGAGACGGCGGGGCCCAGTTCAGCGGTTCTTGAGATGGCGGGGCCCAGTTCAGCGGTTCTTGAGACGGCGGGGCCCAGTTCAGCGGTTCTTGCCTTGAAGGGCCCAGTTCAGCGGTTCTTGCCTTGAAGGGCCCAGTTCAGCGGTTCTTGAGACGGCGGGGCCCAGTTCAGCGGTTCTTGAGACGGCGGGGCCCAGTTCAGCGGTTCTTGCCTTGAAGGGCCCAGTTCAGCGGTTCTTGCCTTGAAGGGCCCAGTTCAGCGGTTCTTGAGACGGCGGACGGTCTATGGCCAACTGCTAAATGCCTGGTGGTGCCCTCCTGGGCAGCGGGGATGGTGCTCCTTCACTGCCCACCTGGGCTGTGGGTGGTGGGGCCCTCCTGGCCAGCTGGGCTGGGTCCTCCCTGGGCAGCGGCTATGGGGCTGGTGGGCTCTCCCGGGGCAGCTGTGCCGGTTCCTCCCGGGGCAGCGGCTATGGGGGTTGTGGGCTCCTCCTGGGCAGCAGGCCTGACCTCTCCAACTTGCTGCCCTTGCCCTCCTTAGTCGTCGGCCTGTGGCCCTTTCCTCCCTTTGGAGCTGTGGCTGGTGACTGTCTCTGGGTGGTGTCCGGGGGGGATGTAGAAGGCGGGCTCCTGCGGCGCCCCTTCCGCCTTCTGCTCCTCTTCCCAGGGGGTGGGCTGGCTGTCCCCTTGCTGCTGGGCGAAGATCCAGACATGCGGGCTGGCGGGCTCCAATACCCCTGCACCCTTGTCAAGGGGACTGCAGGGCTGGTGGTGGCTGAGGTGCTCTTCTTACCCCGACGAGAAGGAGGGGGGGGCTCAGGGTCAGGAAAGAAGTTAGTAGTGGCGAGGAAGAGCTTCTTGGGACAATGGAGAGTGGTAGGTACAGTGGGAATGGGAGTGGAGGGAGAGGATGTGGTTGTAGGTGAGTCACGTTTGCTGTCTTTGGGTGCAGGTGCAGGAGGGATAGGCTGTCGTGAGGTGGATGGCTGTTGGGTGGGTGGGTGGCTGCGTTTGTGTGGTGTGGAAGAGGGGGTGACAGACACAGTGGGAGAGGACACAGGGGACGTGTAAATGGCAGTGGGGGTGGTGACTGCACGTGTGCGGACTGGAGTGGAGGGTGTGCTGGTGATGGAAACACTGGCTGATGGTGAGGTGAATGGAGGTGTGAGTGTAGACGTCACAGGGAGGCAGGAGGGAGACGAGGAGGTGGGGGTCACAGAGGTGGTAGTGACTGTTGGCATGTCTGCATCGGAATGTTGCGTGTGTGAATGTCTGCGTGATCTGTGGTGCTTATGTTTGGATGAGCTTCTCTTGGGTGTTGAGGTGTGTGCAGGCTGGTCTGATGGTGTGGGTGGGACAGGCAGAGGAACAGGAGACTGGGAGGAGGGAGTTAGTAGAGGCAGGCAGGAGACAGGGACAATGGCTGCCGTCAGTGCTGAGGCCAGAGCCTGGAACGATCGCTGATGGGCAGCCTGACCCGAATGAATGCCCTCCAGGTACGCATTGCTGCGATGAACCTCCCTCTCCACCCCCTGGATGGCATTCAAAAGGGTAGTCTGCCCAACAATGAGCGTTCGGAGGAGGTCAATGACCTCCTCACTGAGGGCAGCGGGGGTAACAGGGGCAGGGCCTGAGGTGCCTGGGGCGAAGGAGATGCCCGGCTTCCTGGCAGAGCGGGCACGGGGCGAACGCGGAGGGGCTGCTGGGAGGGCGGAGATGGTGCGCTGGGTGGCGGCTGTACCTGTAATGGCGGGGGGCACGGATGGTGCCACCCCCGCAAGGGAGCCCCCTTCCGAGGACGTGTCCGTGTCGCTGCAGGCTCCAGTCGTCCCCGTCGTGGAGCTCCCCTCGCCCTCCGTCTCACTGGTCCAGTCTGACTCTGTGGCATGGCCCTCCTGGGCCATGTGAGATGCAGCTCCCTCCTGCCCCGATGCCACTTCTCCTCCGCCTGATGATGCTGATGCACACAAGCACAGAAAGACAAACAAAAAGGGGGGGGGAGAGAGAAATAAAGGGATATTGATTACATGGATCTCCGGTACAGTTAGCGGACATGACAGACACAGATGCCCCCTGCACTAAGTTGCGCACTTGGGGTCCGCTACGCATTCCGTGGAACATGCCCTACACGCCTAGAGTTGACAACTGCACCCATGGATGACACGGCCCAGGGATGGCTGTACTGACAAACTACTGAGGGTGGTGGCTGGGGACACAGGGGCTTACGGGGGTGCCCAGCCTACAGATATCGCCCTGGCCTAGGGGGACCCCCAGCCCTCCTCCCCCACCCAGACACCTCCACTGCGCGACAACAGAGTAGATAATGCTTGTACTCACCCCCTTGTGTCTGCTGTGCTGCCCTCACGCGCCCATCCAATTCAGGGTAGGCCACCGCCAGGATCCGGAACATCAGGGGGCTCAGTTGACGGCAGGCACCCCACCTACGTTGGGAGGCCATCCCCAGCAGAGTCTCGGCGGTCTTCTTGGTCCCGCGGCGGATGTCCTCCCACCTCTTGCGGCAGTGGGTGCCCCGTCGATGGTGGACCCCCAGGGCCCGGACTTCCTTGGCGATGGCACGCCAAATCCCGATCTTCTCATGGGCGCGGACCTATGTGACACGTACAGGGAGGGAGAAATACCACGTTCAAGTTACTCAGCATTTTCCTTTCCAGTGGCCCAACGCCCCCCATCCCCGCCAGGCCCCCCGCCAGGCCCCCCGCCATGCCCAACATGCCCCCCATCCCCGCCAGGCCCCCCGCCATGCCCAACATGCCCCCCATCCCCGCCAGGCCCCCCGCCAGGCCCCCCGCCATGCCCAACATGCCCCCCATCCCCGCCAGGCCCCCCGCCATGCCCAACATGCCCCCCATCCCCGCCAGGCCCCCCGCCATGCCCAACATGCCCCCCATCCCCGCCAGGCCCCCCGCCAGGCCCAACATGCCCCCCATCCCCACCAGGCCCCCCGCCAGGCCCCCCGCCATGCCCAACATGCCCCCCATCCCCGCCAGGCCACCCGCCATGCCCAACATGCCCCCCATCCCCGCCAGGCCCCCCGCCAGGCCCAACATGCCCCCCATCCCCGCCAGGCCCCCCGCCAGGCCCCCCGCCATGCCCAACATGCCCCCCATCCCCGCCAGGCCCCCCGCCATGCCCAACATGCCCCCCATTCCCGCCAGGCCCCCCGCCAGGCCCAACATGCCCCCCATCCCCGCCAGGCCCCCCGCCAGGCCCCCCGCCAGCCCCAACATGCCCCCCATCCCCGCCAGGCCCCCAAGCCAGCCAGTGGCCCCAAATCCAGATTGAATTAAACTCACTTGTTGGTCTGGAGGACCGTAGAGTAGCGCATACTGGGGGAGGACCCCATCCACAAGTTTCTCCAACTCCTCTCCAGTGAAGGCAGGGGCCCTTTCCCCAGTCGCAGCAGCCATTGTCCCTTCCAGACCGAGGTCACAGCAACACTTGCAGTATAGGTCCTCTCCTGTGAAAGTTCAAGTCGCAAGTGGATAAGTAGATAGAAAATGGCGGTCACGTCCGCGGCGGTGCGTACCGCGGCGGTGCGTCCCGCCACCGCCGGCGCCCTTCGCCATTGGCTCCTGAAACCCATAGGCTTCAATGTTAACCAATGCGGCTTCGCGCCGCGGTCTTCGCCCGCCGCCCGCCGCGGTGTGCCACGCCAGCGCATTGACCTCACATCCCATTGTCACACTTCACAGGTCAGGCAGCCGCCATTTCCAGGGCCCACATGGCTCAATTTCAACTGCGTCACACAGGCCTAGGCCTTGCATAGCCACTCAGACACGCCATTCACTGCATAGAGAATCGTATACTGTGCTAGCTGTGAGTACGTACCTGTGGGTTGCCTGACTGTGTGCTCCATGTTGTCCTTCCTAGGCACCGTCCGCTGGGTTGGGCGAGGAGACGGATGAATCCTCCTGTGTACCGACCGCTGGTGGACCTGTCGACAATGGAAGAACGCCACATTATCCTGACCTACCGTCTTAACCGTGCCACTATCCATGAACTGTGTGCCCAGCTGGAGCCCGACCTGATGTCCCCCATCCGCCAACCCACAGGGATTCCCCCTCTGGTGCAGGTCATGTCAGTACTACATTTCTTGGCAAGTGGGTCATTTCAGACAACCGTGGGAATTGCTTCCGGGATGTCTCAGCCCATGTTTTCGAAGGTGTTATCCAGAGTGTTGTCTGCCCTGATGAAATCCGTGAGGAACTACATAATTTTCCCTGAGGTGGGCGAATTGGCTACAGTGAAGGGTGATTTCTACGCCCTTGGACATATTCCCAACGTAATTGGTGCCATTGATGGGACCCATGTGGCTTTGGTTCCCCCAAGAGACAGGGAGCAGGTGTACAGGAACAGAAAAAGTTACCATTCAATGAACATCCAGGTGGTGTGTTTGGCTGACCAGTACATCTCGCATGTAAATGCCAAATTCCCAGGGTCAGTGCATGACGCCTACATCCTCAGGAATAGCAGCATCCCTTACGTGATGGAACAGCTACAGAGACACCGTGTATGGCTAGTGGGGGACTCTGGGTACCCCAACCTGTCGTGGCTACTGACCCCAGTAAGGAATCCCCGGACCAGGGCAGAGGAACGGTACAATGAGGCCCATGGGCGTACTAGGAGGGTGATCGAACGCACCTTTGGCCTCCTAAAGGCCAGGTTTAGGTGCCTGCATATGACCGGTGGATCCCTAATGTACTCACCTAAGAAGGTGTGTCACATCATCGTGGCCTGCTGCATGCTTCACAACCTGGCTTTGCGCCGCCAGGTGCCTTTCCTGCAGGAGGATGGTCGAGACGGTGGTGTTGTGGCAGCGGTGGAACCTGAGGAGAGTGACGAGGAGGAAGAC
Organism: Pleurodeles waltl; assembly: GCF_031143425.1. Taxonomy (NCBI): domain Eukaryota; kingdom Metazoa; phylum Chordata; class Amphibia; order Caudata; family Salamandridae; genus Pleurodeles; species Pleurodeles waltl. The sequence goes on along the minus strand of NC_090442.1, from coordinate 360,653,532 downwards.
GACGGGGCTGAAAAAGACAACAGGGACAGAATCATTGAACAGTACTTCCAATAGGACACAGGTAACATTTCAAAGATAATTTAGTAAATGTTAACTACTCTGCAGCATCTCTGCTGCCTGTCTATTTGCCCCAGTGTATGATGACTGAGTTTTGGCTTTTCCCTCCCTATTTCAGATCTGGGGTCCCCACTACGAGTCCTGTGCTTCGTTTCTCCATGGACTACAGCTTTGTGGCAGCTGTTTGTTGACTTCACCATGTACAAGGACATATTTGCACTGTCATGTCAATTACAATCTATTGAAATCACAGCCAGACTCCTGATATTTTGGTGCAAAATAGGTGTTTATTGAAGTGCTCAAAATGGGATGGGTGGTTTCAAGTGGGTGGGGGCTATGGTGAAGGAATGTCCATGGCAGAGTCCAGAGTAACAGTCACACAGGTGCATTGTCCAGAGGCCTGTGGAGAGATGGAGCATGGGCAGTTCGAGGATGGACAGGGTGACAATGTGGGACAGTGGGATGACATCAGGTGGTATCCATTGCTGGCGGGGGTCTTGACATCCTACTCTGTCTTGCGAGATCTCAGGGCCCTCTTGCGGGGTGGTTCTTCTCCTGCAGGAGGTGGGGGTCTGGTGGGCTGCTGCTGTGCGGGGGCCTCCTGTCCACTAGCGCCGGCGGAGGTGGATGGCTGTTCTTGGTCCAGGCTAGTGGCAGGGGCCCTTGGGTGTTGTTCAGTGTCCGCCCTGCTGTTTACGAGGTCCTGCAGCAGCCCTACCATGGTAACCAGGGTGGTGTTGATGGCTCTGATGTCCTCCCTGTACCCCCGATAGTGTTCCTCCTGCAGCACCTGGATCTCCTGGAACCGGGCCAGTACCGTCGCCATCGTCTCCTGGGAGCGGTTGTATGCTCCCATGATGGTGGTGAGGACCTCGTGGAGAGTGGGTTCCCTGGGCCTCTCCTCCCCCCCCTGTCGCACAGCTGCCCGCCGAGTTGCCCTGTTTCCCTGGGCCTCTGCCCCCTGGCCGGTGTGCCCACTACCACTGCCCCCAGGTCCCTGTTGTTGTTGGGGTGGTGGGTTATCCTGGGTGCCCTGTAGTGGTAGACACACCGCAGATTGACGCGCCCTGGAGACAGAGGCATGGGCCCGCTGGGTGGGAGCTGTGCTGGTGTTCCCAGAGGGGTTAGGGTCTATAGTGGCCTGTGCCTGTGTGAGGGGAACCGACTGTCCAGAGGTCCCCGATGGACCGGGCTGGTCATCGGTGTCCAGATCGACAGAGCTGCTGTCATCGCTGACGGCCTCTTGGGTGGGGGGTGTGGATAATTCTGGCCCCTCCGCCGCGGTGTGTTGACGGTCGGGTCCTGCAGGAGTATAGAGGTATGGTTATAGTTTCAATGTGTGGCATATGGGTGTATCTGTGGGTTCCCGTGTCCCCAAGTGCTGGCATTCGTGTGTGGGGGCTTTGGTGAGGGTGGCTTGTGGGGGGGATGTGTATATGCATTGGGCATGCTTTGGTGATGGGTGTCCATGCTTAGTGGACGCATGCAGGCCTAGGTTTTGGGATGTGTGGGTTGTGATGGTGAGACATTGGCGGGGAATAGGTGTGCTGGGGGTGGGGGTGAGGATGGTGGTGGGGGTGAGGATGGTGGTGGGGGTGAGGGTGGGGGTGAGGATGGGGGTGGGGGTGAGGGTGGGGTTCGAGGATGGGGGTGAGGGTTGGGGTCTGATTTGGCATGCAGGTGGGGGGGAAGCAGTATTGAAGCTTCAACTTACCAGTATCCATTCCTCCGCCGACTCCTGCGAGGCCGTCAGGATGCAGGATGTTCAAGACTTCCTCCTCCCATGATGTGAATTGTGGGGGTTGAGGTGGGGGTCCTCCGCCAGTCTTCTGCACGGCGATGTTGTGCCTGGATACCATGGAACGCACCTTCCCCCGTAGGTCGTTCCATCGCTTCCTGATGTCTTCCCGATTTCTGGGGTGCTGTCCCACTGCGTTCACCCTGTCGACAATCCTCTGCCATAGCTCCGTCCTCCGGGCAATGCTGGTGTATTGTATCTGTGTGCCGAACAGCTGGGGCTCTACACGAACGATTTCCTCCACCATAACCCTGAGTTCTTCGTCTGTGAAGCGGGGTTGTCTTTGGGGTGCCATGGGGTGGTGTGTATGATGTGTGGGGTGGAGTATGTGTATTTAAGTGAGTTGAGTGTGGTGGTGTGTGTTGTTTTGTGTGTGGATAGTGTGTGGGTGATGGTGTTGAGTGGCTGTGGCTGTTATGTTTTGGATGCTGGTGTCTCGCTCTTGTCTTCTTTACGAATTTTTAAGCGTAGGGGTTTGTGGGTGATGTGGGTGGGTGTTTTATATTGTATTGTGTGTGTGGGAGTGGTGTGTGTATGTGTATCAGGTGTGTGGGATTCAAATCGTCCAATGTGGCTGAGTTTTGTTCGTTTGTGTGTATTCTGACCGCGCCGGTGTGTCCCGCCAATGGAATACCGCGTTTGAATGACCGCCGCGTGGATTCGTGGGTCGTAATGGCATGGGCGTATTTCTGTTGGCGTGGCGGTGGAGGTTTGGTCACCTCCACCTTTCCGCCGACCGCTGGTCTGGCGGTCTGTTGTGGCGGTCGGATTTTCGGAGGTTTGCCTTCTGCGGGTCAGAATGACCGTGGCGGGTTTCCGCGACCGCGGCGGGATTATGGAGGATTTCTGACCGGCGGTAGGCGCCTTTTACCGCCGAGGTCAGAATGACCACCTATATCTTTAAAAAAAAGGTAAAGCCCCAGGTCCTGATGGCTTTACTATTGAATTCTATTTACGTTTTTCTAAATTATTAGTTCTAAGATTATTTAAACTTTTTACCTATTTTGCTGACGCAAAATCCTCTGAGGGTCTTTTCAAGAGGCCTTAATAGTTCTTATACCAAAAGATAACAAAGCTCCAAGGTTTTGTAAGAATTATAGACCTATATCTCTAGTAAATTTGGATAATGCATTTTTTGCAAAAATTATTGCTATGCGTTTAGAATTGATTCTCCATAAGTTAATTGGTAAAGAACAGTCTGGCTTTATTAAAGGACGCTTACTATCGGACAACACATGCTTATTTTTTAATATTTTAAGTAATTCTGTGATGTATAAGGAGTCTCTATCCGCAATTGCTCTAGATGTTGAAAAAGCTTTTCATCTTGTTAATAGTTTTTTATTTTTTCAACGCTTTCATGTTTTGGCTTTGGAGCCAAATTCATAAATTTTATCTTATTATTGTGTTATTCTACTAAAGCCACACTTTTTCTAAATGGACTCCTCTCTCCCTCGTTCTCACTCCATAGAGGAGCTCATCAGGGTTGTCCATTGTCACCGCTTTTGTTTGTTCTTCCCTTGGAACCATTTTTATTGAAAATTAGAGCTAATCCAAATTTACATGGTTCCCCAATATGGGGAAAGACAGATAACATGTTTGGCTTATGCTGATGACATCTTACTTATTATATATAACCTGATATCTTCACTTCCTTCCTTTCTATTAGAAGTACAGAATTTTGCTTCTATTTAAGGGTATAAGTTAAATAAAGATAAGTGTGAACTAATTCCTTTAAATTAATTCTGCTTTCCTGAAGACTCTAAATCCTCAAGTTTTCACTTGAACAATGATACAATTAAATATCTAGATCTGTGGTTTAAACCTTCTTTTAAAGATACAATTTCTTGCAATTTTTTGAAGTTATTTTCTGTTTTTGATTCTCTTATATCTAAAGGGAACCCTTTTTTTCATCCTGGTGGGGTATGTTGGATTCTCTTAAAATGATTTTAATTCCTGTAATCCTCTTTTATTTATCAAACATTCCAATTAATATCCCCTGTTTTTATTTTAAGAAATTAAACTCTATTTTTACTAAATTCTTATTGAACAATAAGAAACCCAGAATGTCCCTCCAAAGGTTAATGAGGCCTAAATGCTGCAGAGGGGTTAACTTTCTGAATCTCTGTTCTCATCATATGGCTTTTTCTCTTAAGCAAGCTTCTTGTTTATTGAAGGACAATGATTCTGTTTTTTTACCTTTATGGGTTGAAGTTGAAAAATCATTCCCTTTACATTTCCGGAGGCATTAACTATGTCAAATAAACCAACATCTATCTCCCTTCAGATTTTGAACAACTCATGTAGAATTCTGCAGCCTATATTTGACTCATACAATGAAGATACAGAGCAGTTTCTAAATTTGTCAATTTGGCACAATAAGCTAATTAAGTTGAATAATAGAACCATCTACTAAAAAACGTGGCATTTGAGAGGGTTAAAATAGGTGTATCAATTATTTGAAAATGATTCCCCTCTTTCTTTTGTACAGGCACAATTTCTTTTTTCATTTCTAACTTCTTTTAATAAAAAATATGACGCTCTAATGCATGTTATAAATAGTTCATATCAATCTTTTCCAGTTCAGCAAGCACCTTCGGCCCTCCTCTCCCAATTAGGAATCTGTTATAACAGTCTGCATCAGCTTTTTGTCTTTATGAAACTACTACAGCTCTTCCTAAAGATAGACCTAAATTAGCAATAGAAATCCATGGGAGAAAGATTTGGATATTTCACTTTCAACTTCTTTATGGAATAAAATGTGGATTAAAATACAAAAGTCCTCTAGAGCAGCTAATGCAACTCAAACTTTATTTTTTATATATAATAGGTTATTAAATACACCTTCTTCTTTACATAAAATGAATTCTAACCTTTTGTCCTCTTATTGGTCCTGTAATAAGCCGGTCTCCAATCTTAAACACATGCTTTTTGAATGTCCATATACATTTCAATTTTGGGTTAAAGTATGGAGTCAATTTTATACTATTTTCAAAACTCAAATTGCCTTTATCTTTGCAAATATATTTTTAGGCAGCCTTGCAGCTGACTGATTTCGTTTTCCAAAGAATTCTATTGAAATCTTGGATTTATTGTTGCCTGTTGCTTTTCAACAAATTATGAAAAATTGGAAGGACTAGTCTCAATTATCCTTTCAGGCTTGGTCGTATGCTGTATGTTATAATCATAGGCTGGATAGAGCCAAAAGACTAGGTCGAAAGACCGCAGAGGCCATTCTGGTTTTCCCGCTGGGCTGGCGGGCGACCGCCAGAAGGCCGCCCGCCAGCCCGGCGGGAAACCCCTTCCCACGAGGAAGCCGGCTCCGAATGGAGCCGGCGGAGTGGGAAGGTGCGACGGGTGCAGTTGCACCCATCGTGGATTTCAGTGTCTGCACAGCAGACACTGAAATCCTTTGTGGGGCCCTCTTACGGGGGCCCCACGACACCCCATACCACCATCCTGTTCCTGGCAGGCAAACCGCCAGGAACAGGATGGCGGTATGGGGTATCGGAATCCAAGCCAAACCGCCGCGGTCAGAATGCCCTGCGGGGCACCGCCAGCCTGTTGGCGGTGCTCCCGCATCCCCGGCCCCGGCGGTCCTTGACCGCCGGGGTCGGAATGAGCCCCTTAGTGTGCTCTTCAAATAAGTGTTTCTCATGAAATGTAACTGCTTTTGCATTATTTCATTTCTGTTATCAAATGTTATTTATATATATTTTTTAAATATTATATTAATTTTCATACACTTTGGGGGTCATTCTGAGTCTGGCGGGCGGCGGAGGCCGCCCGCCAGACTTCCCCCCTCCAAAATACCACTCCGCTGTCGAAAGACCGCTGAGGGTATTTTGGCTTTTGCACTGGGCTGGCGGGCGACCGCCAAAAGGCTGCCCGCCAGCCCAGTGCAAAAGACCCTTCCCACGAGGACGGCGGCTCAGAATTGAGCCGGCGGAGTGGGAAGGTGCGACGGGTGCAGTGGCACCTGTCGCGTATTTCAGTGTCTGCAATGCAGACACTGAAATACAAAGTGGGGCCCTCTTACGGGGGCCCCTGCAGTGCCCATGCCATTGGCATGGGCACTGCAGGGGGCCCCACGACAACCCATACCGCCATCCTGTTCCTGGCGGGAGAACCGCCAGGAACAGGATGGCGGTATGGGCTGTCAGAATCCCCCATGGCGGTGCAGCAAGCTGCGCCGCCATGGGGGATTCCCAGGGCAGCGGAAAACCGGTGGGAGACCGCCGGTTTTCCGCATCTGACCGCGCCCAAACCGCCGCGGTCAGAATGCCCTGCGGGGCACCGCCAGCCTGTTGGCGGTGCTCCCGCCGACCCTGGCCCCGGCGGTCAAGGACCGCCGGGGTCAGAATCACCCCCTTTGTCTTTAAACTTAAAAAAGGACACATTCTTAATGACACCAAACAAAAGGCAAGATCCAGCATTAGTTTGCGTCAATGGTGAATCAATGCATAAAGATGTTTGATGGAGCTGGTGATGGCTCGATAAATTAACACAAAAAGTATGTAAGACTTGTACAGTTTGAACACTTCCCTTTTAAACACACACTAGAAAGAAGAGGAAGTCTTTCAATTGGTTGCCCGTGATTACTTCAAATTATAATCAACAGAATTGCAAAAAAAAAGTCACTCAGACAGCTATGCAGCACTGCGTATTCAGAGTTAGAGTATCAGGGTGAGGAGAAATCGTAGGGTGCAGTACATCTTGCATTTGAACACCCATGCCATATTAGCCTATTAAACAGCTTTCTTTTCTCATCTCTTATTTTGTACCATACATGGTGTCATTGTTATCTCCTTCACACATGTTTTGCTCGATCCAAATCCAAAGCAAATAGAATCTCACCTTTCCTAGTGTCTTCTGCGGTCTGGTACAGTACATCTCCCGACTTCATAAATACCACTGACTCAGTGGATCTCCTGAGTCTGAGCTCTGTAAAATATGAGTTATTCACTAAGCTGTCTTCAAATCTCCAACTGCCTTCGGCTCATCTGTCAATGGAAGCTGACATTAATCTCAAGTTTTTTGGTTTCACATTGCGCAATTGAACCACTAGATGTATATACTAAGCTTCCCCTAACCCCATCTTACCCCCCATCCATGACTGCACCCTGCTGGCACCAATACGGCTCTCCGTCACATCACTGACCAAACTTTATGGCACCTGGGAAAATGCTTGTGAATACCCACGTTTTAGCAGAAGAGGCAACTGCAGTTCAAGAAGGGTGGCTGGAAAGGGCCTATCGAACAGTGTTTATAATCTAATTGAATTCTGCTACAAATGAACGCACTGCTCAAGTGGTTCTCCCCGGTGGTGTAACAAAACTTGAGGGCCCCACGCGAAGTCCCTGGAGGGTGCCCTCTTCCCCCTGAGCCCTGTCATGGGCCTGCCACCCATGCACAGTCACTGTGCTGAGGGGGGCCCTGGAGCTCAGTTTTACCTCCCTAGCACCGTGGTGGCTGCGGGGGCATTTGTTACGCCACTGGTTCTCCCTCACACAACATTGGTCTGCCGTAATACAAATTGCCTTCTTTGTGTTCTGCAAATATAATGTTATTGATTTTGAAAATAGCTGCCTCTCTCAAGTTGTGTTCTCTTACAAAAATGTATCTTGCCCATTTGCAAATGCCTCCCTCAGCGTAAACATGTGTGTGCAATAAATTCACTAATCTTTGTAGTTCATTGCAGTACTGATTTCTAAACCCTTTCTTAAATTCTGTATAACGTTCTGAATATCACAGCCAAATTCAGTACTTGCAAATGTCATTTGTGAGTGCTACATTTCACACTCTCATCATACCTTTGAACAAACCTCTTATAAAATCCTAAATTCCTTGTTACTCAGTCAGTATCTTGCAAATGATAAATATCTACTCAATCCAGTCAAACATGCATTTATTGATGTAAACCTATTTGTAATGGAACAGTAAAGTATTTCCGATTTACAATTTACCCTAGCATATACTTCACACTAAAGTTTAGATATGTGTTAAGCTAAATTATGTAGGTACAACAGGTTTTGCAACAGTGGAGAACAATCAGACACTATGCACCTTGTGATTATGCCAGGCAAAAAAGTGGCCTATCAACTAGGTAGAAATGGTTGTGAACTGTCTGTGAACTCCACACCCTCTATAAAGGAAACAGGTGTTCTGAGACATTAATGAACTAAATCAAGGGTTGTGAGAAATTAGACTTTTCTTAGTCATGCAGGATCAGAGCCGTACAGAGTATGGGCGTCATTTAGGGGACTCCAGGGGTCGCAGTCAGGACCCCTAGCTTGCCCTTTGCTACCCCTGGCACTGCCTTTCCATCCCTTGTCCCCAGAGGTGGCAAATTCAGTGCCAGGAAAACAGTGGCAGCTCGTCCTTATGGACATCAGATGTAGTCCCACTCTTTATTTTCTGTTATTTTTTTAATCACAACTAATAGTGAATAATTATATATTATTCACAATTAGTGTAATAAAAATGGAGTATAATTAGCTGAAATATGCCCTTCCACGGAAGCTGAGGTAAGTCAAAAATGTTTTTAGATGTCTGTTGTGTGCGGGCTTGTGGATAACAGTGCATGTAAGTGTGAATTTGTGTGTATGTGAAAGTGGAGGTCAAAGCGCATGTGATGTCTCTTCCACTACCCTTGGCATTTCAGTGAATTGACGTCCATGATACAGAGGTTACTGCATTGAACCGAGTCTAAAATAAAGCAACACCCTAGCACAGTTGCTGTAGCATGTTTTTTTTCTTCAGAGTGACATTTGAGTGTTAATCTCATTATCAAACAGATGATTATATTCTGCACAGGAGTTTGTTAACTTTATTTTTAAGTCAACTAGTATCATTTGTAACAAAACAGCTTTAAAAAATAAAATGGTTAGTCGCTATTTACAATAAATGATTCCCACCAATTGCAAAATTATCTTATATCTATTATATTCGTAAGCCATTAATCTCAGTGTTTCAGATGTGTAGGTGCTATTTAACAAGCACTTTATTTTTGAGCACTGGTCCCCACTAAAGGCCATTGACAGTAAGAGTGGGTGTTCATGTGTGCTACTGTTGACGTCCACAGCCTGATCAGATCTGTCCCTTTACTTTGTCATATGGAACCAGAGAGGTGGGACCGTTTGGTGGTGATTTCTACTGCAGTGGAGGAAGTGGGGGAGCTTCCTAATTTTCAACAGCTCCCGCTGGATTAGTGTTTGGGCCATCTTTGACACAGCATTCACAATGAATAGGTATCACCATAAGTAAAAGGGGAACTTCCCAGTAAGGTAACTCTAGCAGAAAGGGCTCTTAGGCCGGTATCATTATTATGATTTTTTAATTTTTCTTTTATGTTATTGGTTTTTATAACATACAAGAGTACAGATTAATGGGCATCATCCTCACACATAATAGTACAGAAGGTTCACCCCTAAACAACCACCCCTTACCTCACTCTATGGCTAAAACAAGAACAATGTGATCTCCATCTTCCAGTATGCATTTCACTGTGATCAGGATACATATATGTAACATGATAGCAAGATAATTTCTCCCACTAAATCAACTGCTATACCACCCTCCTTCTTGGGTGGGTCTGTCCCCTCACTCAGTCGCCCCTCCCCTGCCCACACCCTCCCACATCAGAGGGTCCTTGCATCAAGCAGTTCCAATAGCTCATTAAGCATTGCCGCCCGTGCTGTCATGTCTTACGCTACTTTATCATCCTTGGTGTCTTGAATATATATCGTTCTTCTGGCCCAGCTCATTGAACCATGTCATAACCAGGTCTCAAGATATCCACCTAATTGTGACTGCACGCTTTGCTAGGACCAGTCCCAGGAGTATAAATGACCTGCTGAACTGTCTTTTTTTGCATGTGGGAACCAATCCAAGTAAGCATGACCTTACACTCAAATCAATCAACCAACCAGTTGCACTTTCAAGTGTTGACCCCACTTCTTGCCAGTAGTCCTCTATCTGAGTACACTACCATACCATATTTAAAAAGTCTGTTTCTATCCTGTTACTATGGGGCCACGAGGACAAACGGCCTGTGTAAATAATATTTAATAGTTTGGGTGTCAAACAAACCAGGTGTATAAAATTATATTGTATGAGTTTGAAGCAGCCATTTCTTTGACAATCCCTCGTGGACCACCTGCCAATCTGTGTCTGTACGTTTTTCCCCCATGACATTGTGCCATCTACCTTAAATCACCAGTAAGGGTGAGGAAGCATCTTCCCACAACACCCTGTAAATCTGTGAGACCAGCCACCTACCACCCACCAGTCTAAGCATTTCTGGCAGTTTTGGAAACGAGGGCCAGATACATCCGACTGTGGCTGCCATCTTCCCGTACTGTAGGAACTGACCAGACCCCAAGTCAAACAATACCATTACTCCTCCAAGGTAATAAATCTCTCATTCATAATCTTGCAGTGTCTCATAGCCTCCCGTCCTCCACCTTTCCTATGTCATCTGATGGGCAATCTGTATGAAGGGAAACAGAATCCATATGCTCAACACCAGTGCAAACAGGGCCCTTCCCAGAACCTTCTGTACCACTCATGCCCAAGCCCTGGATACGTGCTTAACCACAAATGGCACTAAGCTGGTGTCCCTATTGACAGACAAGCGCTCAGGCAGGGAGGCTGTCACATGTGTTCCCTCCAACAATACCTTTTCCCAATTGCCTCCCTCATATAGCCAGAAAATAAAAATTCATCCAAGGCATTTTCACCACCCTTTGGTTCCATGTCTGCTTAAGCATGGATAATCCTACCCATCTCCTCCTCTGCCCCCATAAAAGGTCCACTATGAGTTTGTCCCCTTTCCTGAATGTCTGCTGGGTTACATTAGACAGCGTGCCCTGGAAAATGTACAGTGTGTCAGCATGATCATTTTGACCAGAGCTATCTTGCCCATCAGGGAGAGGAGAAGCTTTTTTCAAAAGGCCTCCGATGCTTGGAGACCAACCAGTACCCTTCCCATGTTAAAATGATGGAACAATTATATGTCTCTCATCTCTTGAAGGCCCAGGTACCTGAACCTGGTGGTCTCCCATTGGAGATCCAACCCCGGAAGTTCCTCCAGTGCCACATCTGCCAATGCTCTCAGTGGGAAAAATTTGGACTTTGCACAGTTCACCCAAAGACCAGAGGGGTTCTCGAATTCTGCTTAAGCAGCCAGCATTATTGGAACCAAATATACCAGTTAATGCAGATACACCAATGCATCTTACACATATAATGAAACCAGATATGTGGTGGCACCCACTTTCGCACCCCAGCCATTCAGTTTCAATACCAATCTTAATCTGCACACCTGTGGCTCCATTGCCAGAACAGAGAGTAGTGGCAAAAGCAGACAGCCATGCCTGGTTTCTCTGTGCAGTATGGATCTGTCAGACACCGTGTCCCCCTGCCATAGAATAGCGATATAGCAACTGCACCCACTAGAGAAATAAATATCTGAATCCTATGGCTCCCAGCACCTGTCACAAATACTCCCACAGCACTCTATTGAACTCCTGTTCTATGTATAACAATGTAGGGACATATTCATCCTCAATTAAAGACAGATCATGTAAAACCAATGATAGGCAGCATAAATTACACAGTTAGTTGTGGTTGGGGATAACTCTGTACTGGTCCTTGTGTAGCAGTGGAAGTAGAAGATGTAGCAACCTAGTCGTCAAAGTCTCACTGGGGATCTTCACATCCACATTCAGCATTGAAACCAAACCACAGGAAGTCACTTCCTTTGTGCCTCTAGTGTACGTGGGGAGCATTACAATGAGCTCCTCTCTCATGAACTGTGATAATACTTCCCAGACATAGGCTTTTTTGCATGCTGCCAGAAGATGGTCTGCAAAGACCCTAACCCTGGATTGGTATAACTCTACCGGCAACCTGTCTCCTCCTGGTGACTTACTGGTATTCAGGGCTTTAATTGCCACCACAACCTCTGACCTATCTATGGGGGTATCCAATGCTCTCTGGTCATCCTTATTGGGGTGGAGCAGTGGGAGCTCTGCCAGATGGTCTTCGCACTACCCCTTGTGCCCACTGCAGGGGCTGTGTATAATTTGAATAGGTGTTCTGCAAATACTTCAATGGAGGATTGTTGGGTGCACACTGCTGAACCACCCACCTCCTTAATCCCTGCTATGGAAACCCTGGGTGCTTCGTTTTTGAGGATGGTGGCTAGCAGTCAGCCCACCTTGTCCTCCTCTGATTGGAGCCTCTGCTTGAAGGCTACCTTGACATATTTTTCAAGCCGGTCCTCGTCCTCATTAACTTCTCCCTGAATTCCTTCCAGTCCCTCTGTCTCTGATTTCTCTGCTAGGGCATTCTCCAGGCAACTCAGTTGCTTCTCCTGCAGTTCTATAGTCTGCAGAAGCTGCTGGCGGACCCCATAAGTCAACTTCAGTGATTCCTTCCAGCAGCACTACCTTCATAGTGTCCTATTCTGTTGCCCTATGACTGGTACTATCCCAGTTTTCCTCAAAGTGATGATCCAGCACCTCTGAAATTGTTCGTGCAAAAATCTGGGACCACCAGTGCCTCTACCCTCAGCTTCCACAACAGAATCTTGGTGACCTTCATACCCACAGTGTAGGTTCCCAGTAACAGGGAGTGATCAGAGATGTACCTCACTAAATATGTGATCTTTGTAACATTATGAAAAATACCCAATGTCACTAGACAGTAATCAAGCCTGCTGTGTGTCCCAGATGTGGGGTGTAACAGGAGTAGGACTGCACACCTTGGTTGCGCTCCATACAAACATCATGTAATCCCAAAGCATTTATCACCTCTTTCAGTGCCACAGTCAGACCCAGTTTAGTTTTCTACCATGGAGGAGTGTGGTCCAACCATCTGTCAAGTACACAGTTGAGGTCCTCAGGCAAGATTTTGTCCCCCTCAGCTAACTTGTCAAGGTGCTTGCCACCACCCCAAAGATCCCTGCACCATCCACATTAGAGCATAGACATTTGTGTTGCAGATGCCCCTGCCATCAAGGGAACCGAATGGGACAGCAAACCGTTCACCCACATCCACCTTCACCCTTTTCATGCTAAATGACACTCCAGGTGGCACCCAGAATAATGCCCCTCTGGCAAAACTAAAGTATGAGGGTGCATAGAGTTGGCCTCTCCATCGCTGCTTCAGATACCCATTACAGTTGGCCTGCCTTAGACCACACACATTCCATGTTAGGAAATTCCATTTAGGCCTTATGTGGTCTCTTGTGTTACCCCACCCCAATTTATCAGTTCCCAGCAACTTTCCCTCTCATCAGAATGCCTAATCGCATGGCTACAGTGCAGCAGAGCGAAAACATTCCCATTAACAGCTTCCAAAACAACAGTAACTTCCTCCAAAACTGGCCCGCCCTCATGCAGTGAACCAAACAAGCATGGCCTGCATCCAACAGGACAGCAATCAGTGTCCACTTCCTCTTCCCCCTCCGAGAAGCCAAAGCCTCCACTTTCCAACATGCAACCTACAGAGAGCAAACTATTTTCCAGGAGTGGTAAGGCCCTAGGGCTCTCAAACCTCCTCCAAATGAACACCAACCTCCACAGTGCCCTTCGGCCCATATTGTGCACTGTGCGGCCAACCATTCACGGGTCCATCTAACCCCTCCAGTCTCTCCCACACCCCACCTGAAATGTTGTAGTGATTCATGCCCATTCATACTGTAAAACATATCCTATACCTTCCAGGTAAGGCCCTTCACAATAGCACATAACGCCCTACCGCCTTACACACTAAACCACTTGTCATGCAACCTTTCTGGGGCTTTGTGCCCTTATTCGATATCAGTAGGTGGTCCTCCCATCTCAGCTTCATCGGGGGTCTCCCAGGTCTGTGCTGTCACTCAAGGAGTCCTGGTCATCCCATGACACAAGAAGGAGTCTCTAATGTTAGGAACGCCGTGTATGATTCTGGCAGACTACAATCCTCCCCTCTCGGGGACCCTGCTTGTTTCTGCAGAGCCTATAGAATGTTTTCCTCAGCCACGCACAGCTGGGGCCCCCAGCAGGACAGCTACTTTGCGTAGATTATGGGTGCAGGTTAACCCAGTGTGTCCAACCAGTCTCCAGAGTCTTCAGATGTGTTGAAGAAAAATGCCTTTCCCTTATATTGTACTATCAGCCTTGCAGGGAATATCAAGCTGTAATGGAAATTTAAGTGGCAGACACTGAGGGAGAGTGTTCAACTAGTAATTTGTAAACTTATTTCAATGATTTGCAATGTTTGGGAGCTGATGGGTGATTTTGCCTAAAGGTGATTGAGGATCATTCAGCATTGGAATAGAATATGAGTTAAAGCTTTCATACAGGAGGTATCAACATATTGGAACTCCACTTATTACATGTTAAAAAGTCTGTTTGAGCAGTACAAACCAATCCATGACTATGTTATTCAAAGACAAGTCATGCAATTGGGAAAAGCATGACCGATGTTGCACACAAATGGGGCCTAATCTAATGTCTGATACAGATGCTAATTCCTCTTGAAGTTTGCACGCAGGAAGTCAGCAAGAAGGACAGTACAGTGTGTCAAGCTATTCCGGTGTCAATTCTGCAACAAGACTAGTTAAAAAATGTGTCTCAAAGGCTCGCTATGTGAACAGCAACAGAGAAGCACATGAGTTGGTTGAGAACCTAATCCTTCATTTGGCTGTGAATTCAAGGCTGCAAAGAGACATTAGGTCCTCCAAAGAGTACATCTGTGCGACAACATTTGATCCAGGGCACAAAAAATACTGCCCACTTTCATTCCTTTTTCAGAGGGGGATGTTTAACTATACAAGACACAGACGGCTGAGCAAGCAATAGAGGAGGAAGAGGAATGGCTGGAAGTTAGAGGCCTGGGCAGAAGTTCTAGCATTCAGCCTTTAACTTCCAGAGAGGACAGTGCTGTTGTCCCACAGCAGCCAACACCAGCAACAACAGGAAAATTAGACCCAACCTCTGTAATAGCTTAGTTTTACGCGGCAGAGTCTAAGGCCAGGGAGGAGGTGAAGCCAAAAGAGGGGAAGCAAGTGGCAGCACCAATGACCAATCAGAGGGTGATTCCAGGGCTATCTGAATGACCCAAAAGCAGTCTACATGTATCAAACCTATTGCTCTATTGGTATGGGAAAATGTGCCAACGGCTCAAGCTCAGCTGGCTGGCAATTAAGTATCCAACTTGTCCGGCTGCCAGTGTGTCTACTGAGTGTGTTTTCACTGCAGCTGGAGCAATTGCCACTGTCAGAACAACCAGTCTCTGAACTTAAAATGTGAAGCGATTGACCATGATTTAAATGAGGCAACACTTCATGATGCCCATTTTCACTGTTCCTGAAACACCATAGGAGGAGGAGGAAAATGAGGGTTATTGGTCATACTGAATTGTGCTAGATGACCAACTTCTAGGTAATTGCCCTGAGGTTTAGGATGAACTCTACTTCTCTGACTGAGTAGGCCACAATAAAACTTTCAGATTACCATCAAATTGCTTTGGCACAAGAAATTGAGATAGCTAGAGGAACATTATGGCCCTCATTACAACCCTGGCGGTCGGTGGTAAAGCGGCAGTAACACCGACATCAGGCCAGCGGTAAATAAAAATGGAATCATGACCACGGCGGAAACCGCCAACACACACAGCCATTTTAACACTCTGACCGCCACGGTAGCAACAAACACTGCGGCGGTAACCGCCAACAGTCAGGTGGAAGACAGGGGTCCGCCCATTGTATTACAAGAGGCCTATCCGCCACGTTTTCCAGGCCAGTACCAACACCATCAAAAGCACAACGGAAACAGTGTTCTGCAGGGAAACGACTCAGCTCTCGACACTCAAGGAAGAACCAGGACGCCATGGAGCCAGAGCTTCACGTCTTTCCCATGCTGGTGTATCTTCTCACATACCAGGAGTACCAACGCCGGCGACGACGAGCACAGTGAGTACTGCACCTAGCACATGGGGGGAAGAAAAAGAGAGTGACACACACACGCAACACCCCCACCTCCACCCCCAACACCAGACACACAAACACATGCAACAACATTACATATACTCCCCGTAATCCTCAGGAATAACGCAAGGACAAAAGGAATGGAGTCAAATTAGTGTTATATTAGAAATAGTTATAAATTCGTTTAGAATTCAAAAACAGTATTTATAAAATATGCAATATTTACAAAAGGCGGACAATGTCCACTCAAAATGTCCATGGCCCACGGGCCAAAACGCATAGGCCAAGCCCACACTTGACTCCTGCCTCAATACGGAGAGAACACAGCAGGGGCATCAGGTCGAGAACACACAGGCATCTCAGGGGGACAGGAAAGGGGGGCACCTCAGCCAGAAGATGGTACAATGCCACTGCTCCTGGAGGGGGCTCTATGCCCACTGCTTGGTCCTGGGGAGTGCAAAGTCACAGTCTCTCAAGTCTCTCAAGTGGGTGGTTTGCCCACTGCTTGGTGCTGGCGAGTTCAAAACCACAGTCTTTCAAGTCTCTCAAGTGGGTGGTTGGCCCACTGATTGGTCATGGGGAGTGCAAGACCACAGTCTCTCAAGTGGGTGGTTTGCCTACTACTTGGTCCTGGGGAGTACAAAGTCACAGTCTCTCAAGTGGGTGGTTTGCCCACTGCTTGGTCCTGGGGCGTCTAAAGCCACAGTTTGTCAAGTGGGTGGTTTGCCCACTGCTTGGTCCTGGGGAGTGCAAGGCCACAGTCTTTCAAGTGGGTGGCATCTTCCACTGGTTCTGGAGGGGGCATTGTTCCCAGTGTGCTTCATCCTGCCAAGGTTTGGGTGAGTTGATGCCTTCTTCCACTGGTTCTGGAGGGAGCTTTGTGCCCAGTGTGCTTCATCCTGCCAAGGATAGGGTGAGTGGATGCCTTCTTCCATGCATCTGGAGGGGGCTTTGTGCTCAGTGTGCTTCATCCTGCCAAGGATAGGGTGAGTTCTGCCTTCTTCCACTGGTTCTGTAGGGGGCTCTGTGCCCTGTGTGCTTCATCCTGCCAAGGATAGGGTGAGTGGATGTCTTCTTTCACCGGTTCTGGAGGGGGCTTTGTGCCCAGTGATGCAGCACATGGATTAAAATGTTTACAGCTTGTTAAACTAATACATATTGCAATCAATTGACAGACTCCATACTTGTATTTGTTCCAAGGGTGTTTATTCAAGTGCTGAGAGGTAGAGGGGGATGTGCAATGGGCTGGGGTGATGGTGGAGGAATGTCCATATAGAGTCCAGTCTCTTTGTATCACAGGTGCATTGTCAAAGGGGGCATACGAAGGGGAGCTATGGCAGTTGAAGGTGGCAGGGTGAGACAGTAGGACACAAGGGTGACATTCAGGAGAGACTTATTTCCTGGCGGGGGTCTTGACAATGTACTCTGTCTTCTGCCTGGATCGCAGGGACTGTTTGCGGGTGGTTCTCCTTCTGCAGGGGGTGGGCTGCTGGTGGCCTGTTTGTCTTGTGGCGGGGCTTCCTGTCCACTAGCGTTGGCGGAGGTGGAGGGCTGTTCATCGGTGGGGCTAGTATCAGGGGCCCATTTGTGTGCCACTGCCTCCCTCAGGGTGTTAGTCATGTCAGCCAGCACCCCTGCAATGGTGACCAGGATGATGTGGATGTGTTTGAAGTCCTTCCTGATCGCCAGGTACTGTCCCTCCTGCAGCCGCTGGGTCTCCTGCAACTTGGCCAGTATCTGGCCCAAGGTCTCCTGGGAATGGTGGTATGCTCCCAGGATCCCTGCAAGTGCCTTGTGGAGAGTGGGTTCCCTGGGCCTGTACTCCCCCTGTCGCACAGCAGTCCTCCCAGCTTCCCTGTTGTCCTGTGCCTCTGTCCCCTGAACCCTGTGCCCACTGCCACTGACCCCAGGTCCATGATCGTCCTGTGTTTGTGGGGTTGCCTGGAGTCCCTGTAGTGGTGGACACACTGCTGATAGACGGGTCCTGGGAACAGTGGTATGGGCCCGCTGGGTGGGTGCTGTGCTGGTGTTTCCTGAGGGGGGAGGCTTTGTGGTGGTATGAGACTGTGGCAGGGTAACCGACTGTCCAGAGGTCTCCGATGGGCCAGGTTGGTCATCGGGATCCAGGCATGCAGATCTGATGTCATCACTGTGGGTCTCTTCTGGGAGGGGGCTGTATGTTGGTGGCACCTCCTCTCCAGTGACGCTGAGTGGGGGTTCTGTGGGGATGTAAATGCAGTGTTATTGTATCTGCGCGTGCCATCTTGTGCATGGGTGTGTTTCCCTGTATGGGTGTGATTGCCCTGTCAGCTTTGCCTTGTGTGAGTGGTGATTTCATGGGCTAGGTGATTCTCTCTAATGTGCATGCTTTAGTGATGGGTGTCCATGCAGGTCTGTAATGGGTGTCCATGCATTGGTGTGACATGCAGGGCTTAGTTTTGGGTTGGGTTGGTTGTGATAGTGGGGTATATGTGAGGTGGTGGAGTGATGGGGGTGAGTGTAGGGGTAGGAGTTTGTGATGGCATGGTGGTAGGGTGGGGGATATAATAGTAAAGATTTGACTTACCAGAGTCCAGTCCTCCTGCTACTCCTGCGAGGCCCTCAGGATGCATTATTGCCAAGACTTGCTCCTCCCATTAATAGTTGTGGGGGAGGAGGTGGGGATCTTCCGCCAGTCCTCTGTACGGATACCTGGTGTTTCGCAAAAACGGAACGCACCTTCCCCCGTAGGTCGTCCCACGTCTTCCTGATGTCATCCCTTGTTCTGGGGTGCTCTCCCACGGCGTTGACCCTGTCCATGACTCTCCGCCATAGCTCCATCTTCCTAGCAATGGACGTCTGCTGCACCTGTGATCCAAATAGCAGTGGCTCTAGCCGGATGATTTCCTACACCATGACCCTTAGCTCCTCCTCTGAAATCCTGGGGTGTCTTTGGGGTGCCATGGATGTGGTATGAGTGGTTATGTGTGAGGGTGTGTGGGGTGATGTGTTGTGGTGTGTGCTGTGAGGTGGGTGGATGTTGTATGAGTGATGGTGTTCTGTGGCTCAGATTGAGTGGGTGCTCCTGGCTTGTCTCTCTCTCAGTTATCAATCTTTCTTTTCGTTGAAAGGGTTGTGGGTAATGTGGGTGGTGTGTTTTATAGTGGTCTGAGTGTGTGGGTGTGGCGTGTGTGTGTCAGGTGTGTTTAGTTTGAATTGTCCAATGTGGTGTAGTTTTGTTAATGTGTGTGTATTTTGAGGGCAGTGGTATGTACTGCCAATGGTTTACCGTGGTTGAAAGACCGCTGCAGTGATTCGTGGGCCCTGATACTGTAGGTGTATTTCTGTTGGCGTAACTGTGTGTTTTGGTACCGCCAGTTTATCACTGACCTTTGGTCTGGCGGACTTGTGTGGGTGTCTGTACAGTGGCGGATTTCTCTGTGTGGGTCATAATACCCTTAGTGGTATACCGCCGCGGTCACTGTATGTTGGCGGCCGTCAGCACAGCGGTGGGCGGCATTTACTGCCAATGTTGTAATGAGGGTCTATACATTTTGTTTGTGTCTGACTTATGGAGCATCACCATTTTAGGCACATGTATGGTTGGGTTGGAGTTGGACCAATGTGCAATGAAGAAGAATCTCCATTCCCTTCAAGGACATTGGAGACCATGCCTACCTCCATCTCATGCCCATCCTTCATTTTTTACCTTCCCTAGCAGCGCTGCTTCAGTGAAGATTATTTAATTTACAAGACTGACAAATTGCCAATGTGTTGCTTCTATGAAAGGAGGAGATGTGATTGAGTATCACAGTGCTTGGATAAGAACAGGAAACTATTGCACCAATGGGTGATATATTATTGAGTGATTAGGAGAGATGAGTTATGATGCATGTGGTGGCAGACACTGCAGGAGGGTGTTCAACTAGTAATTTGTAAACTTGATTTCGAGGATTTGCAATGTTTGGGGGATGATGGGTGATTTTGCCTGAAAGTGATTGAGGATCATTCAGCATGGAAATAAAATATGAGTTAAAGTGCTCATACAGGAGGTGCCAACATGATCAAACTCAACCTATTCCATGTTACATAGTCTGTTTGAGCAGTACAAACTAATCAATGACTATGTAATTCAAACAAAATGGGATGCATTTGGGAAAAGCATGACCATAGTTGCTGCCAAATGGGGCCTAATACAGATGCTACTTCCTCTTGAGGTTTTCACTCATGAAGCCAGCAAGGAGGACAGTATGATGAGCCCAGCTATTCCATTGTTCCATCTGCTACAGGACTAGTTAAAAAAGGAGTCACAAAGGTGTGCCTTGTGACTGGCAACAGAGAAGCACATAAGTTGGTTGAGAGCCTAATCCTTCACTTGGCTATTAATCCAAGGCTGCAAAGAAACATTGTGTCCTTCAAAGAGTACATCTGAGCCACAATACTTGATCCACAACACAAAAAATACAGCCCACGTTCATTCCTTTTTCAGAAGGGAATGTTTCACTATACAAGACATGGACTGTTGAGCAAGCAATATAGTAAGAAGAATGGCTGGAAGGTAAATTCCTGGACAGAAGCTCTGGCATACGGCCTTTAACCTCCAAAGAGGGGAGTGCTGTTGTCTCACAGCAGCCGAGACCGGCAAAAACAGCAACAGAAAAATTGGGCCCAACCTCTGTAATAGCTTGGTTTCACATGGGAGAGCCTATGTCTAGAGCAGAGGTGAAGGCAAAAGAAGGTGAGCAAGTGGCAGTACCAATGACCATTCAGAAGATATTCCAAGACTATCTGGATCACCCCAAAGCAGTCTATATGGATCAAAACCCATTGGTCTATTGGTATGGGAAGATGCACCAGCAGCCAGCGCTCAGCAGGATCGCAATAAAGTATCTGCCTTGTCCGGTAGCCAGTGTATCTGCTGAGCATGTTTTCAGTGCAGCTGGAGCAGTTGTCACTGTCAGAACAACCAGTCTCTTAACTCAAAACGTGATGCGATTGACTATGATTAAAATGAAGCAACACTTTACCACGCCTAATTACACTGTTCCTGTACACCATCAGAGGAGTAGGAAACGAGGGTGATTGATCATACTCAATTGTGTTTGCTGATCAATTTCTAGGTGATCGTCGTGAGGTTGAGGGTGAACTAATTTCATTTACAAGACTGCCAAGTTGCCAATGTGTTGCTTCCATAAAAGGAGGAGATGCAATTGTGTATGCTTGGATCAGAACAGGTAACGATTGCACGAATGAGTGATATTTTATTGAGTGATTAGGAGGGATGATTCAAGATTCATGTGGCGGCAAACACTGAGGGAGGGTGTTCAATTAGTAATTTGTAAACTTGATTTTAAAAATCTGTAATGTTTGAGTTCTAATGAGTGATTTTGCCTGAAGGTGATTGGCCCTTTCAAACCTAGCTAGATTAACTTGCATGGTCCACTCCTTGCTGCACCTTTTTCTAGTTCTTCAGAGACTGGAAAAGTATGTTTAGTTATCCAATACAAATCTGCATAACATGCTCAAATTCTTTTGTTCTTCTTGTTTATCAACAGCAGTGCAGTATAGGTCTAGCTCTCTCAATCTCATCTGGGTTGGGGGCAGACTGATTTGTTACTTAGAGTCAGGACTTGGGGCAGGACTACCTCAACAGCCAGAAGAAGGAGGTTATCTGCTTCAAAGGGAAACCTAACTAACAGGATGATGACTCTAAGAGGCCTACTCAGCCCTGTGGACTGGAGAGAGGTGCATTGATTTGGGAAAAGCTAGGTAGTGTGCTTGCTTGAATAAATGTCAAACTCCTCTTATGTGATGGTGGTGGGTGCTGTAAATGGAGACAGACATGTAATGATGTCACATCATCAATACTCTTGACTCTACAATATTAATACTCTTTACAATCCACAGGCCTTCTGTTCTCCTGCACAAAAGTTAAACCTCCACAACCCTGTGTGTCTTACCGGACTGGTTCAGCCAGGTACCCAAGATGTACCTTCTGAACATCCTGAGAAGAATGCAGATTTGCCGCCCAATTTAGCATTTATATACAGCATGATTTTTCTTTTAATAAACACAATTTGTAACACTGTGTGGATTCAATCAATCCACCATAATTTCTATTTTTAACATAGCTGACAGGACACTTACATAATATTTTGGGTCACTCTGGCTGAAGGACTGTTTGCAATGCATTTAATTGAGCTGTCATTCCTTCCTTTCCTTCCACAAAAGATGATGTGCTGCTCATGGCCCTGATGAATATTGTTGTTTTTGTGAAGTGTTTGCCTTTGTCACACCTTTTTTCAGCTTCCCTTTCCCATCCATTCATCAACCCCTAATCCTCTTCCACCAGGCAGTGTGATTTATTGAGGTGTGACTTCATTTATACCGCAAATGTATTACACACTTTGGAGGAGCGGATGTGGTGAAAGTGACACCAACTCATTGCAGGATCTTCTAGTACTTGAGCAATAGCCCACACCAGCTCCCTTATTCATGAAAGTGATCCATAACTTAAATATCTAACATCATTCTTCAAAATCATCATTTAGGCCTTGTGTTGTGTAGACGCTTAACCTTGTCCAGTCCCAAGTCCACTTCTCGCGATTTGAGGACCTTGTAAGTGTAATTAAATACTATCTCCCCACTGCTCAGAAGAAGTTAATATTGCTAGTTTTTGTTATAATATGAGGTCTTTGTGTCAAGGTGGTAGTCTGGTGAATGTAGTTGTCTGTCATGGATAATCCTTCTGATGAATCCTACAGGTAGAGTTCACGTAGGTAGAAGTGGGATCTCGCTTGTGATGTCTTCCCTGTTAGGGTCCTAGCCTGCTACTACTTCCACTACCATTCAAAAGGCATGTAGGGAAACCATGCAGTAAGGTTCTGAAAGATTGAGAGAGGTAGCAGTCATCGCTTCATCTATTCACATAATAGAATTATGGTATGAAGTGAACTAGTTTTAGTTAGTAACTAACTTCTGCTGAATATTAAGATGTTTATTTAGGTTTCTGTAGTCAGTATAGGCATAGGTATTGGCAGTGCTTTAAATGGGCCGGTACTCTCCGGTACTGAGTACCGGCACTTTTTTATTTTGAGAGGGAGAGTACCGGCACATCTCAAGAAAAACGTAATACTTTTAATTGGAGAGTACCAGCACTTCTCAGAAACTCTATTTTTCCATTTAAAGCACTGGGTATTGGGATCCTCCCCTTAGTGGTCAATATAGGTACAGAGGGTAGTAGACCAAGGGTATACACTTTGATAGGAAGATTTTATTTTAAATCAGGCTGCGCTAAAATAATAATTTCCCTTTACTTTTCCTTAAAGATATAAACCCACCCTCTCCATCGACAACACTTCCACCTCTCTCCCTAAACAACCCTGTTCCCAACCAATGTCCAAAATGTCCAAAGAAAAGTTCAACATCCCGTTCCCTTCCCAATTCCCACCCTTTCCACCCACAACAAGCCCTTTCCACAAAAACAAACAAAAAAAAGAGCACTAGAGGGCTTTATCTAGGTGGGCTTGAAGGCTGACCTCCTCCTGGTGAAGGCTTGCTACCTTCTGGCGAAGCAGCTCTTGAAGCCCTGGTTTTAAAAGTGGTCTTGAAAGAAGGGGGTCTGCAGTGGAGGAATGGGAGGATCCCAGATGCCAGCAGTGCTGGTGATGTGGTTGGGATGTAGGTGCTGGCGGCTGGCTGGAGGTATGGGGCCCTGGGCAGTGGCTGGTGCCTCCGTCTTCTCTTCCACCAAAGCCATAAGCCAGTGATATTTGGGCTAGTTGGCCTCCATTCATTGTCAACAAAGCTGAGCCACTATCTCCTGCTGAGACAGTGGGCCAGCAGGAGATAGTTATATCAAGAAAGGAAAAATAAAAAAAATGCCCAGTGTAAACACTTGTTTATACAGTGGCACAGTACTGCAAAAACTTGCATGTTTATATAGTGGCACGGTAGCACTACATTGCTGGTCCCCTAAGGCCATTAGACTTTTGGATGTGATTAGTCACAGGGCCAAGTTTTCCCCACACATGCCCCACATAAAAGCACTTACTGGCTACAAGGAATTAAACCAGAATACCACCAGATTAAAACAAAGTGTTTTTTTTCTTTTAAGGCATTTTCTAGTAGAAAAACTAAACAGACATTTTGGGCCTGAACACGAGTTTGGCAGTCCGAGGACAGCCACATTGGAGGTGGAGCAGACCGCAAAATTATGAGTTTGGCGGTGGTGCACACAGAAGACCTCCAGCTTCTGTTTGTGCCTCCAGACCGCATCTGGAGGCACAAACAGTGTGGCAAAGACCATGTTTCTGCTGTACCTATTAGGAGGTTGCACAGCGCAAATGTGACTGCCGTGGTCCAACCACCACACATCAGGAGGTGGAAACGGACACAACAAAGGGAGGCACTCACCTCCAGGAAGCCATACACATCTGGAGCCGCCATGGAACCACAACTAGACTTCATCCCGCTGCTCCTGCTTTCTAAAAGACAATAACAATCTTGCTGAGAAGGAACAACCGAAAGTACACACACTCACCTGTTTTTTGCTAAAATGTAGTAACTTGTACTGTTATGAAACATACCATAGGGAGGGGGATGGGAAGGGCTGCACTTACACGTAACAGTATAGTGACACTCACACTCACATACTGAATGAAGGATACCCATACATACACATCACACACACTTCAGCCAGCACACACACACACCACACGTCAATACCACACATATCTGCACGGCAACACAACCCAGGGTCACAGAACCCCACACAACATAGAAACTCGTAACAACAAAACAACAGCTGCACAAATACTAATACATTTCACACACTCACATCCAACACTGGCCAGGGACTGGACACACATACAACACACATGTATATCCATGTGCAATGGAACACACACAACACCAGCATCAAACAACCCAGCAATCGACACACACGTCAAACATACACAAAGTAAATTGAAACTATTATGCCATGCACAATACACGTAGACACAAACAGTCAAAACACACAAAGCAACACATCACAAGAACACCAGCACAACAGCGATGGGAGCAGCAAAACCATATGTGAAAAGAGGCTGTACTGGGACACATCTCATGTTGAACAAGGCCCACAATGCCCACACGAACAGGCCCCATTTAGATCTTATGGGCAAGCAATGGCAACAACAAATGCAATGCATAGTCACATATATGGATAAAGGGCAAGGCTACAAAGCATACACTACTCCAGACACTAAACAAGACAACAACCAGCTCTGTGGTACACACACACAAAAGCAAAGCAAACTTGCACACCTCAACACATTCCATGTCTACACTGACAAAACTCCAGAACACACACTACATGTACACAATAGACACATAATGGACAAGGAATATACCATACAGGACCAAATTGCACATCACCACAACAAACACATATCACTGCTAACACAACACAATACCATGACACCAACATTTCAGCTACATGCACATACCTATCATACAACACTCCCTTGGGGGGAAACAGTACTATACACAAAAACACATACTGCTAAGACAAAACATAAAGCAGAAAGCAGCAAGCAGCACACACAAACAAATACTGGCAAACAACCGATGTCTGCTAGGAACAACAGAAACCTTGAAAAGGAAATGCTGGACAAAGATGTAACCAAAAAAACAACAACTGGTTTGCTTTAATGAGGTAAAACTGCAATAAATATGAATTTCCAAGACCATAGGCCAGTCCAAACGTTTTTTTCCATGGCACCAAAGGCACGCAATGGTGCCCCAACTTGACTCCTGACTTCCAGGTAACCTCCACAGGTAGGGGTATAAAGAGGGCAGGCAGGAACCTCATGGATTGTTGGGGGGTGGCAGAGTAGGTGGGCTTTGCTTTTGGTTCGGGAAGGGGGAACCTTCTTGCAAGGGCTGGTATTCTCCTTGGTGAGGGACAGGCATGGGTTCTGGCATTGGGCAAGGGGATGCCTTGGAAGTGGAAGGGATGGCCTTTGTGAGCAGAACAACTTTTTGGGGGGTGTCATGGGGGCGAGTAGGGAAAAGGTCAAGGATACCAAGGAATACTTTTTTTGACACACAGTGATGGTCACCAGAAGTAGGTTTAAGTGAGGAGGGTCAAGGAGTGTTAGTTTGACGTTTAGGTGTGGATGTCTTGGGTGCATGCTTGTGGGAGGTGTGCTTGTGTGTGGTGGATGTCTGTTGGGTGGGTGAGTGAGGGCATTTATTTGTCTTGGGCTGCAGAGGAGGTGCTAGGGATGCTGTGGTGGATGGCTGGCTGTCTGTTGGGGTGGTGGCTGCAGGTATGGTGTATATGCTGCATGTAGGGGTGTTAGTGGTTGTGGTGTCTGCAAGTGTGGTGACTGGAGTGGATGTCTGAGGGTCTGTTGGGGTGGTGTCTGGTCTGTGATGCGAAGGGCGGTGGTGGGTGTCAGGGTAAGTTGTGACTGTTGCTGTGTCTGAAGGTGGATGTTGATTGTGTGCGTGCCGATGGTGTGTCTTGTGGTGCTTATGTTTGTGTGTATTTCCCTTGTCTGTTGAGGTGGATGCATGCCAGTCTGTTTGTATGCTTTGGCTGGGTTAGGGAAGGGGGGATTTGAACTGGGAAGAGGAAGGTGGAGGGGGCACGGTAGACAAGGGGTCACTGGCTGCTGTCAGTGTGGAGGCCAGATCCTGAAAACATCTCTGTAGGGGAAGCCATTGCACTGTGAATGCCCCCCAGGAATGTATTACTTTGTTGGACCT
Organism: Pleurodeles waltl; assembly: GCF_031143425.1. Classification (NCBI taxonomy): domain Eukaryota; kingdom Metazoa; phylum Chordata; class Amphibia; order Caudata; family Salamandridae; genus Pleurodeles; species Pleurodeles waltl. The sequence goes on along the minus strand of NC_090442.1, from coordinate 360,626,965 downwards.
GCATTGCCATTCCCTGGATGGCATTCATGATGGTGGACTGACCCACAAAGATGCTTCTCAGGAGGTCACTAGCCTCCTCACTTGAGGCATCAGGGCTACCAGAGGCTGGGTCAGAGGTGCCTGTGGCAAAGGAGATGCCTACCGTCTTGGGTGAGTGGCCAGGGTCAACTGGGTGGGGAAGTACAGGGAGGGTGGTGATAGAATAGGGGGTGGCAGACAGAGGTGGTACTGGAGGAATCCCCGATGGGTCCGCCACCACTAGAGAGTGGCCACTGGAGGAGGCCTCTGAAAATGATGTTGCAGATCCGGTCTCCACGGTGGCACTTCCTTCACCCTCCGGGCCACTGGGTCCCTCAATGTCTGTGGTCTTGTGACCGGAGTTCCCATGGCCAGAAGCTTCCCCACTCAGCTGTGCCCCATCACCTTCACATGTCGGTGCTGATGCTGAGAAGTTGGGTCATAATAGGTGCTGATGCTGAAAATAGATAGTGAAGTTGGGTCATAACATACACATGATAACTCTTCCATCACAAGTCAGAAAGAAATTACATACCATCATGTCAACTGACCCCCTGCAGGAAGTGTCAGCAAAGTGCTAACATCATGTAACAACACAATACAAAGCTTGTTTCCCAAAGTTAAAATGTAACACACCAACATAGCAAAATATCTGAAAACTACAATAGCAGGAATGAAGTTGAGCAACCACACTAACAACACCATGACTAGGTGACTATTTCACTCAATACAGGTGCCACATTCTGCACAACAGAGTCAAGCAGTAGAGAAGCCATGGATTCCCATTGTAAGGTACCTTAGCAAATACACAGACCTATCCTCACCTCACAAATCCCTCACCCTGATGTCATGTATCAGGCAATAACATATGTTGCCATGTAAAGGCAGACAACCCTGGTACCAGCAAGCCATACTTTAATCAAGTGACATTAATTCAACCATATCACTATTGACACATTCCATGATATGATATATCAACATGTAACACCTGTCAAATGTTAGTCATGGCGGTAGTACACATTTCACACACATGTGCCCCAATTCTGATGTAGCAAGGAGTAACATTAGACTCTGGTCCAAATTGTCTAGGATACATGTCTCCAGAATACAAACAATAATAGTCATGTAAGGACCCTGTGAGCTCACACTAATGTCCCATATACATTTTAATGTAAATTATTTGTGTATGTATCAAATAGACTACTGTGCTATGCAGAAAGGAGGGAGGCAGGCCTTGCAATCACTAACATAAGTAACCAATTTGTTGCTGAATGAGAAGCAACATCACAACTCACATATCAGACATGGCAAGCATGGCATCTGTCTGTGGAGAAAAATCAGAGGCAACGCATAAGTGATGCTAACATCACTGGTACACTATTCATGATGCAACCCAACAGTCAGGTCACACTTCCCAACCTACACACAGGTATATAGGAACTAACACAACAGCAACAAATAAGTTTATCTTCAACCACAAAGTGGCCAAACACCCTGGCCTCATGTGTCAAGTCCTTCAGAGCCACAGCAGGTAAACATGACAAAATACAAACGGTGATGGATGGATATTGATGTCAGAATATACATGATGTTGACACAGTACTGTCTGGGCCATAGCTGTGAGTGGATAACACATGATATTGGCACAGTACTGTCTGGGCCATAGCTGTGAGTGGATAACCATTGCCTATGTATCATACTTACTAAAGTATCCCATGGACAAAAATGTGACAACTTTCTGCTATCAGTGTAGGGGGCTGGCCTGTTTTGTAGTGGGTACCTAAGGTATTTACACCTTATACCAGGTCCAGTTATCCTTTATTAGTGAAATTTAGTCACTGTCCAAAAGCCAAGCTGTAGGCAGAGCAGCCAAGGCTGAACTAGGAGACATGCAAAGCTCTTGCAATACCACTGTAGTCACACAGTACTCACACACATGAAAGACAATACTCAGTGTTACCAAAAAGTAAAGGTACTTTATTTTAGTGACAAAAGGCCAAAAATACTCTGGGGACTGCACTCCCTTAGGAGGGGAGTAAATCACACAATATATACACTAGTAACCAAAAACAGATAAGTAAACAGTCAGAAAATAGTGCAAATAGTGAAAATGACAATTTGTTGCAATGGGCTTAGGGGGAGCACAAACCATATACTAAAATAGTGGACTGCGAAAGTCGGTTTCCCACGTAGGCAAGTGTAGTGTGTAAAGGGGCACTGAGACTGTAAGAAAACACCAAAGGTATGTAAAATCCTGTACCCCAGAGCCCAGGAAAGCAGGAGTAAAAGATGGAAAGTTTCCTAAAACACACTAGAAGCTGTGACTGCAAGACACCAATAATGTATTCCTGGTCCTGAGGACCTGTGGAAAAAAGAGACCAAGTCCAAGAAGCACTGAAGAGTCCAGGGAGAACAGGAGCCCCTGCTAACCCGGATAAAAGTGCAAAAGGAGAACCACCGGTGAGAAGACAAAGTCAGTATTGCACCAAAGAAGACAGATGCAGGTCCCTGGTTGGTGCAGAAGATGTCCCACGCCAGATGGATGAATGCAGTCTGGTTTGCATTGCTGGATTCCACCAACAAGCCTTGGTAAATGCAAAGCTTACAGTTAGCGGAAAATGGCGCTGCCCGGGCCCAGGAAGGACCAGGTCGACTCTACCCAGGAGGGGGAGATAGAGGAGGGTGTCAGCAACTAAGAGAGCCCTCAGAAGACCAGGCAGTGCACACAGGAGTCCCACAGCACAGGTACAAAGAAGGTGCAAATTGAGGCCTATGCAGCACGGCACAAAGTTTAGTTTAGTTTAGTTTATAGATTTGTAGAGCGCATGGCTACCCGGGGGCATCCCAGCGCTAAAGTACACCATGAAAGTCGGAAGAGCCAGGGGAAGCAGATTAACTGGGAAAAACAATGGTTTTCAACTTCCTCCTAAAGAGAAGTTCAGAGGATTCCTGACGGCATTCAAAGGATTCCCACATCCCTGGAGAATCACTCAGGAAGCTGTGCATCGCAGTAAGGAATACTGGGGACCTAAGTTGGGTCTAATTTGAATCCTTCTTGGAAGGTCACACACAAGCCTTAGCGGCTGCATGTCATGTGGTGCATGGGGGTACTGTCTTGCGGGGAAGGCAAGCCCTTACCTCCACCAAAGTTGGACAGCTGGAAGTTGGGACTGCCAGAGTCACTATAGTCCACCACCCGTGTTGCTGGATCCACACCTGTCATCTGGAGAGGGGACCCAAGCCACCAGTTGTCGCTGCAGAGAGGTGCCTGCCGAAGCAGGGAAGTGACTCCATCACTTCACGGAGATTCCTTTGGTTCTTCTGGTGCAGGCTGAAGACAGGCAGTCCTTGGGGGATGCACGACCTGGAAACTGTTGCAGGTGCTGGCAGGAGCTAAAGTTACAATGTTGCAGAAGTCGTCTTTGCTTCTTTGTTGAAGTTTTGTAGAGTTCCTGGAGCATTCAGCGGTTGATCCGTCAGTAGAAGATGAAGTAAAGGATACAGAGGATTCCTGCTGGAGTCTTGCAATCCCAATCATAGAAAAACACCCAAAGGAGAGACCATAAATAGGCCTGAGATGGGGATTGGTCACCTAACCAGGTAAGCACCTATCAGGAGGTTTCTCTGACGTCACCTGTTGGCACTGTCCACTCAGATGCTTCCAGAGTTCCCTGACCATCCTGAAAACAAGATGGCAGAACCCAGGGACACTCTGGAGGAGCTCTGTGCACCACCCCTGGGGTTGTGATGGACAGGGGAGTGGTTACTCCCCTTTTTCTTTGTCCAGTTTCGTGCCAGAGCAGGGGCTTGGGGTCCCTGAACCGGTGTTGACTGGCTTATGCAAGCAGGGAACCATCTGTGCCCTTAAAAGCATTTTCAGAGGCTTTGGATACCTCTCCCATGCATGTAACACCTATTTCTAACGTGAGAGGGTGTCACCCCTCTCCTAAAGGAAATGCACTGCTCTGCCTTCCTGGGTTTGAGCTGCTCAAGTCCCAGGAGGGCATAAGCCTGTCAGTGAGGTGGCAGCAGCTGGGGCTGCAGTGAAAACCTCAGTAAACTGGTATGGTAGTACTGGGGTCCATGGGGGAGCCCCCATGGTGTCTGGAATTGTAAAATCAATGCTGGAATCAGCATTGGAGTACAATTTCCAATTGTTAGAGACTTTACATGGCCATACTCGGAGTTACCATTGTGAAGCTGTACATAGGCATTGACCTATGTGCAGTGCACACTTAAAATGGCGTCCCCGCATTCACAAAGTCCGGGAAATATTGGCCTGGACAATGTGGGGGCACCTCTGCTAGTGCAGGGGTGCACTCACACACAGGTACTTTGCAGCCAGCCTTCAAGGTCTGAAGGTTTGATATATAGGTGACTTATAAGTGACCTGGTGCAGTGAAAATGGCTGTGAAATAGTGCCTGCACTATTTCACACAGGCTGCAATGGCAGTCCCGAAGAAGTATTTGAATGGTTTCCTTATGGGTGGCAGAAGAAATGCTGCACCCCATTAGGATCCCCTGGAACCCCAATTCCTTGGGTACCTAGGTACCATATACCAAGGACTTATAAGGGGGGTCCAGTATGACAATTTGGAGTGAAATACTGGGTTACCAGTTTGTAAGTACACATTTTGAACCAGACAGAGCATAAATACTGGAGTTCTGGTGAGCAGGACTCCAGTGACACAGTTAAGCATACTGGCAAAAACAGTGAACCAGGCTGACAAGCAGGCCACAAACCATGAGCAATGGGGTCCTGGCTAGCAGGATCCCAGTGACACAGTTAAAGCACACTGACAAACACTGAAAAACTGGCCAAAACTGTGGGGTGACCATGCTGGAAAGAGGCTACTTTCTAACAATCAGGACATTAGCATGGCTGTTACATGCTTACATCTGATACATATATATGTGTCCCAGTGGAAATGTGGCACATTCACACAGGTATCCAACAGGCATTTTGTCAACTCTAAAGAGACATCATACATGGCAATTTACATTCCTCACTTACCAAGGGGAATTACCTTGCAACAGGTGTCAATATGTTAGCTGTGTAAGTCATCTGGCCAAAGCCCCAGCTGGTTATCTGCAATCTTCCAGGCTCAACGTCTCAGGTCCTCCCACCTCTTCCGACAGTGAGTGCTCCATCGGCTGTGGAACTCCAGTGTCTGCACCTTCTTAGCGATAGCTCGCCAAATTGCCTTCTTCCAAATGGCTTTGACCTGCATGAATGCAAAAGACAAAACAGAAAATCATGTCCACAAGTCCCACACAAGAATAGGCAGAGTTAACCACAAGTCAGTCCAGCAAGTCAATATCAACCTGTCCTGAACATCCTGTCTGCTCATAGCACATAGCAGTCATTGGATAGGGTAACATTACAACAAACACTCCCCATGAGGGTACCCATCACAACGACCAGCTCAGCACCTGCACTGACCAGTTAGTAGAGCAGAGTGTTGTGTGCGACATGAGCAATCCACATTACATTGACCAGGAACACGATACAACATATCACACCAAATGGCAAGTGACAGGATCATCAAATAGCAAACATTGCACACAAACATCCACAAGCCTTGATGATCACAAGCTGCATGAGGTCCACATAGGTAACAGCCAGGCTACAGAGAGGCCCTTGTTGCTAGGACAACCTACAAGGGAGTCACATGTTATGCACACAAAGATGCAAGCTCTTACATGTGTGCACCTATGCACATACACAGGCACCCACATGCTATTTCAGGAAGTGGGGGTCTTTGTGTCTGTCCAAAAAATGTTAAATATTCTTCCAAAATGTGTGTGCACACAAAAACGATGTTAAATTAAGATATACCTGGCCTTGCATAGGATAAGTCCCACATCATGTCCAAAACACAGGCCCTCATTCTGACCTTGGCGGTCTTTTCGCAAGACCGGCGAGTTACCGCCGCGGTGAAGACCGCCGACCGCGGCGGTATGCCGCTGTGCGCATTCTGACCGCTGGGAGCGTTCCGCCGGAAAACCGCCAGCAGCCACACTGGCGGTCGGCGGGAAAGTGGAGACTGGTCAACCTCCACCGCCACGCCAGCAGAACACCGCCCACAGAATTACGACCCACATTTCTGTGTGGCGGTCTTCTGTTGGCGGTCTTCTGTTGGCGGTCACCTCCCCATGGCTCCCGTCGCCTCCCGGAGGACCAACGCACAAGGTAAGTTGACCGTCCGTGAGGGGAGGGGGTGGGGGGTGTTGTGTGATGTGGGCGTGCATGGGGGTGTGAGTGTGTAGAGGGGGTGTGTGAGTGCGTGTATGCGGGCGGGGGGTGCTGCTGTGTCTATGGGTAATGTGTGCTGTTCGGCAGGTGCGCATGTCTGCATGTATGTGTGCGGGTATGTGTCCCCGTTGTGTATGTGTGTGTAGGGGGTGTGTATATGTGCATGTTGGGGGTGTGTGCATGTCGGGGTGCATGTATGTGCATGTCGGGGTGGGGGTGGGGAGGGGGTTCGTACCACCTCTGGGGGATGGCAGGGGGGTGGAGGGGGTGGGGGGAGGACTCGGGTGGGTAGTGGGGGGTGGGGGAGACCCCTATCAGTGCCAGGGAAGGAATTCCCTGGCCCCGATAGTGCTTACCGCCATGGTTCGCACGGCGGTTCCCGCCCGCAAGAAACCGCGGCGGTAGGCAGGGTCATAATACCCTTGGCGGTCTTGGGACGACCGCCGGGCCGGAGTGCGCAAACTCCAGCCCCGCGGTCATGACCGCCGTGGCGGTCGGAGTGGAGAAGTGGCGGTCGGTCGCGGCGGGGACCGCCGCGGTCAGAATGCCATTTTTAATACCGCCGGTCTGTTCGCGGTCCGACCGCCGTCTCTCCGCCGACCGCCAGGGTCAGAATGAGGGCCACAGTCTCTTATATCATGGAACATCAGTGCACAACACACTGTTTGCAGATGTTCAGTGCCCGAATAATTAGGAGCATGCCAAGTACGCATCAGAGATGGAATGAGGAACCACCAGGGCAGTGTGATCATAGGATCTGTCAATGATATGTAACACAAATGGTCAGAGTTGATCTTAGCATATCTATCCCAGCTCTTCACCATGCCCCCAATGCAATGACAATAGTAATCACTGGACATAGGCTCTAGCTGATTAACCTAAGTAGTAAGGCATAATTTGCAACCTTCACATGCTGTTTATGGATACAGGGTTTGGCTACAGGCTCACATTTGCAGTGCTAAAGCTATTCAAGTAAGGCCCAGATGGTAATATGTACAGAAAGTGACAACTGAAAAGGCAACTTTCTCTGCAGGCAGACTACACAAATAAACACATGATACCATGTCCCAAAAGGTGAGATGCATCACAATACTTCATGTATCCCACAGCCAATTGCCAATCCCTGTTATTGTGCAGAGCTTAGGGCCATAGAGTGTCATTAGCTGGCTTCAGTACAACACTACAACAAGCCTGGATGTGGCCAGAGATATATCTGCAGATACAGAAAGGGTACAGGGAGGGGAACAAACTGGAAAACAGCATGCATCAACACCTCCTGATGTCATATTACCATATATGACCACAAATCAAGCACATGTCATGATCGGATTTACCTTGTGATGGCTGTCATGACACCTCAGCTAAACATGTGCATCAATCACAAGGTAGCTCAGGAAGGACTCATTGTACACTCTCCAAAATGTCTCAGGACTCTAAACCTGTCACTTCACCTAGGTAGATGCCTGGGAACTGAACCATTTAAGCACTCTGAAAGCACCTACATGGCTTTAAGGACACAATCTAGCCTAGACTAACTATGGAAAAGATATAGGCGGTCATTTACCGCCAGGGCCGGGGACCGCGGGAGCACCGCCAACAGGCTGGCGGTGCTCCTTTGAGCATTCTGACCGCGGCGGTACAGCCGTGGCCAGAAACGGAAAGTCGGCGGTCTCCCGCCGGCTTTCCGCTGCCCAGGGGAATCCTCCATGGCGGCGCAGCTTGCTGCGCCGCCATGGGGATTCCGACCCCCATACCGCCATCCTGTTCCTGGCGGTTTCGGCCGCCAGGAACAGGATGGCGGTATGGGGTGTCGTGGGGCCCCTGGGGGCCCCTGCAGTGCCCATGGCATGGGCACTGCAGGGGCCCCCGTAAGAGGGCCCCTTTTAGAATTTCAGTGTCTGCTTAGCAGACACTGAAATTCGCGACGGGTGCTACTGCACCCGTCGCACCCCTTCCACTCCGCCGGCTCCATTCGGAGCCGGCTTCCTCGTGGAAGGGTGTTTCCCGCTGGGCTGGCGGGCGGCCTTTTGGCAGTCGCCCGCCAGCCCAGTGGGAAACCCAGAATGACCGCCGCGGTCTTTTGACCGCTGTACGGTCTTCTGGCAGTTCACGCTTGGCGGGCGGCTCCCGCCGCCCGCCAAGCTCAGAATCACCCCATAATGTACGTATAGACAGTGGAGTAGTAGCAATGATAAATTTAAAAAAAGCACTTCTCATAAGTGTCCCAATGTGTAAAGGGAATAATCGCTTAATTCTGAGGTCGACCTATGGTGCTAAATGGCTGCTTACCCTGCTACCAACTAGTAGAGATATGCATAAAAATACATAATGAATTCAAAGACAATACAACCATAGCACATTATAGATAGATAGACAGGAGTCCAAGAATATATCCCTTTGATTGATCCCAATGGTATTCTCAAGTCTTCTGGGTTTCATAAACATTTTATAAACCATACGTAGTAAGTCCATTTGTAGTTATTTTCTTTTATTCATAGGAAAAGTAGAGATTCAGTTCATATGTTACATAAGTATCTTCATTCCAGATGTTTAAACAGGACAGCCAACACGTGTTTCGTCAATAAAATGACTTTGTCAAGGCTGTAAGATTTACAAATCATCAACTGTATATGCAATACAGATAAAACAACAGCAAACACTGGCTATACGTGTGATCAGTTGAAGGTGATAATTGATAGGCCACCACCCAATCGTGGATGAGAAGAAAGTAAACAAATTATGGCTAATATATGACAGGAGAGAAAATATAGAAGGTAAGTGATATATAGGAGTATTATGTCTCACCCAAAAGTGTATGTAGGTATAACCATGCGCGGAAAAATAAGTGCATATAGGAAGATGCTTGAATATGTGTAAGACACGTATTTGTCCTCGTATAATTCTTCAGTACAGAGAGAAGAATAAAGAAATAATGAAATAATCAGAGGGTACCAAAACGAGCTGTACTGACCTATGAAAATTTCCAAGAGTAAGAAAAACTAAATTGGCATGAGTCCAGAAGCAAAAGCTTCTCTGTGAAATAAGTCTGTCCACAAGAAAATAATTTCTACTTAGAAGAGGGAATTTCGCCTGTCCAGAAGTGTTTGGCACAGTGGAGTAAACATAATTAAGCCTTTCCAAAAGTACATAAGGAGAAATGTTAAGCCATATAGTTACATTTTCACATCTGAACAGCTCTATGGTGTACCAGAGGACCAGGTAAGATCACCATGTGCAAAAATGTTTCTGTAGCTTTACTAATCTTTTCCTTAGTTAAAAGTTCATACCTTCTCCACAAGCTTCTCCAGCTCTTCAGGTGAGAAGACACGGGCCCTATAACCTGTAGGATGTGGCATGATTGGTCCCAGGGGCAGTACACAGCAGCTCAGGTTGTGGTGGTCTTGCTGGCAGCAGTGTCAGGAGTCAAGTGAGAGATGAAGCAGGAGGTGGTGGTCACGTCCACCACGTATGCAACTGTCACCCCCAGTGGACACTGCCATTGGCGAAAGAACGCTACTGGCAGCAATGTCATTTAATGGAAATGTCCGCCGTGGTAGCATCTGCCTACCGCCATGACAACTTCCGCCAGCAGACTTTTTATGGTGGGAAAAGGTAATTTTTGATGTGTCACAATGTGGAAAGCACTTCTACAGCATAATCAATACTGCTAGCAGTGTCTGAAGTAGTATAATTATCCTGACTGAAGGATCATGTTGTCATGTTGTTCAACTAATTTCAACAAATCGTTGGTGGTACATTCACCACCCTCTCAGCAATGGGCAATCTTGTGTTTTTGGGCATTTAATCATAGGCATTGATGTTAGAATCATATAGGCCCTCATTACGATCCTGGCGTTTGGCGGAGAAGTGGCGGTCTTACCGCCAACAGGCTGGCGGTAAAAAAATTGGATATATGACCATGGCGGTTACCGCCATGGTCATCCCCCACTTCCTGATCCGACCGCCAGGGCGGAGATGACCGCTGGGCTGGAAACTTGGGTCTCCAGCCCGGCGGCCATCACAAGACCGCCGGCAGTATCAGGACCCGGCTGACCGCCATGGATTTCATGGGGTTGGGAACCGCCATGAAATCCATGGCGGTAAGCACTATCAGTGCCAGGGAATTCCTTCCCTGGCACTGATAGGGGTCTCCCCCACCCCCCGCCACCCCTAGAAGGTGGCATGACTCCCCTCCCCACCCCTACCCCCAACATCGCAACCCAGACAAACACCCTACAGGCATGCAGACACCACCAACACACATACCCGCACACATTTCAACATACATATCAACAGACACACACAGAGTCATAGACGCACACCCATATACAGACATACACGCACACATCCATACAGACATACAGACAGACACACACACATTTTCAAACACACTACACCCCCCGCATGCATACACGCACTCACACACCCCCTCTACATACTCACACGCACACCCCCATGCACGCACACAACACCCCTCCACCCCCTCCCCTAACGGACGATCAACTTATCTGGTCCATTGATCCTCATGGAGGGGACGGGATCCATGGGGGCTGCTCCGCCGCCAGCACCCCGTCAACAGAACACTGCCACGCCGAATCACGTAACGTGATTCGGTGGGCGGTGTTCTGTTGACGTGGCGGTGGAGGTGGAGCAGCCCCCATGGATCCCGTCCCCTCCATGAGGATCAATGGACCAGATAAGTTGCTGCTGGCTGCTGGGGCTCTCCGTCCGGAAAAGGGCGGAGGGCTGCCAGCAGTCATAATTCGCAGAGCGGAAAACCGCCTGCACTGCCGGTCTTCAGCCCGGTGGTCCCTTGGCGGTCTTGCAAAAAGACCACTGAGGTTGTAATGACCACCAGAGTCTCATTGGTGTATTAGTTTATATGTACATATCCTATTTGAGGTAAGGGGGTGACATGTACCTGCTGTGCCACTTTTACCATTGGTATGTGCTGTGTATCATATTTTCACTGTATTATAAAGCATGTGAAAGTTGTAGTGTCACTTACAAGGGACATAATGACTAATTGACAATCCTTCTTATTGTCTCTCACATAATTACCCTGGAATGAGAAGGGTCAGACAAACTTCTAAGTACTGTACACTGCAATAACTTTAATACTGCAGACAATGAAGAATAGACATGTCATCCAAAGTTACCGCCTGGATAGGAAGATAATCAAGGATCGCTGTCGTCAGTTGGAGCCAGGTATGATGCCTGCCATCAGTCATCCAAGTAGCATACCACCCATTGTTCAATTCATACCAGTGCTGCACTTCCTGCCCACAGGGTCCTTTCAAAATACAGTGGCCCTAACTGCAGGGAAGCCCCAGCCTATGTTCAGTCTGGTCTTGAAGGATGTACTCTCTACATTCTTGACAGCTACATCCGATTTCCACAAAGTGAGGATTTTGCCCATGTGAAGGCAGAGTTCTATGGGTTGGCACTCATCCCACCTGTAGTGGGAGACACTTACTGTACACATGTAGCCTTGGTTCCACCACATGCCAATTAACAGATCTATTGGAACAGGAAGAAGTTCAACTCCTTAAATGTCCAAGTAGTTTTTTGGCGGACCTCTACTTTCCCAAGTAAGTGCATGGTACCCATGTTCAGTCCATGATGTCTTCATCATGCTGAACAGTGCTATCTCACAGCTAATGACACAACAGCACCCAGAGATGGCCTGGCTGGTTGGTTATTACATATGTCATGTATGTTTGCATGCTATGTCTGCTGCCAAATAAGATGTTGCCTTGGACTCATGTTTGCACACGTCACAGTTCCTTACAGGGGACTCTGCCTACCCAAACTGACTCTGTTGTTGACACCAGTGAGGAACCCCTCCACACCAGGGGAAGTCCACTTCAATGAGGCCCATGGAAGGACACGGTGTGCGGTGGAGCGGGCATTTGGGCTCCTGAAGGCAAGATTCCGCAGCATTGGTGAAGCCCTCCTCTACTTACCCGCTAAAGTGTGTCAGATCATTGTGGCCTGCTGCATGCTCCACAACTTTGCCCTGAGGCAATAGATCCCATCCATCCCAGATGAGGGGAAGCTAGCAGTTCCAGCGGGTGAGAATGCAAAAATGCCAAGTGAGGTTGACATTGATCAGAATGAAGGTGGAGACATGCGGGCAGGTCTCAATAATCAGTACTTCACCTGGGTGTAACTATGTGATAGTCTGTGATTTCACTGACTCCTTGGGTTACTGTAGGAGTTAGGTTTGGTTGAAAGGGGTTCATGTATGCCCATCAGACAGGACATTTTTGCTATGCAGCATACAGATCAGGTTTTCTGGTACGTTTAGACTTGGAGTTGTGACTCCTGTGAGGATCTCCTTCATTTGGGGCAGTGAAAATGCACAATCAGGGACACTACAATATTTGGAACACAATTGTCTATCTCATGTAAGACTTTACATGCCTAAACCCATTGTTTATCACTTTTTCCTTCCATGCCTCTTCAAAATGCCATCCTCATGTGGGTATTTCTGAGTTGTGTCATGGCAGGTGGCTTTAGCTGGTCTGACTTGTGAAGTAGACATGGATTGATCCATGTACTGTGCTACAGCTTTTGGGGTGTATCAGTCCCATGCCCATGCTGCCAGGACAGTGGGAAGACAGATGTCTGTGTAACCCAATGGACATGTTTGCTATGGCATGTGGGTCCAATGGTGTCATGCGTGTGATCATGTGTCTCTGACACATGTCCTCCTATGCAATCCATTCCCCCAACCTTCACATTGTGTTGACAATGATCCTGTTTAACTTGTATGTAGCTGTCATTGTGTTCCTTCATTCCTGGCCACAGTGCATGTCTGTCCACACTGACATGGTGAGTAATATGCCTAGAGATGTCTGACCAATGTAAGTGGAAGGTTCTCTAATTAGGGACTCTGGCACTGTCCTCTGTCTGTATTATGGGGTATGTTGATTTGGTAGGCATGGTATTGTTAAGTGATAAGGGTCAAGCTCATCACAATTTCCACTAATCTGTTGGGCTGTTCTGGGGGATACAGTCTGACATGTCCCTCATTCATGGGGTCAGTGGGATGTTACTGACATCTAGGCAGAAGCAAACGATGTTTAGACATACTTGCCTTTGACAATCCTGACATTTGGGAAGCATATGTGCTGCACAGTGCAATAAAGAAGAGTTTGCTTACGGACCACTTGTGTCAATGTGTTGGTAGTGATCCTCATCATGAGATTACCTGTGACATGTCCCTCCTCACATTTCCTTCTTATGAGTTGATCATAAGCATAAAATATATTTTACGTTCAACACCTCACATTAATGAAAAACTGACCATGATACATAGATAGTGTATTAGTTGTGTTTATTTGCAAGTGCACAGGAGATTAGGATGAATGTGATGAAATAAATGATGTTCAAACAGTGAAGGAATTAGTCATGGTAGATGTTATCATGAGAGTAGATGCCACAACATTTGAGGTCCCAAGTCCAGTGTCCTACTATTAGAGGTTACTTCCTGGCAGTAGTTGTTGCCTTGTCATCTTCACCTCCTAGTTGTTTGGGTGGATATCCATACTTGCAGGGGGTTCTTCAGCTACAGAGACAGGGGTGTCTGAGGCAGGTCCTTCCATGGTATGGTCTCTATCCTAACGGCAGCCATAGATGTTGAAGGGGCCAGTGTAACTTGGGCAACAGAAGGGGTCTTGTGTACTGAACGCTCCCTGCTCAGGATGGTGTTGATGTCTCTCAGCACCCCTGCTAGGGAGACCATGTTGGCATTGTGTGCCTCCCACTGTTGCATGACTTCCTTGTGGTTGTTCCTCTGCAGCCGCTTGATCTCCCCCAGTATGGCAAGTACCTGGCTCATCACATCTTGGGATTGTAAGTAGGCTCCCAAGACTTGGGAGATGTGTCCTGGCCTGAATTTTCCCTGGCAGACTTGTGGTGCTGGCCTGCACCATCCCTCCCACGCACCCTACCCCCACACGCCTGCACCCTTGCCACAGTTTGCCCACTGCCACTGGTGCCAGATCCATAATTGTCAGGGTTTTTGAGTTGTGACTCCGGTACTGGGACTGGGGGGTACATGATGGTCGTTACTTTCCTTGGGACACATTTTTGAGGGTGGTGGGTTGCCTGGGATGTAGATGCAACCGGGCTGGCAGGAGTTGATGTGGACAGGGTGAGGCTGACAGTTGTCATTTGACCAGGTTCCGCAGATGGACCCGAGCCGTCCTCCACCTCCACACATCCAGGAGTGCTCTCCTCACTGAGTGGTCCATCCGGGGGGGAAGTGTCAGTCTCAGGAGTGCTTTCCATGGTCCCAGTGGCAGGTATACCTGTTCAAGATGAGAGACAGACATGTAGCACACATTTTTACAGGTAGATATGCTTTGGGCCATATACAAATTCGCTTTGCTTGACCCCATTATGTGATAGTGACACCTGCTTTCAATATTATAGACCTGACATTTCTGGTACAGACATTTCCTTTTTGAGTCACCTTGCTACAGGATGTCTGAGTATCTTGATACTTAGATGTCTGTACATAGACTCATTTCTTGGCAGCAGTGGAGCATAATATGTTTCAGGGTACCTCCAGTTAGCAAAATGTAATTGTTGAGTTTACAGACAGCTGCACAACATCATGTGGACACTGGCCTGCCCATCAGATTTGGAGTTATCATTCTACTTGGCTAGATGTGGCAGGTTACACCAAGTACAGCAAACTGTATATATTGAGATCCCCAGGTGAGTACAGTTTGCTAGGTGATGGGAGGTCGAAGGGACAGAGTAGCAGAGGACACAGTTGTAGGTGTGTGTGAGGAATACACCAGTGGCAGCTGTCTTTAGCATTCCTATCAATAGCCGTACTATGCCAACAGACTATACAATTGTTATCTCTCCAGGTGAGTATAGTCCCCTGGGTGATGGGACGTAGAGGGGACCGAATAGCAGAGGACACATATATAGCTGCGTGTTAGTGGTATTGTACTAGCAGGTGTCCATAGCATTGATGTCATTCCCACAGACTATACAATTGTGAACAACTCAGGTGAGTAAACTATATTGTTTAGTATACATGTAAGGCTATTTTCAATATGGTACACTGTTCTGCTTTTACTAAAGGTAGAAGAGTGCCTCCTGGGAGTTGTAGTGCTATCAGTCCCTGTACTACACACACTATACACAGATACTGTGCCCCTAGGTGAGTTAATTTCGCATGTGATATGCCAGACAGGGTTATTCAGATAATTGGACACAGGGGTGGTGAGTGGTGGCAAAAGGTGATCAGTGAGCATGCATGACAGTACATTTTGGTGACATTATTGGTGTTGTGACTTACCCGGCTCCACACCCCCTCCCTGGGTATTCCTGTCTAGCCCTTAGGATGAGGATGCAGGAAGGCCAAGATCTTCTCCTCCCATGATGTGAACTGTGGGCGAGGAGGTTAGGGACCACTGCCGGTCTTGAGGACCGCCTGGCAGACATGGAACGCACCATCCCTCTAAGATAATTCCACCTCTTCCTGATATCCTCCCTTGTGCGCAGGTAGCTGCCTACAGAATTCAACATGTCGACTATCCTTTGCCACATTTCTATTTTCCTTGTAATTGTAGTCTGCTGGACTTGGGCTCCAAATAAATGTAGCTCTTCTCTGATAATTTCATCCACCATGACTCTTAACACGTCATCTGTGAAACAGGGGTGTTTTTGTGGTGACATGGTAGTGGTAGACACCACAAAAAAAAGATTTCGGGGTGTGGGTGCGGTGTGGTGTGGGGGTGACTGTGAAAAAGTAGCCTCTTTCTAGCATGGTTGCCCCCATTATTTGCCTGTTTGTCAGTGGGTTTTTACTGTGTCACTGGGAGCCTGCTAGTCAGGACCCCAGTGCTCAGAGTTTGTGGCCTACATGTCCGTATGTTTTACTATGTTGTCAGTATGCTTGACTGTGTCACTGGAGTCCTGCTAATAAGAACTCCAGTGCTTATGCCCTCTGTGGTTCCACATTTGTACTTACATACCGGTAACCCAGTAGTCCACTCCAAATTGGCATACTGGACCCCCCCTTATTAGTCCCTAGTATATGGTACCTAGGTATCCAGGACAGTGGTGTTCCAGGAGGTCCTCGTGGGCTGCAGCATTTCTTTTGCCACCCATATGTAGCTCTTACAAACACTTCTTCAGGACTGCCATTGCAGCCTGAGTGAAATAGTGTAAGCACTATTTCACAGCCATTTTCACTGCACCAGGTCACTTATAAGTCACCTATATGTCTAACCTGCAGACCCTGAAGGCTTGGTGCATAGTACCTGTGTGTGAGTTCACCCCTGCACTAGCACAGGTGCCCCCATGTCATCCAGGCCCATTTTCCCAGACTTCAAGAGTGCAGAGACTCTATTATAAGTCTGCACTAGATTAGGTCAATAAATATATGTAGCTTCACAATGGTAACTCCGAATATGGCCATGTGAGGTGCCTAGGAACTGGAAATTGTACCCCCAATCTTATTCTGGTATTGGAGGGCCTAATTCCATGCATCCTGGGGGCTCCACTATGGACCCCCAGTGCTGCCGTACCAGCTTTCTGAGGTTTTCACCGTAGCCTTAGCTGCTGCCACCTCACAGAGAGGCTTCTGTCCTCCTTGGGCTTGAGCAGCTCAATCCCAGGAAGGCAAACCAATGTATTTCCTTTAGGAGAGGGGTGTTATACCCTCTCCCTTTGGAAATAGGTGTTACAGGCATGGGAGGGGTTTCCTCCCAGAGCCTCTGGAAATGCTTTGAAGTGCTACAGATGG
Organism: Pleurodeles waltl; assembly: GCF_031143425.1. Classification (NCBI taxonomy): domain Eukaryota; kingdom Metazoa; phylum Chordata; class Amphibia; order Caudata; family Salamandridae; genus Pleurodeles; species Pleurodeles waltl. The sequence goes on along the minus strand of NC_090442.1, from coordinate 360,609,914 downwards.
TGCCCTCCTTGCATAATCCAGTCTACACCGGTTCAGGGACCCCAGTCCCTGCTATGGAACAAAACTGCACAAAGGAAAGTGGAGTGACCATCTCACGGGTGGTGACCAGAGCTCCTACAGAGTGTCCCTGGGTTCTGCCATCTTGTTTTCAGGATGATCAGGGAACTCTGGGAGCATCTGAGTGGCCAGTGCCAGCAGGTGACATCAGAGACCACTCCTGGTCCATACCTGGTTAGGTGACAAATCCCCCTCTGAGGGCTGTTTAGGGTCTCTCCTGTGGGTGTTTCCTCAGATTCGGATTGCAAGACTCCAGCAGGAATCCTTTGCAACCTCTGCTTCACCTTCTACTGTCGAATCAACCACAGAACTGCTCCAGGAACTCTACAACTGCAACAAAGTATCCAAGAAGGCTACTGCAACTCTGTAACTTCAGCTCAGGCCAGCAACTGCAACAGTTTCCAGGTTGTGCATACTCCGAGGACTGCCTGTCTTCATCCTGCACCAGAAGGACCAAAGGAATCTCCCATGGAGTGACAGAGTTCCTTCCCTGCTTCAGCAGGCACCTCTCTGCAGCAACGACTGGTACTCTGGGTCCCCTCTCCTGACAATGAGTGTGGATCATGGAACACAGGTGGTGGACCAAAGTGACCCTGACTTTCCAAAAGTCCAACTGGCTAAATTTGGTAGAGGTAAGAGCTTGCCTACCCGAACCAGACAGTATCCATGTGCACCACATGTTTTGCAGCTTCTAGGGCATCTGTGCTTTTCTCCAAGGAATCCTTCATGCACAGCGTAGCCCAGGTCTCCAGTACTTTATCCTGTGACGCTCAGCTCCCTGAGTTGTTCTCTGGTGGAGTGGGATCCCTTTGTGAAGTGCTGCGATGATTGCCATTTGTAACTTCTTTGACCCTGTGCTGTGGGACTCCTGTGCATGCTGCCTGGTCTTTGGAGGGCTCTCTGAGTTGCTGGGGGCCCCTCTGCCTCCACCTCCTGAGTAGAGTCAACCTCGTCCTTCCTGGGCCCTGGCAGCACCATTTATTTTGTGAAACATGAGTTTTGCATTTACCAAGACTTGTTGGCAGAATCCAGTGACACAAACTAGACTGCATTCATCCATCCAGCATGGGACATCTTCTGCACGAACCACGAACCCACATCTATCTTCTTTGGCCAATACTGACTTTGGCGGTCGGTATAAACATAGCGGTAAACACACTCCCCGCCGTGGAGACGTTGAACAGAATACCGCCATTGGCGGTGAACAGAAACCCGCCATATAAAGATGCAAAAATCTGAATCCATCAAAAATGTCCCAGCCACCAGTCAGCGCCAGGACCTTGTCGGCGAAAATGCTGGACATCCTACTCGCCAACGCCGAGCACACAAACTCCCCGCCCTCCAAATAATGATGCACAAACCACTGCGGCGGTCAGTGGAAGTCAAACGACCATTGGCGGTACAGACCGCAACGGCCAGCAATGGGACCCAACAGTAAGAATTGCACACATTGGCAAGTTTGAAACCCACACACCTGACACACATCCACAACACTATAAAACACTCACAGACACACCCCAAAATCCTTTGCAACGCTATTAGGACAACTGAGATTGAGAACTCCACAAGCAGACACTGAACCCCACAACAGACGAATCACACACCCAACCACACAACAGCACCATCACCTAGATCCACACAACACACCACTCACAGCACACACCATGGCACCCCCCAAACACCCACGCTTCACAGAAAGGGAGCTAAGCATCCATGTTTATGAGATACTGAAGGTCGAACCACAATTATTCAGGGCACAGGTCCAGCACACACCCATTGCCAGGAAGATGGCGTTATGGCAGACCATTGTCAACAAGGTCAATGCAGTGGGACGCCATCCACGCACGAGGGATGACATCCGCAAGAGATGGAACGACCTGTGCGGGAAGGTGAGATCCATGGCATCCCGGCACAACATTGCAGTCCAGAGGATTGGGGGAGGACCTCCACCAAAACCACTCAACTACACTGACTGGGAGGAAAAGGTACTGGCCATCCTGCACCCTGAGCGCCTCACTGGACTCACTGGAGGAATGGACTCGGGTAAGTCGTCTACAATTACCCCTTATCCACCACACCTGCAATGCATGCACCACCCCACCCCTCCAACATCCACCAGGACCTCTACCCCACCCAGGCCACAATCACTACATCCAGTCACCCTGCATGCCCACAAACCCTCTAACAGGCCCACATCCCTCCCCATGTGCACATCACCCACCCCTGCAAGGAATCAAAAAGGCACTACACCACCCAAAATGCACCTCCATATCCTAAACAAAATGCAATGGCAACCTCACAAAGGCACCCTGCATGGCCCAAAAGTTGAAAACCTGCACAAAACAGCCCAGCCCTGTGCACCCCATCCGATTATGCAACTGTAAGAGACATGTCCATTCCCCCCAACACGCACCACCACCCATGCCACCCTGACGGACAGGACAGGGAGTGGCAGTGCCCCACATGGAGACAGAGCCACCACCCAGGATACTGGAGAGGGAACCCTGGACAGTGAGGAATACCCTGGCCCCTCACACAGTCCTGGACTGTCACCATCCAGCAGCCCCGCCCAGGACACCACTGACCCACCAACATCAAGCAAGGGCAACCAGACCCACACCTGTGTATCCAGACTGGTGGAACGCAAGGACAGAGGCCACAGTCACTACCTACCAACAGGCAGGAAGATGATGGCCCCAGTACAAGTGGTACCGCCAGACTTGTGCAGGGGACACAGGCACAGGGGGCTAGGCCCAGTGGGAGGGCATCAATGGCCCAGGAGGGAGGCCACAGGATGGATGTTGCAGCCCAGGACGTGATCTCTGAGGTCCTGGGAGCATACCACCATACCCAGGACAGATTGGCCCAGATTGTGGCCACCTTGGAGCAGAGTCAAAGGCTGCAGAGAGCCCAACACCAAGAGACCATGGAACAGTGGAAACTGTACAATGCCACCATGGCCACCATAGCAGGTGCACTGCTGCAACTTGTCCCAACCCAGCCTGAGACCGCCACAGACCAGGAAGCCCCTACTACAGGCCAAGATACAGACCGGCCAACAACAGCAGCAGCAGTAACTGGACTTGTGCCACCATGTGAGGACACACAGAAGACCTGCACCTCAACCAGTACAGGCCATCACCAGGCACCAAAACGGTCCCTCAGGCCCAGATATGGCACTGGAACACCTGCCAAGACAAGGCCCGCTATAAGAAGTGACAATAACTGTCCTCCAAGTGTGCCACTGAACTACCATCAACACGGTGCAGTAACAACCCCAAAAACTGTAAATAACAGATGGACATATCACCACTGCCAACGAACGCTGAGACAATGTAGCCTATATGGACATCCACCAGTAGCCCATTCCCATCACTGTAAAGTGTACAATGGCATCCCTGACACCAAATAAAAAACACCTGTTCACCAATGTAAATGTCCCCTGTCATAATGTTTAATCAAATGGAAGTGTGAATGCAATTGTATTTGAATTCATTTATTCATATCTTAATTGCAGGAATGGTACCGCACGCATAACACGGGGTAGTGCCAACAGAATTGTCAAACAAGTTGTCCATAATGTCACATGTCCCATGCAAACCTGGTCACAGTGACAATGTCTATAGACCCAACACCCCCATAGAGGATACCATCACTCTCATCCCCTCTCTGAGGAAACTGGTCACCTGCACTCACCACAACAACTTTGGTTGACACATGCAACACACTCACTAAACTTGCAGAGACACAGACAACATACATTTACACTGGCAGCCTGTCTTGTCCTACTGTGTCCACCCCCCTCCTCCCGAGACACTCAAACATTCCAAAACACCCACCCAACACACATCCACCACACCTCAGCATACTGTGCAGTCTCCTGCACCCACGTCACGCATACCTACACCTGTCATGACCACTCCCTCTGCCTCCACTCCCACGCTTTCCTCCAGGTCCACCCCGATTGCCCCTAAAAAACGTTTCCTATCCCGTGTTGACCTATTTGAACCCACTGGCCCACCCCGTCTCATCCCTAAACGTGCCCACCTCCTTGCCCTGTCCACTCCTCCCACATCACAGCCCACCCCTGTCCGCCCTTCCCATTCCTGTGCTACCTCCCCTGTGAGCAAGAGACCCCGTGCTGGCCCAGGAACATCTGCTGCACCCCAGTCCAAGGCCACTCCACCAGCTTCTAAGACCAGACCCAAGCCCCATCCACCTCCCAAACGTAAAGCCAAGCCCCCCTTCCGGTCGTAAGTCCCCACCCCACCACCCCCTGCCCCTGTTCCCTAAGGTGCCTGGATGCCCCATTGTTGTCCCTTTGAGGTGGAGTAACTTTGCACTTGTGGGAGTCAAGTTGGGGCCATTTGGGCCCATCGGACTTCGGAATATGGACTGGCCATTGGCCTTCTGTTGGACTTCCGTTGCTCATGGAGCTTAATTAAAGTTCATATGGACAGTGTTGGTTTTGGCACACTCTGGATCTATGGTTCATCGTTTCTTTGTGGGGGGTGTTGTGCACTTGTGTGTATTTTGGGCAAGTTTAATTTGCCTTGTGTCATGTAAGTACCTCTTGCTCTGGGGTGTTTGGCTTGTGCTGTTGTGAGGGGTTGTGGGTGCGTTGCGGAGTGGGTGGAGTGGGTGGATATGTAACTGTGCTCTTTCTTCCCTTGTTTAGTAGGTTACGGTACTTACCGTCATTGTCTTCATCAGCGGTCTCGGTTGTGGAGGTGGCAAGGAGCAGGGCTGGCATGATTTGCAACTCTCTCTCCATGTCTGCTTAGACGTGTTGTGTGAGTGTTTCCTTTCATTTGGTTTGTTCCCGCCTGTCTTTGCATGGCAATGGTTCCCGCCCCGGAACTGACGGCGGTCTAGTGCTTCATTATTTGAGATGCGGGTAGGGCCTTTCCGTCGGCCTGTGGGTGGCCTCTGCTGTCGTTGTTGGCACTCCTCTGCTGGCGGTGAGTGTTTTTCAGGCTGCCTGTTTTTCAGGTTGTTCATTATTTGGTGGTCCAGACCGCCTGACTATTGGTGATAGTTACCGCCACCGCCAGCGGAGCGGTGTTTACAACCATGTTCATAATAAGGGCCTTTGTCTTATTATTGGTGGTTCTCCTATTCATCAGGGTTAGCAGGAGCTCCTGTTCTCCAATGCTTCCTGGACTTGGTCCCCTTCTTTCACAGGTCTTCAGGTCCAGGAATCCATTGTTGGTGTCTTGCAGTCTCTTCTGGTTCTTTCACTGTCTTTTACCACAACTTCTAGTGTGTTTTAGGAAACTTGCTGTGTTTTACTCCTGCTTTCCTGGGCTCTGGGGTGAGGTGTTTTACTTACCATTGGTGTTTTCTTACACTCCCAGCACCCTTCTACACACTACACTTGCCTAGGTGGGAAACCAACTTTCACATTTCACTATTTTAGTATATGGTTTTTGTTCCTCCTAGTCCCATTGCAACCTATTGTGATTTTCACTATTTGCACTATGTTCTGACTGTTTACTTACCTGTTTTTGGTTACTAGTGTATATATTGTGTAATGTACTTACCTCCTAAGGGAGTATAGTCTCCAAAGTATATTTGGCATTGTATCACTAAAATAAAGTACCTTTATTTTTGATAACACTGAGAATTGTCTTTCTAGTGTGCAAGTACTGTGTGACTACAGAGGTATTGCAAGACCTTTGCATGCCTCATAGTTCAGCCGTGGCTGCTCTGCTGACAGCTACCCCTAGACAGCCTGGCTTCTAGACACTGACTACATTCACTAATAAGGGATAACTGGACCTGGAATAAGGGGTGAGTACCTTAGATACCCACTACAAACCAGGCCAGCCTCCTCCAATGACAGTTAGCAAAGTATGTGTGGAGGTGCTATTAGGTGTGGTGGGTGTGTTGTGCGGGTGTGGGATGAGTGCTATGTGAAAGTTGGAGGCGTGACTAATCTATAGTACTGTGTATCTGATTTTGTACTCTGGCTTCAATGTGTGGCATTGTAGATGCAAAGGATTATGGTGTGTGAAGGCGTGTGTTTTATAATGCAGTTTGTAGGTGTGTCGGATGTGTGAAAGTGTGTCAGGTATGTAGTTTTTAAATCCATCCAATGTGGTGTTATCTATTACTGTGGGAACCGCCGCGGCTCACGCCACCATTGGAAGACCACCATGGAAGAACCGCCATTGTGATTTGTGAGTCCTAATACAGTGGGTGGTTGGTTGACGGGCTGGTGGCGTAAGTGGTTGGATCACCTATTTTCCCCCTTCCAGATTCCTTGCAGTGTTGGTTTTTTGCCTGTGTTTTGCCGGTCCTAGCTATTCAGCTCATAATACGGTGGTCTGTAAGCCCACCAACATGGTGGCCTTCAACAAGGCAGTCTGACAGTCAGACCGCCAAATTCTTAATGAGGCCCTTTGTGTGTAAAAATAAAAATAAATTACCCCTCATTAATGAGTAAACCATTCTGCACTATGCAGCACAAGAATTCTTGTTGTGCTAAATTAATGGAGGCATGCTAACTCATTGGGTAATTTGCTACTCTCTGCACTAACCAGCTGGCACAGCTGCAATCGACAATTTATTATCTTACTTTAATTCCATTGGCCCTTCTCCAATTTCTTTTCAATCCTACCCTGACTCCAAAGAGGCAGATGAATAATAACACATATTGTGTATAAAAAGCAGATATGCCATCTGCCATAAGTAGACAGTGGGGAAAAAACGGTAAAGACAAAGGAACGGCATATATATTTCATATGGCACATTTGTCACAGAGTATCCCATCCACCAAACTCTAAATCAGGCACTCAGTACCACCTGAAACTGAATTCCAACAAGACTGAGGTTCTCATCTTTGGCTCCACCCCCTCCGCATGGGACAACTCCTGGTGGCCTCCCACGCTGGCGGCCTCCCACACTGGAACCGCACTAACACCCACCGACCACGCTCGCAACCTGGGATTCATCCTGGACTCTTCACTAGCTATGACCCAGCAAGTCAACGCCATCTCCTCCTCCTGCTTCACCACCCTCCACATGCGTCAGAAGATCTTCAAATGGATTCCCACTGAAACCAGAAGAACAGTCACCCAAGCCCTTGTAAGCAGCAAACTGGATTACGGCAATGCCCTCTATGCAGGAACCACAGCCAAACTCTGGAAAAGACTGCAACGCATCCAGAACGCCTTCGCACGTCTCATCCTGGACATCCCCCGCCACTGCCACATCACAGCCAACCTGAGGAACCTGCATTAGCTCCCCATCAACAAGAGAATCACCTTCAAACTCCTCACCCATGCTCACAAGGCACTGCACAACACCGGACCAGAATACCTCAACAGATGGCTCTCCTTCTAAATACCGACCTTGCCCTCACTACCATCCCACGCATCCACAGAACAACCACCGGCGACAAATCATTCTTGCACCTCGCCGCCAAGACATGGAACACTCTTCCCACCCACCTGCATCAGACCAAAGACCTCCTTATCTTCAGGAGACACCTCAAGACATGGCTGTTCAAGCAGTGGCAGGCCCCTCCCCAGCGCCTTGAGACCCTTACAGGTGAGTAGTGCACTTTACAAATTCCCTGATTGATTGATTGATTGACTTTAGTCCCTGGCCTCGCCCTCCACCACAAATTATTTTCAATAAATACCTTCACTTGGCAGTAAGGAAACTTACTCTACTGCAGGGTAAGTTAGAGTTTTGTTTTTTTATAGAATAGTCTGTTATAAAAGCCATGAAATATACATGCATAAGTCACTTGACCAGAAACATGTGATATGTGCCAAGAGTGGACTTTTAGGCTGGGACAGAGCTTAGTAAACAATGTAGGAGTTAAGTACTATGAGGTGACTGAGTGGGTACTGGGAAGCACACCTTGTTTTCGGTTTGTAATGCATTGAAATGTTGCATTAACTGAAGCAGACGCACATTGCACAGCCAACACAGCAGTGTCGAATTGAACAATGCTGCAGTTAGGTCACGGGTGGTGAAATGCCATGGGCAGAGAGGTGATGATTGATGATGGGTGAGATAGCTGCCTTGCTTACCGAATACAGTGAATATACTTAATTTGTCAATAAACAAGCAATATGACTTGCCACAACCCATCCCTGTCACTCTTTGGACTACCCCTCAAACATCCCCCTCACTGGTGGTCTGTGCATCCATTAAAACATTACACATTTTAGATGCCAGATATGCCTACCCTTATTTGTATAACAAAATTAAACCACAAAACCTCACTACAGTTTGAGTATCAGCAGTATCTTCTATCAAAACTATCACTTTGGACAGTTTGTTGGCTGACAATGTTAGAAAAGATAGTCATGCCAACCAAAAATGTTGCTTAAATGAGGGGCAGAGCTATGATGACTGAGCGTAATGAAGGGGTGGAATAATGGTCAATGATGTACATATCATTCTTAATTAACTGTTTGAGCATGAGCAAGAAAAAGAAAGCCTTTTCAACAAACATGCTTGTTGAATAATAGCTTAATGGGACCTGCAATCTTCACAGTAGAGTACCAAGAATCTGTTCACTTGGTCTTATAGTACCACAAAATATAAAAGGGGAGAGGGAAAGATTACTAACAAAGTAAAAGAAAGCTACGAGTACAGAAAGTAGGAACGTCAGTTACAGAAGCAATACATATATAAAAAAGGACATTGCAGGGATTCAAAGAATTTAACAAACATTAGATAGAATGGTTGAAAAAAAGGAGCCAGTATTAAAAAAAAATATTAATAAAAGCAGTTACAGGGACCAGCAGAACTTTCGGCTGCAGCCAGTGCACTGGTGGTGGTGTGTATTTCCACCCACCGTGGAACTGGTGGTGGGAGATGGCTTCACCTCCTTCACCCACTTTAGAAGCTCCTCTGCCATTGTGTGTTGGTGTAAGAAATAAAGAAGATTAAAAAAATAGATTAGTGGTAGAGTTAATCTCCCAAAAATATTTTGACAGGCAAATGCACTAGCATTGTACTATCATTTCTAAATCAGACCTCCTGTAGTACTAGTGCAATGAGTTGACCTATTCCTAATTTTCTCCACCTAAGCCATTTTCCTAATTTTCTAAACATAAACTACATATAGAACTACTAATGCATTGCAACAAATGATGTTTTTCTTCTCAACCCCCTTTTGATGGGCCAGCTCAGTCTCCCTTTTAAAAGCATAGATGCATGCAACACATCATTGGGAGATTCGGATAGTATGAGTTACATAAAGAAAGGCACATAGAACACTAACTCACTGATATTACTACACCCCTATCTTAGTGACAGGACAGAGGAGTCTACATGATTTCTTAAATAAATTAATCAGCCAAAATGAGTGCTGACAAGTACGATTAGGTAGCACCAAGCACCTGCCTAGCTCAAGCTCGATCTAATAATATTCATAACGTAAGCTTATTAACTTACCTTTGAGTGTGAGCAGCGTACTATTTAAAAACAAATTTGCATTCTAGAACACAAAAAGTAAATAATTACTCACTGAGCCCCACATCTTTGATGCCCAGCAGGTCGAGCAGGTCATGCTCCCTGTCCGGCAGGTCAGCCCAGCATTGTGTCAGTGGCTGCGTTGTGTGCTGAACCCCAGTACCCCAGCATGGAAAACATCACTTGCAATGCAGCAAATGCGCCAAGATGCATTTACTGCGATGCCGACACCACACCGGAATGGCAACTCCCTTTTTCTCTGCCTTAACCACGGATGTGCTGTACAATGCCCATGCGTGGTTAAGGTAGAGCCAAAGGGAGTTAGCATTGGGAGAGGACGCAGTCAGGTAAGTGAGGCTGGGGGGGTTGTGTTTTTAGGGGGGGTGGAGAATCGGGTAATTTTAGTTTTAGGGGTGGGTGAGGCAGGTTTTTAGGGGCGGGGATAGGGGGTTGGGGTAATTTCGTATTTAGGGTGGGTGGGGGCTCGGGTTTTAAGGGGCAGGGGTGGGGGTGGGTTTTTATGGTCGGGTGGGGGGTCAGGGTAACTTAGTTTTTAAGGGTGGGGTGGGGGATTGATTTTTAGAGGCGGGGTGGGACGTTGGGGTGATTTTGTATTTAGGGCATGTGGGGGGGTCAGGTTTTAAGGGACGGGGTGGGGGTCGGGGTAATTTTGTATTTAGGGAGGGTGGGTAGCGGGTCTTTAAGGGCAGGGGTGGGGGGTTGGGGCGATTTTGAGTTTAAGGGCAGGGGTGGGGGGTCGGGGTAATTTAGAATTTAGTGTGGGTTTTTAGGGGCAGGGAGGGCGGTTGGGGTAATTTTGTATTTAAGGGGAGATGGGGGTCGGATTGTAGGGGCGGGTATGGGGGTTGGTGTAATATTATATTAAGGTGGGTGTGGGGTCAGGTTTTTAGGGGTGGGGGTTGAGGTGATTTTGTTTTTAGGGGTGGGGGGTCAGGGTAGGACACGGTCAGGTAAGTGGGCATGGGAGAGGATTGGGGGTAGTTTTTAGGGGTGGGGTAGTTTTTAGGGCAAGGGTGGTTGGGCTATTTTTTTTAAGGGGTGGGATGGGGGTTGTGTTAGTTTTCTTTTTAGGGCGGGGGTACTATAAATTTTAAGGCAGCGAGGGTGTAACTTTGTTTTTAGAGGTGGGGGTTGCGGGTCAGGGTAATTTTTGTTTTTTAACGGCTGGTGGGGTGGGTTTTTAGAGAGTGGTGGGGGGTCGGGATAATTGTGTATTTAGGGTGGATGGGGGTCAGAATTTTAAGGGCGGGCTGGGAGGTCAAGGTAGTTTTGTTTTTAGGGGCAGGGTAGTTTTTTGTTTGGGGGTTGGTTGTTTTTAGGGTGGGTGGGGGTTAGGGTAGGTTTCAGGGCTCAGAGTTGGTAGGGGGAATTGAGGTCGTTTTTAGGAGCGGGTGGGGGGGTCAGGTAGGTGTATTTTTGGGCTGAATAGGGGGTCAGGGTAGTTTTATTTTGTGGGTGGGGGTTGGTATAGTTGTGTTTATAGGGCTGGTGGGGGTGTGGCATGTGAAAACCACACATGCCGTTCCACACATGCCCTTACTAGGCATGCCTTTACAATGAAAAATCAAGGCATGCGTGGCAAAGGCATACGTGGAAACAACATGGTCGCTTTTCCGACCATGTTGTTCAGGCATGCGTGGTTGGCACATGCGTTGTTCCATCATGCATCCCTCCAGTGCACGCACTGGTACACTCTACCCCACAGCAGCCAATGGTCCCACAGGGCATACCTCCTCCCAGGCCACCTGCCTGCTGCCAACATGGAGGGGAGTAGATGCTGCGCATAAAAAACTAATTCGACCACCACCACCTCTGAAAAAATGGGGTGGGACTGCACCCCTTGGTGATGCCAGAGACTGCAAGGTGTGCAACTTGAAGAAGCCACATTTGCACTGCTGCTTCCTGTCTGCTACTTGGACATGGTGCTGGGATGCAAAATAAATGTAAGAATTAGAAAAATGAAGGGGGAGAAGGAAGTAAAAAGTGGAAACAAAAGAAAGTAGGAAAAGTAATGTAAAAAAAAATACAAAAACATAAAATACACAAAGACACACAATGATGTAAGAAAGGTAAATGAAGGGGGGATGACTGAGATGGGGGAGGATTGGAATAGATTGCAAAAATTAGGCCCAGAACCATGCGGAGAACAGATAGCAGGTTAAAACATAATGGTTGCGCCCTTGAGTGATTTGCGCTGTGCAGTTTGCGCTGATGTTTCAGTGCTGAATGCTCCATTGGTGTGAAAAAGCAGCGTAAGTAGGCGGGTGAGCATTCTTCTGACAGTTCGCAGAGTTATGCCAAATCTCGCAAAGCTGTTTTGGAACTTTGTAGGATTCTGCAAAGCAAAACTCTGCAAAATCCTCTTTGGCCAAGGAAGCTCTGTTTGGAAGACACAATTTCTCACCTAATTTATCACACATAAATTAGATATTCAACTTTTTAGTTTTTATTAGTCATTTTGCAACATGCAGGCCTCGCCCTCCCCTGCATGGAAAGTGTTTGTTCCTGGTGAGTCTCCACTTTGTGTGTGGAACAAGTGGAGCACTCTGCATCTTTGCTAGATACAGGGTCCTCCCTCTTCCATTTGATAATATTTTTCTGCCCATAAAGTGTTCCCTCCCACTTGTGGAGTCTCTGCTTCAGGTACAGAGTTCTCCTATTCACTATCATGGGCAGCTCTCTACCCACTGCAACAAACAGGAAATGACATGCAGGAAAGTATCACCGGCCATTTTGAAATCTGGCATTTTGAAATCATTCTGAGCCATTCTTTTGTTGCCACAACAGCATCCTCCTCCATCATGATGAGAAACCCCACCACCCTCCGATGCTGAACTAGAGATCATCGCTAGGTAGTGGTTAACAAGCACTCTCAGCTTAATGGGCGTCATGAGACCCAGCTGAGCAATGAACACAGGTCCATTTGTGGAAGGACATTGACACACGCAGCAGTGCAGTGGGTGTCCACAACCAGCAGGAAAAAGTCTGTCATAAGTGAATAGAGGAGCTTTATCGCTGAACCAAAATTAAAGCCCAACTCATCATGAGCTTATCCTCCAAGCCACATTCTCAGCACTACTGCATGACACCACTGCACTGGTGTGACAATCTGCCTCCCCCACACAGCCACAGGAGTTAATAACACAGCCACAGGAGTTTTTAACCCATGGTAAAAGGACTCCGGTCTCCGGTCAGTGTACCAATATGAATTAGAACTCCAATTGGGCTGTGACTCATATACAAACTACTGGTCAATACAGTGTAGGAAGTACTTTCTGGTCACGATCAGTCCCACTAGATAAGGGACACAGTGAAACTCCAAACCTGCAAGTTCCTAACATCCTAACATGCTATTTCTACTTCTAAGTACTCTGCTGAATTTTAGCAGAAGCATAAAATAGCAAGCCTATAAATCAATTTTCTTGAAGTGTATCGCACGACAAATGTTCTCCCAGTAGGAATGATAAGCAGTGCCTAGCTGAATGCTACTTCTCTGCACAGTTCCCAGATTAGCCCCTAACTGAGGCTGGTTGTGACTTCAAACCAGTGAGACCTCTAGCTTGACAATTCTAGTGTGAAGCCTCTCTAATCAATGGTGACATACCTGGGTTTTTATAGTCTCTGATCCCCAATTTTATCTCATGCTTATAATATAAACCAGCCACTCAGAGGCACTAAAGTCTCAACACCTTATAATGCTCCTCCAGTTTATAATGAAAGACACAATTTATATTGCATTGCTTTGAATTTGCGTTCTTTGTTCAATCACAAATGAAGCCTAATTCCAAAATGATTGTTCAAAATGAATATCCCAAACGAAATTATACGCAAACTATAACCCTACAACCCAAGAAAAATTATATGAAAAAGTCAATTGCATGTGTTAAAAACAAGATCTATGTTTTCTCAATTCCATCTTTGAGCTGAAGAAGGTATCAGTCATATTTCAAAATCCTCCTTTAGAAGACGTATTTATTATGGTAGATGAGCTTGAATCATGAAGATTGTTGAAGAGAATTCCAAATCGTCTGATCTAAACATGAATGGCTCCTCTTGACAGCCATGGATGCTGGATGCTGCGGTCTTTGATACTTTGATAGCATTGAAGTTATGTGGTTTTTCGCATGGTTGGAGAGACTTTATGACAATTGTGACATGAGGCAAAAGAATTGAGACAATGCTGGTTGAAATGTTTTTGCATGTATCAGCCTTGTGATTTGCAATCTGACATGGAATATCACCCGGGGAATTGGCAAGGACTAGATCCAATCCTGAATCCAATCCTGAATGTAAGAAACCATGTTAAGGTCAGTCCATATGGAAATACTTACTATAATCTCCATGATTCAGGCTTATCTGCCATAATAGAGTCTTTCAATTTGTACACTCCTAATAAAGGTTGAGTTACACAAGGAATGTTTAATAAAAATGTTCATCAATGTTTTTAAATGTCCACTGTTCAATGCCATCGAAAGGAAGATTCTGAACTGTGATCTTTTATCAGGTCCAAGATAGGTTCGAGAAAACAGGAACCTTGTTTTTTTCACAAACAACAGTTTTTTTATATAAATGTTTTGGGATTGAAAGGTAGGGTAATAGGGCTAATTTGTTTTTTTGTTATTTTGGCTCATTTTGATTATATATATTATCTGATTGTGATTGAAAAGAAACCTATTGGAACAATCATTTTGGGATTAGGTTTTGATTGTGATTGTACAAAAAGGAAGATAGTCATATATAAATATGAAAAAATGCAACATAGCTTGTGAGACTTTCATCGTACATTGCTTAGGGGGGTAGTGTTTATTCTATTTTTCTGTCTGGCTTGATAGTGGGGACTCTTTTACTCCCTACTCCTCACACTCTGTCATTTTGGTGAGTACTGTTCTTCCCAATCCAAACATCTTTAAATAACCTTGCTGAACCCCAAATGGATTTTAATAAAAAGAAAACTGAAATTCCAAAACTGTTCTTTATATGAGGAATACCAAGTACAATGATGGCAGAAATAAATTGATAAACTCTTGGGAAACAACCATAAAATTAGAAAAGAGAGGTATTTCATTATTACTTAAATATTTGATGAGGATGGTGCTACTAAATGAGCTCATTTAGACATTGCTGAGAGTTTTGAAAAATAAACAGAAATGTCCTTGATTTGTTGTCACCAGCTTACTTGCAGAATATTGAGTATTCGTTTATTGCAAATATAGCTGGGGTTACATCCAGCGAGGTGAACAAGGCACAGAGTGAGAAAGCTACTGGTTCTAATATACCTGAGGGAAATAGCATGGTTCCTAGCAGTATCCCCCCCTGCAGGAAATATCCCCAGAACGAAGTATGGCCCACAAAATCAGAGGATCTCGATAAGGTACTCAGCTGGAATATAGCAGGGTTGGAAAGCAAACTACAAAGCCCAGGATGGGGCAACTTTATCAATGATCACCTGATTTGCCTCTTCCAAGAAACGTGGGCACTGGAACCCAAATATAGACTAGGCTTTAAAAGCTATTGGGTTCCAGCATGCAGGTCATCTTCTGGGAGACCATCGGGAGGGCTGCTTGTGTGGTTAAATAGTTCTCTTAGGTGCAAGTCAGAAGAAATAGATATGGGTTGCCCTGATTTGCAAGTCCTATTAATTACGATTTCTGAAGAGAGACCTTTACTATTAATTAATATCTATAATAGGAATGTGAGCTCCCATCCTGATTCTGATGTCCTGTCCATTCTGGATAGTTTCCTTAAAAACAATTCCTCCTCCTTTGTCTTGATTGGAGGGGACTTTAATGTTACTTTCGAACCCAATCCCTTAGTTCAAGGGATATGTAAAGAAGAGGATGCCTATTGGGGCATCCCTCAGCTAGTCTCCAACAAAAGACCAAGACTGTCAAATCTGCGCGCTTACTGGCTGATATCACACTAGCTCACGGCCTCCGAGCCTGTAACGGTCGCTCGCTCTCAGATGCAAATCTGCAAGCTACCTTTAGGCGCAGTGGGCACAGTAGTCATATTGATTATATACTTCTTGTCATCCGATTGTGGAGCCATATGCTCGATATGAGGGTTCAAGAGCAGATCGAGAGTGATCATGACCCGCTGATCCTATCGACTTGAGGTCTCTTCCCTTCGTTTAAAGTGCCCCACTCTAAGACCTATGCTCCTCAGATGGCCCTAACAAATAACAGACGCAATCTAAAATGGGAATCTGTTACTACTTCCCCTAAACACCTGGCATCTATATACAATCTGCTTGCCAACCAAATGGAGCTTATGATTTGGCTTAGCGAGGATGGGGAGGGTGACCGACTCTTAGCAGCCCACACTGAATTGTTTCAATCTTTAAAGCATCTTTTTACAAAAAAGATTTTCAACAACCCAAATAAAAAGCACTGCGCTCCCTGGTTCAACAACTTTTGCAGGGAAGCACAACTATCGCTTCTAAAAGCAATTAAAGAAGGCCATGCTGAGCTGTTAAGAATAGCCAGGAAAGATTACAAGAAGGAATGTTCCAATGCACGCAGAAACTGGGAAGAGGCCAGATGGGTTTTCCATTCTGGAGACTGCTAAATCCAATAACACATCTAGGTTTTGGAAACTAATAGCTGACGACTGCAGTGATTCCCCTGCCGCACCCGGCTCCACAATTCTCTCAGCAACATGGGTAGAGCACTTTGGGCAACTATACGAATCTGAAGCATCTCTGTGGGCCCCTGATGCCTCGATATCCCAAGAGACCACCCCGATTACATTCTCTCTAACCGAAACAAGAGCAGCAATAGATTCATTGAAATGAGGAAAGGCCCCAGGCCCAGATAAGATTCCTGGTGATTTATACAAGTCAAGACCCGACATATGGGCTCCATATCTCAATCTTATCTACAATGCAATTGCAGCGGGGGCTCCCGCTCCACCTACTTGGAAAGGGGCGGAAATTGTACCCATCTTTAAAAAAGGAAATCCCAACATCCCCGCCAACTATCGTCCGATCTGTCTTCTTGATAACTCCCAAAAAATGTATGCTAAACATCTCCTGCTCCATCTTGACGAATGGATTAGGGAGTCTGAAGCTCTCTCTGACCTACAAGCGGGATTTAGATCTGCAGTGAGTACAGTTGACCAAGCCCTAAGATTCCTGTCAATAAAATGGAAGAATGTTGACCTGGGGAGGGGTAATCTCTATGTGGTCTTTATAGATCTCAGAGCCGCATTTGATTTGATCCCCAGGAACTTGCTGTGGTCAACATAATCAAACATGGGAGTGCCATCTGGTCTTCTGAAACTCATTGCCCAACTACATGAAAATACTTTCGCTCAAATTAGATGTGGGCAGGGGGGAGAGCTGACTGACCCCGTAGCTATTAAAAATGGAGTTAGACAGGGATGTGTTCTGGCATCCACTCTTTTTCTGCTCTATATCAATAATTGCATCCACTACTTAGAGAATTGCACAAATGATTCACCTAAACTGGTTGGGAAAAAAATCCCGTGTCTGCTATATGCAGATGATACAATTTTGCTATCGAAATCGCCAATGGGAATCCAAAATCTGATCAACCAATTCTGTGTCTATTGTAGTGATTATGGTCTGGATGTAAACGTCAAGAAAACAAAACTTATGATATATAGCACTTCAAAGAAACAACCGCGCGTTAGAATAGAAATGAACTCGATTCCGTTGGAGAAAGTAGAAGAGTTCGACTATTTGGGTATAAGACTATCATCTACAGGCAAATGGAAGGCAGCCATTGACAAAGGGGCTCTTATTATAAGCCAAAGAGGTGGGGCCCTTGTCCGTAGATCTAGAAAGGCTCCGAGCCCCCCCTTGAACATACTTGCGGAGATTTACAATGTTCAAATCCGAGCGGCAGCCCTATACGGAGCGGAACTTTGGGGATCGCACAAAAACCTGGACATTCTGCAAACTAAAGAAAATAACTTCCTTAGACAGGTGTCCCAGTTAGGTATGGGCCCACCAATGATCCCTCTAAGGATCTACCTTGGTTTAAATAGCATTAAAACCACAGCGGCCCTAAGACCGCTCTCCTATTGGATTCGTTTATGGAAATCTGTTGAACTCGAACCATATAGGTTGGCTATAAGAGAGCTCATAGCCGCTCCCCAGGCACTGGAGAAAATTCCATGGTTGAAGGAGATTAAATCTGCCTGGGATAAATTAGGTCTCCCCCACTACTGGAAAGATCCGGATCTAATCCCCAACAATGCACGGAAACTTGTTATAAGAAGATATTGGGAGAAAGTTAATGAAGACTCCCTGCACCAAAAGGGGGCGGGCAGGCTAACAATGGAATTTCTCCAACTTAAGCACGAGCCCTGGGCTGAGAACTTCTTGAACCTTCCTATGCCCCCGTATGCCCGTGTTCTATATCTCCAGCTAAGATATGGTACATTGCCTACTAATGGTTTTACGGCCCACTGGCCCTCTAACATCGCCTTAACTGATAGATGTATCTCTTGCCAATACTGTAAAGAAACAAATGAGCATATACTATTCTTCTGCCATTTGTATAAGAGTCCCAGAGGGAGGTGGATCATTCCCCTCTGCAAAAATTTATCATTGCAGGATAGAGCAAACGCCATCAGAATCTGCACATATGATACATCCTCCATAGTAGCTATTGCAGTTACCAAATTTCTATCGAAGGCTTGGCTCATCCGTCGCAGGTTTATTGTATCTAAGGGCATTTGAGCTATCCTGACAATAGTCCACAGAAGGAGTCTCAAGTGTTATATTCTATGTAGTATCAGCAGGAATACTACATTGGGAACTTGCTGCCCTCTGTATGACTAATAGTGACTGTACAAGCTTTTAGTGCCATTTTCACAGCTGAAATCTGATAGG
Organism: Pleurodeles waltl; assembly: GCF_031143425.1. Taxonomy (NCBI): domain Eukaryota; kingdom Metazoa; phylum Chordata; class Amphibia; order Caudata; family Salamandridae; genus Pleurodeles; species Pleurodeles waltl. Next base: position 360,591,538 of record NC_090442.1, on the reverse strand, counting down.
CTTCTTGACAAAGTATTGTACATCTGAACAGGATCTCCATTTGTTTTTCGAACTGACGTAGGCTGGGTCTTATGGGAAAAGAGCCGCACACATTGGTATGATAGATAAAACTTTTATATCCTAGCTTTTACCGTTTTTAATTTTCTTACCTTTTTTAGCCATGTTTTACCCCCATTTATTGTATTTTTATCTATGATCAAATGCCTAGTCTTGTTGATTTCCTTGCTATATTGTTCTGATTACCATTGGTTTTTATATTGTTGTTACGAATTTCTAACACATATTATTTATTATGTAAGATTATGTAAGATTGTTATCTCTGTTATCCTAAATGATCCAGATTCCTAGACCGAATAAATTTAAATAAAATAAATAAATACTCCCTACTCCTCACACTCTGTCATTTTGGTGAGTACTGTTCTTCCCAATCCAAACATCTTTAAATAACCTTGCTGAACCCCAAATGGATTTTAATAAAAAGAAAACTGAAATTCCAAAACTGTTCTTTATATGAGGAATACCAAGTACAATGATGGCAGAAATAAATTGATAAACTCTTGGGAAACAACCATAAAATTAGAAAAGAGAGGTATTTCATTATTACTTAAATAGTTGATGAGGATGGTGCTACTAAATGAGCTCACTTAGACATTGCTGAGAGTTTTGAAAAATAAACAGAAATGTCCTTGATTTGTTGTCACCAGCTTACTTGCAGAATATTGAGTATTCGTTTATTGCTATATCTAGTAATGTATATGATTCAATAGAGATTTCTTTGGAAGTCGTTTCTAAAAAGAAGATCTTTGCAAAAATCGTAAAGTACGTGGTTCTGATGAATTTTCATCAGACTTTTACTCACATTTTTCTTCCATATTAGCACCCAATTTTGTAAACGTATAGATTAAATTTTACAAATTAGATTCCACCCACTCCGTGCCACTGTGATCTGTCTCATTCTCACACAAGAAAAAGACTAAAGCAAATATTGACAACAGAAACTTTGGAGTTTGTTAAGTAATAACATTTTACATACTTCAAAATGCAGTTCACAAGCCGCTAGCTGGATATCTCCTATCTTTTCACTACAAAGATCTATGCCCCAGTTGACGTGATTGCTACACCAGTAGATATAGGAATTTGAAGTAAATGTAAAGGAACAAGGGGAATGGTTTGCAAAAGAGAAATAATTATTACATAATAGGTGTGTTTCAGGTGAGTGGTAGAAGAGGTCCAGAGTGAGAAATGCTCATAAAAAGCACTTGTCCCAAATGACGTAAGATAATTGCAAGGCATTAAGGCCCACATTTATATTTTTTGACACAAAACTGTGCAAACACAGTTTTGCGTCACAAAGTATAGCGCCGGCTTGTGTCTTTCCAGAGCGCCAGACGGGCTCCAAATTTATGGAATCCTGCAAGGCGGAGCAAAGGTAGGGCTAACGTGGGGGAAAATTACATTAGCCGGGTGGGGATGGCGGTGTGGAGGAAGGGGGTTTTGCACCCAAAAATGACGTTATGCTGGTTAGAGGCGAAAAATGCCTCTTACCAGCCTAGCTTCATTTCCTGATTAAAAACCAACCATACCACATGACTCCTGTCTAATAAAAGACAGGAGTCATGCCCACCACCCCAATGGCCAGCACAGGGGACAAGAGTCTCCTGGGCATGGCCATTGCACCCTGTGCCATGTGGGGGGGAGGGGCATTTCAGGTTCCCCAATGGCACATAAAAAAATATTTTAAAAATACTTACCTCTACTTACCCTACTTACCTGGGATGGGGTTCCCCCATCCTCTGGTGTCCCTCTGTTGTGGGTGGGGGTGTTCCTGGGGCTTGGGGTGGACACCTGTGGGCTCCTTCCATGGTGTTTGACCATGGAAATGTGTCCACAGTTCCCCTAACTCCTGTCCTGACCCAGGCATTGAATAATAGTGCTAAGCAGGCTTAGCACCATTATTTAGGCCCTGCTCCCCGTGCACCTTTTTTGCAGGGGAAGATAAATAAGGTGCTAGGACCTTAGAGTAATTTTGTGGACGGGAACGCCTACCTTGCATATCATTGACGCAAAGTGGTTTCACGCATCCAAAAAATGACATTAACTCCAATATTTTAGCGCTAGACGGGTCTAGCGTCAAAATATAAATGTGGAGGTAAGATTGCACTGAATTAGTGTAAAACCAATTACGCTAATTCAGCACAAAAGAAGTACAAATATGCCCATAAATACACATTTAAGTCTACAAAAGTAGTACTACTGATAAAACAGACTCTAATGTACTCAAGGCATGGCTTAGATTAAGTCAGGCAGCACACATTGTAAACCAATGGTTCACCAACACACTTCCATAGATATAATTGGAGGCAGGGAAGGGGAACTAACATATAGGGAAACATATAAAATAAGTAAATTAATTAGCATTTTCAGTGAACTTAATTTAAATTATTTTATAATTTATTATTGTTCATTATTCAAATATGAATATTAATGTCACATTTTTATATACAAAATGACATATTAATGAAATGAATGAATACATGACTTGCATCCAAGGTTATAACACAGTCAACACAACTGTTATTCTATGGGATGGATAAGAGAAAACTACAATGTAATCTAATTGAATGCATAAATAGTATAAATAAAAATGAATAAAGTTACAATATATTAGCATGTTTTAATTTGATAATAAGTGATATTTTACTGTGAAATTAATTTTCTGAACCCCTTCTGTGCCCAGGACGTAATGGTTACGTCCTGAGGCACAGTGCTTGTGTGTCCAGGACGTAACCATTACGTCCTGGGCACAGAGCCCAGAGGGAGCGCTAGCGCTCCCTCTGTGTGGTTCCCCTCCACCCCCCCAAGGCAGGGATGGAAGGGAAAGACCGTCCCCTTTTTCCCCCGAACCCAACCCCCCCTGTGACGTCAGCGCGCGGTCGCGCGCTGATTGACACAAGGTTCCAGCACGATGATCGGAAGAGAAATGCAAAGCATTTCTCTTCTGATCACGTAGAGGAGGCAAGAGAGGATTCAAGGGGAAGGAAAGGAATTTCCTTCCCTTTGAAGTCTCTCTCAGCATTTCAAAAGCCAGATTGTAAAGCAATCCGGCTTTTGAAATGCCCAGTAGACACCAGGGATTTATTTTTCTAAATGAAACTTGCATGAGGGAGCAACCCCTTGGGCAAGGGTTGTTCCCAGGGGGGGCATTTTTTTTTAAGGCCTTTTCTCCCCCAGCCCCCAGGGGGGGCAGAAACCTCTAGGCACCAGGGATAAAAAAAAAATCCCTTTTTTTTTTTATTTTAGAGATGGGGAGCAACCCCTTAGGCAAGGGTCGTTCCCATAGGTGGCAAATTATATTTAGGCCATTTCTGCCCCCCTTGGGGGCAGATTGGCCTATTTTTATGAGGCCAATCTGCCCCCAAGGGGGACAGAAACCATTAGACACCAGGGAGTTTTTTTTTTTTTTTCGTGAATTTCACGCAAGGGGAGCGACCCCTTAGGTAAGGGTCATTCCCCTGGGGGGCAAATTTATTTTAGGCCATTTCTGCCCACTTGGGGGGCAGATCGGCCTATTTGAATTAGGCCGATCTGCCCCCAAGGGGGGCAGAAACCACTAGGCACCGGGGATTTTTTTTGTTGTTGTTGTTGTTTTACAGATGGGGAGCGACCCCTTAGGCAAGGGTCGCTCCCCTGGAGGGGCAAATTGTATTTAGGCCATTTCAAGGATGGCAGAAACCACTAGGCACCAGGGATCTTTTTTTTGCGCCGTCACGCAAGGGGAGCAATCACGTAGGCAAGGGTCGCTCCCCAGAGGGGTTTGGGGGGGAGATTTATTTTAGGTCATTTCTGCTCCCCCTGGGGGCAGATCGGCCTATTGTTATTAGGCCGATCTGCCCCTAGGGGGGGCAGAAACCTCTAGGTGCCAGGGTAAAAACAAGTTTGTGTTTTTTTTTTGTTTGTTTGTTTTTTTAGAGATGGGGAGCGACCCATTAGGCAAGGGTCGCTCCCCTGGGGGGAAAATTGTATTTAGACCATTTCTGCCCCCCTTGGGGGCAGATCAGTGGATTTTAGGTCAATCTGCCCCCAAGGGGGGCAGAAACAACTAGGCACGGGGGATTTTTTTTTTGCACCAATGTCACGCAAGGGGAGCGACCCCGTAGGCAAGGGTCGCATCCCGGGGGGGTTGGGGAGGCAAATTTATTTTAGGCAATTTGTGCCCCCCCGGGGGCAGATCGGCCTATTGTTATTAGGACGATCTGCCCCGAGTGGGGGCAGAAACCTCTAGGCGCCAGGGCAAATTTTATTTATGTGTTTTTTTGTTTGTTTGTTTGTTTTTTTAGAGATGGGGAGCGACCCATTAGGCAAGGGTCGCTCCCCTGGGGGGGCAAATTGTATTTAGACCATTTCTGCCCCCCCTTGGGGGCAAATCGGCCGATTTTAGGTCAATCTGCCCCCAAGGGGGGCAGAAACAACTAGGCACCGGGGATCTTTTTTTTTGCACCAATGTCACGCAAGGGGAGCGACCCCGTAGGCAAGGGTCGCTCCCCGGGGGGGGTTGGGGGGAATTTATTTTAGGCCATTTCTGCCCTCCCTGGGGCCGGCTGATCTAGAGGCCAAAATCCACAGGTAGGCACTTTGCAAAAAACACCTCTGTTTTCTGTGAAAAAATGTGATGTGTCCATGTTCTGTTTTGGGCTATTTCCTTTTGTGGGCGCTAGGCCTACCCACACAAGTGAGGTACCATTTTTATCAGGAGACTTGGGGGAACGCTGGGTGGAAGGAAATTTGTGGCTCCTCTCAGATTCCAGAACTTTCTGTCACCAAAATGAGAGGAAAAAGTGTTTTTTGGGCCAAATTGTGAGGTTTGCAAAGGATTCTGGGTAACAGAACCTGGTCCGAGCCCCACAAGTCACCCCATCATGGATTCCCCTAGGTTTCTAGTTTTTGAAAAATGTGCTGGTTTGCTAGGTTTCCCCAGGTGCCAGCTGAGCTAGAGGCCAAAATCTAGGCTTGGTAGGCACTGTTTTCTGTGAAAAAATGTGATGAGTCCACATTGTGTTTTGGGCCATTTCCTTTCGTGGGCGCTAGGTCTACCCACACAAGTGAGGTGCCATTTTTATCGGGAGACTTGGGGGAACACAGAATAGGAAAACAAGTGTTATTGCCCCTTGTCTTTCTCTAAATCTTTTCCATCCAAATGTAAGGCAGTGTGTAAAAAAGACGTCTATTTGAGAAATGCCCTGTAATTCACATGCTAGTATGGGCACCCCGGAATTCAGAGATGTGCAAATAACCACTGCTTCTCAACACCTTATCTTGTGGCCATTTTGGAAATACAAAGGTTTTCTTGATACCTATTTTTCACTTTTTATATTTCAGCAAATGAATTGCTGTATACCCGGTATAGAATAAAAACCCATTGCAAGGTGCAGCTCATTTATTGGCTCTGGGTACCTAGAGTTCTTGATGAACCTACAAGCACTATATATCCCCGCAACCATAAGAGTCCAGCTGACATAACGGTATATTGCTTTAAAAAATCTGACATCGCAGGAAAAAGTTACAGAGTAAAACGTGGAGAAAAATGGCTGTTTTTTTCACCTCAATTTCAATATTTTTTTATTTCAGCTGTTATTTTCTGTAGGAAACACTTGTAGGATCTACACAAAATGACCCCTTGCTGAATTCAGAATTTTGTCTACTTTTCAGAAATGTTTAGCTTCCCAGGATCCAGCATTGGTTTCTCACCCATTTTGGTCACTAACTGGAAGGAGGCTGAAAGCACAAAAAGTAGTAAAAATGGGGTATGTCCCAGTAAAAAGTCAAAATTGTATTGAAAAATTGGGTTTTCCAATTCAAGTCTGCCTGTTCCTGAAAGCTGGGAAGATGGTGATCTTGCCACTACAAATTCGTTGTTGGTGCCATTTTCAGGGAAAAAACCACGAGCTGCCTTCTGCAGCCCTTTTTTCCCATTTAAAAAAAAAAACAATCCCGGTATTTTGGCTAATTTCTTGGTCTCCTTTAGGGGAACCCACAAAGTCTGGGTACCTCTAGAATCCCTAGGATGTTGGAAAAAAAGGACACAAATTTGGCGTGGGTAGCTTATGTGAACAAAAAGTTATGAGGGCCTAAGCGCGAACTGCCCCAAATAGCCAAAAAAAGGCTCGGCACAGGAGGGGGAAAAGGCCTGGCAGCGAAGGGGTTATTACCATAGGGAGATTTCAACCCCATTTGCAAAGAATACCTCTGCAAACTAGGGGAAAGTTTTCATGATAATTTTGTGGTCATAAGTTCAATGATAGGACTTTCTGCTTCCTCAGTTGAGGGGTTTCAGACTCGTTTACATCTAGGCATAAACCCATACTTTAAAATTGTCAATTGCATTCATGATGAGATTTACATTTGAGATTTACACATGCAAACTCCCCTTGAGAATAGGTCCCATAATTGTGCAAAGAGGTTTTAATATTTTCCCTTTAATAACAATTACCCAATATTTGACAACATTCCTGCAATGTCCCTAAATTAATGTTTTATTTTTTTATTTTTTATTTGAGTTTTTTGTAAATACTGCAATAAGGTACAAGGCCAAATGGGATCAAAGTCCCGGCGTTTATAAACAATTATACATCAGAGAATAATAGAAAATAAGAAAAACGGATAAAACAATAGAGTATTATCATTCGTGCTTTGAAAAACATGATGTACTGTTCAATTCCAGCATGCAATAGGAAAAGGGGATTAAGGGAGATATAGGTAGGAATAAAGGATAGAGAGTTACCGGGTAAACAGGTAAACGAGGTATCAAGTCATTGGTCACCCAGGTAATAGGTGAGAGACGATAAGAAGGGGAAACAAACGAGCAAGCTAGTCAAGCAGTGGGGCTTTTGAGTACGGGGTCATCTGATTCCCTAAGGATGCAGAGTAAGATTCTTGCTGTGTCGATATCTAAGTTGGGAACAGGTCAGAGAGCGCCTGCGTAGCAAGGCTTTCGGACGGACCTTTTTACCTTGGGGAATGCGCGATGCCAAGACAGTAGTGAATCTGGAGAGATCTGGTAGGGAGGTCGTGTCTTGTAAGAGTATGAGGGCGGGGGGGAGTGGTGACGGGAGTAACATAGATTCGGCCAGAGTGGAACTCACAGCGTCCCAGAGTGGCCGAACTTTTGGACAGTCAGTCAGGATATGTTCTAAGTCGCAGGATGTCTCTGGGCACCGCCAGCACTTCGTGTGTGGCAGGAGCCCTGTCCTGTGTAATTTCCCTGGGGACCAATGCCAGACATGCAGGACCTTAAAGAGACAGAATTTCAAACATGCCTCCCGGGTGCCTCTGTCTAGTGCTTCTAGAATGACTTCCCAGTCATCTGGATCTAGGACCTGTTGCAGTCGGGTTTGCCACTGTAGGCGCAACCTGTCCGAGAGAGGCTGGGAGTAGAGTTGTCGAATAATTAGATCATAGAGACCTGCCATTTCTCCCTTATGTTGCCCCCACTGCTGCAAGTAAGCCACTATGGGTGAGGGCTGGGACCACCGTTGGGTAGTTGCGTTCCCCCAGGAGATGCAGTTTTTGAGTTGTAAGTATCTCCATTCCTGATTCGGCTGGAAGCCGAACTCCTCCCGCAGCCTGGGTAAGGGTTTGAGCACGTCATTTTCCAGGACCTGAGAGATGGTAAGGATACCCGCCCTCCTCCACTGCGGCCAGTTGAGTACCTCACCGCCTATCCGGAGTCCACTGTTGTGCCATAGAGGCACTTGAGCGTGGATGGGGGAGGGGGGCCAAGTAGTCGGTAGGCCCTTCGCCAGGCTGCCCTGGTTGCCTTCAAAATAGGGTTCACCAAGTTGGTGGATGGAAGGTCTTCACTGTAAGGTCCCCCGAGCCCATCGTTTGCAGACAGGAGTTGTCTTTCCACAGCTATCCACAAGGGAGGGTCTGGTGCTTTCGACAATGTATTGGACAGTTGGGATAGTTGTAGAGCTAAAGAGTAGTGCTCCACCAACGGAAGCCCCATGCCCCCGTGGGAGCGACGGGCTAGGAGCTTAGCAGGCGATAGCTGTGGTCGCATGGGGCCCCACACAAATGATCTAATTAGCGCATCGATGCCTCGTAGTGTGGAGAGGGGCACTTGTAGGGGGCGAAGTCCCAGGATGTAGGTGAAACGGGGTACCGTAACCATCCTAACTGCCTGCACTCGCCCCCACATGGAGAGGCGCAGCTGGGTCCATTTTGCAAAATCTAGTTTTGCCCGCGCAATGAGGGGGTCGATATTGTCCGCCACCATGTGTGTCAGGCCTGGGTTGACTAGGACTCCCAGGCATTTGAGAAGCTTCGGTGTCCAGCGGAATGGGTAACCTAGAAGTGCTGCTTTTGTGGTTACTTGCGAGAGTGGGAGTGCCTCGCTTTTATCCCAATTAATGTGATAACCAGAGAGGGTTGCGAATTCCTCAATGACCTCTAGCAAGGCTGGTATGGATCGTTCTAGGTCCGTGACTGTTAGGAGGACGTTATCGACATATAAGTACATTTTGGAAATACCTTCGGGCAATGGAAGGCCGGTTATGGAGGTAGAGAATCAAATAGCTGCAGCCAAGGGCTCCATTGCCAGAAGGAACAGGAGAGGCGAGAGGGGGCAACCCTGTTGTGTACCTCTCCGGATAGGAAAAGGGTCTGAGAGGAAACCTCCACAGTTGCCTCTGGCCGCGGGCTGGTCATAAAGCAGCCGCACCATAGAGATGAATTTGCCTCCCAAACCAAATCTCTCCAGGGCCGTGAACAGGTAGGGCCATTCTATGCGATCAAACGCCTTTTTGGCATCTAGGGACAGTGCCAAAGCCGTCTCCGGTGAGTCCCTGGTAGTCCATAGGGTATGACATACAGTACGCAAGTGGTTCCTAGAGGTGCGGCCTGGCACAAACCCCACCTGTGTATGATGAATTAAGGACGGTACTACTTTGCGTAGTCTGTTTGCCAGGACACTTGCTAGGATTTTGATATCTCCATTTAGGAGAGAGATGGGTCGATAGCTGCCACACAGTAGGGGGTCTCTCCCAGGTTTCGGTATGATGGCTATCGTAGCATTATTGGATATGGCCCCTAATGTCTGTGTTTCACAGGCTTCGTTTAGGGCTTTGTGCAGGATATCGATCGCCTCTTTCCCTACCCATTTATAAAATTCCGCCAGGTATCTATCCTCCCCGGGTGATTTGTGATAAGGGAGGTCGGAGATAACCTTATCTATTTCCTGCATGCTTATTTCCCCTTCTATGAGGTTACGACCCTCGTCTGATAGGGAGGGGAGGTCGAGTCCCTCTAAGAAAGTGGCAGTCTGCACTGGGCTGATTGTTGTTTCCGGCGTATAAAGGCATCTGTAGAACAGCGCAAATTCGTTTGTGATAGCTTGCGGGTGCGTCAGCGTTTCCCCAGAGGATGAGCGAATAGCCGGGATGGCCAAAGAAGCTGTTCTTTGGCGAAGTTGGGCTGCCAGCAGTCGTCCAGCCTTCTCGCCTTGTTCGTAGTGTCTCCCTTGTAGCCTCTGTAGTGCATATTCGGCCTGAGTGTTATACAGCTCATTTAGGGCCATTTGGGCACGCTCTAGGTTTCGGCGTCCTAGAAGGGAGGGGTGCGCCGTGTATTGACTGGTAAATCGGCGAATATCGAGTTCCAGTGCCGTCTATTGCTCTTTCCTCTCTGTATTCATTAGCACGGCATCCCACATGAGATGTCCCCGTATCGAGTCCGCGACCCATATGATTCGACTTGAATCAACGGTGCCTAGATTATCTTGGGCGAAAGTGGTTGCATGGGCCTATAATTGTAACTTACCTTGGATGGATTGGTACCGGTGTACTGCTAGTCTCCAGGGTTTGCGGCCCGGAGATACTAGGCCCATTTGAATGGCTACAATGACTGGAGAGTGGTCTGAGAGGCCTCCTTCCAGTATGCTGTCCTCGAGGGTGTGAGCTACAAGATCGTGGGATAGAAAAAAATAATCAATCCGGGAATGGGTACCATGCAAGAGAAAAGTAAATTCTCTGTCTGCCGGATGAGTCAGCCTCCAGTGGTCTACTAGGCCATTGTCTGTGAGTATGTCAGTCTGTAGGGCTCTGTCTGCATTGTTACTTATGTCCAGGGGTCCCGTTCTGTCCAGTACCGCGTCCCTGGCTAGATTCCAATCTCCTCCTGTTGCGTAGCGGGATGCCCCTATCTAGGTAAGGAGTCGGTTGAGCTGTAGGAAAAAGAGGTGTTTGGGACCCAGTGGTGCATAGACGGAGCCCACACACATTGTTGAGTCTCCGATCTTCAGTTTGGCAAATACATAGCGGCCCTCAGGGTCAGTCCACAATTTGACCGTGAAAGGGAGGGTTTTGCCCAGTAGGATCGCCACCCCGCATTTTCTTGGGGTGTTCTCCGTGCTGGATAAGGGGGTAAGGGTGGGTTGCAGCTAAACAGGACGGTACCAACCCAGTCACGTCATAGTTTATCAGATTCGAGTCTGTGTAGATGTGTCTCTTGTAATAGGGCAATGTCCGTCTGCTTGGAGTTAAGATAGGATAGGACTTTTTTTCGCTTGATAAAATGGGTGAGGCCATTTATGTTCCATGAAATGACCCGTAGGGGTACTACTGATGCCCGATTCGTGTTGGACATCCCTACTTCTTGTGCAAACCCAACCGGGGGTATGGACACAGGGGTAGGGTAAGAGAGTGAGGGAAGTGGTTAAGAAGGGGGGGAGAGAATAAACTGGGACTGGAGTCGGGCTCTGTGAACTGAAAAGGAGGGTGGAAGGAGGGGAAAGGGACAGTAGATGTGTAGAATAGTAAGAAGAATAAAAGAGAAAGATACGGGTCAATGGAGAGGGGAAACAGATAAGCAAAACTGGAGGAAAGAGGTTAGATTAGGAGATAAAGAGGGAGATCGGGACTGGGGTCCCGGTGTACGCAAACTTTAACCGGCGAGTCTAAAACCTAGGACAATTGAGCATCGACATCTGGCCAGCGGGCCCTGTGCCAAGGAGGGCGGCGCTCGCGCAGCGCGCAGGCCCCCCCATGCAGACATCTCCGGCCGTGCTCGAGGGAGATAAGAGGCCCGAGAAGGGGGGGGTAGGTGGGGGTCACGCAGAGGGCACGCGCTGCTCTTATGACAGCTTGGATCTGGAAGTGAGATAATGTCATGCCTCTGGAAGGGGGGGAAGAGGGAGGTCCAGCGGAGGGAGCGGGAAGCAGGAGAGGTACATAGCAGGTGTCCGCATGTTTTTTTTTTTTGGGGGGAGAAAGAAAGAAAGAAACAGGGGCCGTACCTTGATCGTATCTAGGGGGTGGGGGGAGGTGCTTTTGCCGCAAGGACCGCACACCATGGGTTTATCTGAAGTGTTATGATGTACCTTTACGCTAGGCCGTGACAACTGTGATCTACTCTACTCTACGCCATCGCCCACGGTGGGCCCTCTTCGGCGTCCACTGAAGAGCCAGGACTCAGAACCCAAACCCAGTCCAAGAACCTAGAGCCCCACCCCGGCTAGGACGGGCTAGTTGTGTGTGGGAATATTGTAGTACTTCCCCCATATCCTAAAGGGTACACTAGGCCGTTTTTCCAGATGGGGTGAATAATATGGAGTGGGGGTGACGTTACTAGAAAAGAGGGGGGAAGAGCAAGAACAGTCGGGAGCAATCAAGAACAACCAAACAACCAAAACAATCAGAGACAGTCGAAGCCTATTAGAGGCACTGACTCTCGGCGTTATAATGTCTTAGGGGTGCACATAAGAATGGGTACTCATCTCTCCTTCTGGTCTTCTCTGCCGCGGGGTTCCTGCGACGTCTCCGCGACAGTCCATGGTTTACGACAGCGAAAATCCATAGGGGTGTAGTGCCCATTTTGGCCTCAGGTGGAGGGCACCGTGGGTTTCAGAGGGGATCGGGATTTATCTGTGTCCGACAGCTGTGTGTACGTCGCCACCACCTGTAATACTTGACCCCTGTCATCATAGCTTTTTGTTAGTCTCTCCAGATCTCTGCCCCTGGTTTGGGGGTCTATGGTTGGTCTTCCATCGGAATCCAGTACGGTTTCTGGCTGGCCAGCTCCCCCGGCTTGGCCCTGTGTGTCCTGGGGAAACTGGGCTGCTGCTTACATGGATTGTGTCGGGTCATGTAGGCCCTCTAGGAATGTTTTCAGGTCCTCTGGGTCGTAGAAGGTCCGTGACTCCCCGTTCTTGGTGATCCACATCCTGGCTGGCTCGAATAGGCCGAATTTCACATCCAAGGCGAGGGCGAAGGGAGAGGAAAGCTCTCCTTCGGTCTGCTGTTTCTTTGGAGAAATCAGCCGAAAGCAGATTTCAAGGGTGCCCAACCGGAGCGGACCTTGCGTTCGGGCTGTCTGTAGCAGTTGGCGGGCCTGCCCATGTCGCAGCAAGCAGGCTATGATTGGGCGAGGGCGGTCTTTTCTGTCTTGTCTCTTGAGGCCAAGCCTGTGTGCCCTTTGGAATTCCAGTGGAGGATCAAATGTTGTGTCGGCTAGTTTGGGGAGCATGTCCCATAGGTAGGAGAGGATGTCCGCGCCCTCAATGCCTTCCGGAAATCCGAGGAGGCGAATGTTGTTTCTGCGGCTTCTGTCCTCTAGATCGGTTAATTTGTTACGGAGGTGCAGGAGTTCCTGGTCTCTGTCGGTCCAGGAGGCCACTTGGGTTTCCACTGCCGCCACTCGATTGTCCAACCCGGAGATTTGTGACTGGAAGCCCGCTATCTCCAGGCGCATAGATCTTGTCTCTGCCGTTAGCGCCACCATAGCATTGTCCATACCTTCCAGTTTGTGACCCACCGCCGATATCTCCTGTAGTATTCGGTCCATTGACGTGCCTTGTGCGTCCTCTGTCATGTTGGTATGCGGGGGAGGTAGAGGGTGTGCGGCAGGGAAGTATTTCTGCTGACGCAGGAGAAGAGTAGTTGGCGGGTTGGTTTACCCTATGCTTTACCCATCGTCTTGCCCCTGGGCATTGCAGATTTCCCCATGCTGGTGAAGGTCTGGAGGATGCCTGTCCGTATCTCAGCTAGAGCGGCGAGCGTAGAAGTGATGGCAGGGGGAGGGGGTGAGGAGAGAGAGAGGGGCTCTAGTTGGTCAGTAAATTCAGATGGATACCGGTTGATCTCGTAGAAAGTCCTCAGAGAGCTGGCGACTAGATGTTTCAGCAGGATGTAAATCCGGGTACTGACGCTATTTCAGACAATGTTTCGCTATGTCGGGGGGGAGAGGCCCCCTACCGCTCTCTAGCCCTGTGTTGGTCTGGGGGGCCACAATGAAAGAGAAGGGGTAAGAGGGAGGGTGGGTTATGCCCCATAGGTCGAGCCTCCTGGCTACTTGAAGGCACTAGCATTGATATCTCTGGTCGTCATCCCTTCTTTCGTTCTCCCCTTCTTTCAATCTTTCTCCCCTTCCTCTTGTGCTTTATTTGCGTTGTCTCTGTGTCGTTACTATTGTCGTTAGTTACCCCCTCCTTCCTTGTGCTGTTATCTGGGTCCGTTTTGGATCTTGGTCCTATTTGCACTCTGTACTTTGTTGGTTCTTTCTTTGCTATAGTTATTATTGACCTTTTTTTTAAATTGTATTTATTGTTGTTTTTTTTTCCTCTTTTGTTCCTCTCGCTGCCGTTTCCTTTTTTTGCCTTCTCTCTTTCTTTTAGTTTTTTCCCTTTTTTATTTTCTCTTTCTCTGTGTTCCTTGTCCCTATCGGCGCTGTCCTCGTTGCCTCTGTGACTCTGTTGTCCTTGGTGCCTCTTCCCCCCCCCTCGCGAGCCTCCCTTGTTGTGTAGTGTGGGAGCGGGGGGCAGTCGTCGCGGGGGCCCCGGGCGTAAGGCCCTCAGTCTCCAGCCAGGTAGGGGAAGGAATTCAGAACTTTTCGGTGCAGGCTGGAGAGCTTTTTGAAGTTCGTCACCCCCAGGGGAGAGGGGGTTCGGAGAGAAGGGAGGTGCGTCCTCGGCGCCGGTCCTCTCTTCCGTTCTGGGCCGCAGCTTTCCTCTGCGGGCCTTTGTCACGTCCACCGCTCCCCCCACGCTCGGGGGAGAGGGGTTACTTTTCCTTCCTCTGGCCCAGGTCAGCGAGGGTGGACGAGCGAGACTCTGACCGCTCGCCGGCCCGACGACCGAGGTGGTAGAGAAAAAGGGGAGGTGTGTCTCTTACCCGCAGTCACTCCTCGAGAGCGGTGCCTCTCTGCGTCAGGTTGCTCCTCCACTCGAGGTCGCGGCTTGGAATCCTGCTGCGGGCCTCGGGCTCGCACTCTGCTCTCCGCACGGTGTTTCAGGGGAGGGCGCGCCTCCCGCGCCGTGAACGCCGGCCCCCCACCGTCTCCAATCTCCCACAAGTGTGCCTGCAATGTTCGGGGGCCCTCTGGTGCGCCCCCGGCGCCACCGCCCTCATCCCGGGGCCAGCCGCCTCGCAGAGCTCGGCTCCTAGGCAGCCATCATGGATCGCGGCCAGACCACGCCCCCTAAATTAATGTTTTATCAAAATACTTTAAAATGAACTATAAGAATCTACTGAAGAAAGATTATTCCCTGAAACCTGTTAAGTGTTATTTCTAAAGTCTCTCTGTCCAGTTCAACCCTTGCAACTGTCTTTTTGGACAATGAAAATGTTTTGATCACCTCCAATGGGATTTTCAATTAAGGGCATTAGTTTTGTATGTGTTTTGACCCATTTTAGAAAATAATTTCTTTACTGCAGAGTTCTCCCAGAACCTTACATTTTTGTCAATAATATTTAAAATCCTTTTTCACCATTCAAGAGGTGTTAGGTATACCATACACTACGTTTCCTTCTGTTTCTTCTTATCACTAGAACTTTATTGACTAATTTGCTCAAAACCCACTTATTGAAAGTTTCACATTTTGAAACTGCTAAGATTTTTCTGCACATATTATGATTTTTTTCATGCATGTGGATGACCCTAAAATTAAACTGTCATCTTTTTTTCCATTTTACCGACACATTTCAATTGTTTACGATTGATAATTCAATGTTGGTAAATCTGATATACTTCCTTTAAATAACTATTATTGGAAATATATTCTTTAGGCTCATAACTTAACCTGGTAAACTACAAAAGATTCTTAAGTTGGAATTTGGTTTTCCAGTTTTATTGGTCATACAATTAACTTTAGCTTAGAATTTATTAATCAAAAATTACGTTATAAATATTAGGTCATTCATAACTATCTTTGTGTGGTTATTTAGAATGTATTAAAATGATGCATATACCAGATGACCTCTAATTTTCATCTTCGGTAACTATTAATCAATCTTTTATTTCTTCAATAAACTAATTTCTACGTTTACTTGGAATAAAAGAAAGGTCAACATATCACTTTCTAAACTGAAATTAAATTAGTTGGAAGAATACATTTTCATAATTTATATCATGGCATTCTGCTTTTTTCTACAAGACAGGCGGAGCATTGGTGAAATTGATATGCCAATGTGGAAGCCCGTGCTTCATCTAAAATAGAACAAGCTTTTGAACATGCTTGTGTATCACTTAGTTACTTTTAAGCTATTTTTATGTTTGTCACTTAGACCGCCAGTGTATTCTATTACAACTTTTTAGTATAGTACTACTTTAACTACATGAATCTGATGTTTCGTATGCTTCATATTCTAAATAAATTTACATAAATTGTTTAACTGTAAAACTATGCATCATTTTAGATACAATTGCTTTACTTTAATTATGTCTTGCTACTTTCAAATTTCCCTTTTCTTTCCTATTTATTGTTAAACAAAGTGTATATTGTTATACTTAACATTGCTTGTCTTTTTTGTAAATTATTGATTATTTTGATATAATATTATTTATTTTTTAATTGTCATATGTTTTTGCTGATATCACGAAGCAATTTCTATACTCTGAAAGACAACCTTTACTACCTGATGTCTTTTCCTTCATACAAAATGTAAAACATAAAAATCTGCAACCTTCTGTAGAGTGATAGAACTTCACCAACTAAATTAAGGAAGTGCTTTTAAAAACTATATTTAAAGCCTCCTATTGCTGAACGATGCTGCTAGTGGTTTTCTCCTAAATGACGACTGTTCCAAAGAAGAGTGCAGTTAATTCCCCTTTAAAGTCTGAAGTTCTCCATAGAAGTGTCATTGCTACCCCTATAAATGTTTGGCAATCAATCAGAGAAGGGTTGTCATTGTGATTAAAGCTACAGCATTACTGCTAAGAAGTGGTTTTCACATCCCAAAAATGTGCTGCATACTTCCGATAAGCATGCATATTGCCCCAATACTATCCTTCATTCCTCTTCCGAGTACATTTTAAAGAATGGCAGTAAAACAGAGAACTACTGGCAAAGTCACTTTAACATGCTTTCAGTCCTACCAAAACATGCATGAATCAATAGAATGAAATACTGCTGGTTTGAAGAGAGGTGCTAGCACTGTCCTAACAAAAGTTTGGATATCCTCCTGAGGAGGGATGATAGTGCACCATGCAAAGTTTGATAGTTCTGTTTAGTGCTTTACAATAGATGATTAAATGTGCATGAGCTCAACAGTCTCGAGTGAGTGCTTCCTACACAGAAGTGCTGGTATTCTTTAATTCACGGAAGTACTGTATCAGTTCTGACATTTGCTTGGACCCACAATAAGCATATAACATTTAGAAACTGACATACCAGTAGATTGGAAGTGAAAGAGATTCAAATGTCAGATTATATTTTGTCCTGGAGTGATGGTTCAGAGATTATGAGTTTCCACAAATTTAATTTAGCAAAAAGGAGCACACGTCACACAATGGAGATTATTTTTATTAAACAGAAATGAGAAACTGTTTGAATTCTATAAAACCAGAAAGATGTTAGCAAGGAAATATGAGTGCAAGCATATTACCTGCATTCAAACTGAAATTGAAAAAAGTTCATACACAAAAAGAGAAACATTAAATTTACATTTGTATGCTCACTTATTACTCACGCCTTCACAGTTGAGAAGTGGTAGCTCCAAAGGCACAAAGCAATGCCACAAACCAGCTTTTCCGGCACCTGAAGTAAAGTACTCTTGTACCAACATTACATAATTTTCATAATAAAAAAATTAAGTGGGCAACCCAAAAGATATGAGAGAATTTGGGTTTGAGCAGTGGGAAGAGTCGATTGGTGAAATTCTTTCTTGGATCAGGAGAGGCATTTAGGAGCACTAAAAGCAGCACACACAGATCAGAGATGGGGTTTGTGCACATCGAGAATGCTTACCCCATAGAGCTGTAACAATAGTCTGATTAAACGAGTAAGCATGCAAAATTAAGGTTAACTCACGGTCATACTTAACTGACCAGTCTGAGCCCAAGGAGAATGCATGCAGAAACCATAATGCTGAATACTTGCATTTTTCACCCACAGAGAAAGGTCTGAGCGACAGTGATGCAGGACCTGATCTACTTCTCCACCGTGAAGAAATGCTGCTAAGCTGTAGCCAGGGCCCTTTTTTTTAAATAATCACGAGCAGAGCTGTGACTTAATTCATTGTGCCCAAAATGAACAGGCACTTAGTATTATGTACCCTGTCTTGGCTGTCGAAATGCTGAAACTAACAGGTTCAGAGCTATGGACACCAATAAGGGTACATAAGCTGCTGAAACCCATGAGATGTTAAGCTAGTGACCCAGAAGCATAGGGAGAAAACAGAGACTGAACTTGAAAAGTGAGGGCCAAAGAATGTTTAAAGGGTAAAGGCACAGTGATTTGGTTATTCTTGTCTTTGTATTCTAGTACATCACGATCCCAATATGACCACCCAAAATATCATAACATCGCACCTTTTGTTGTTGCTCCATGGGATTTCAGGTGGTCAATGTGTGGTCTGACTGACCCAAATCTTTAAAGGGATAATGTAATATGCTAGCCAAGTTAATGTCAGTCTCACACCCAAGACTTTAAAATATATATCAGCTTCAATAAAAAATACCAAACATTGCATTATGTATATAACGCATATGTAAGAAAACAATTGAAAGTATCAAAAAGTGTTAGCATTCTTTGTACTAAATAGAATCATGGCTATTGCCAAAAACAACTACTCTATTCCAGCATCCTCCGGTTACCCAAGAAGAAACTTGTAACTGGACTGCCAACCACCTGAAGTGCCGCTTCAGTTTATACCTCAATTGTTTTAAGGGTTATCCTTACTCCCTTCCCTGCCCATATAAAGCTACAGATATCACTCTGAAGCCTCCTGATAATGACAGGATCACAAATGAATCCAGTTTAAAAAAAACAATAGTTGGGAAAGAATGTACATCTCTACTTAATTTACTCTGCCAAAAAAAGGCAGAGGTAGGTTCAACAATTTCTGAAATATGTTCTTAATCTCTACTGCAACCTTACCCAGATTCTTCTGAGACACAAACTCCAAATCCTGATAATTATCTACTACCAGATATTTCATTTGGGTACATACTGGCCTATCACAGTTTGCTGTATTATAGGTCATGATTTCAATCTTTTCTTGGTTAATAGCATAATCAGCAAAAACACCAAAATGTCTGGCAAACCCTTGAAAAATGCAGATTACAATCTCTAGTTGGGTGGTGAAAATGATTAAATCCTCCACTTACAATGCAATCTATTCCTGGTGCCCGCTGCAATTAAAAGGAACCATTTTCTTTTCTTGTCCTAATGGCCAGGGCTAAGGGTGCAATATACAGATCAAAAAGAATGAATGAGAAGGAACCCTCCTGCCCCATGCCCTCCTGATCATAAACTCTTCCTCGATCTTATTATTTATCAATATTCTTGCAGATGGAGTATTATGCAAAGATTTAATTGCCCCAGTGAAATTGTGGGGGATCCCATACGTTCTTATACAAGCCCAAAGGAACTCTCAGTTCCCCTGTTCAAAGGCCTTAACTGCATTTCATATTATCAGGCCCGGAGGTACATAAAGGTACAGGTATTGCTATAATAACCTGATGTACTAACTCATTCAATTGTCTTCCTGGCACAAAAACCTTCTGATTGTCCATCACCAATTTCCCTGCTACTCCACTAGTCTCTTGGCCAATAGGGCTACAAAGATTTTGTAGTCTGCATTTAACAGTGATATTGGATTGTAAAACTCACACTTATTTGGGGATTTATTTGGTTTCAATAATACCATTATTGTTGCTTCACGCCACAACAGGTGATGGTAGTGCTGCTTACTCAGGATGCTTTTAAACAATGCGTACCACACAGAGAATAATTCATGAGCAACAACCTGATACACCTCCCCTGGTAAACTGTTTGGGCCAGGCGCTTTACCTGTCTTAATTGTTGCAATTGCTTCTTTTATCTCCTCTTCTGAGATTTCTTGTGCTAGTTTTACCTGCACTTGGGGATCCAACATGGGCAGCTGCAAACCATTAAGTCAGGCATCTCTCTTCTACTTTTACAAACCAAGCTTTTCCTTGTACAAAGCCTGGTAGAAATTATGGAAGACCTTACCTGTCCTCACGTCATCAATGTAGGGTTCAGTTCCCAGTTGCTCTTGAATGCTTGCTATTTTATTCCTGGCATTTTGTGACCTGACTTCACAAGCCAGAGTTTACCTATCCTCTTGGCGTATTTGAAATGCTACAAATTGCTAACATGCCATTTCTCATACACCTTCCGTTCAGTTAGCATTTTACTACTTGCTTTGAATTTTTCTAGTTGGGATCTAGGGGTCAGATGTGCAAAGGGTTTTGCATTCGCAAATGGGCCGATTTGCAGAATCAGGTTGTTTGCAACCCCAAAAAAACATTTTGGGATATACTAACCCTATTTTGCAATTCAGTAATCTATTACTAAATGGAAAAATAGGTTTGTGAGTCGGTATTAGGATGGGCGTGTTAAGGACGTCCAGTTCTAATAGTGAGTTGTAGGGGGATATATGAATGTTTTGTAACCAGAATGCAGTCGCAAAACATTTGCAGTTTACCACCAGCTTCAAGTTGGTGGTAACGATTTGCAAATGGGGAGAGTCCCAAACAGACCCCTTCCTATTTGCAAATGTGAGTGCAAACATTTTTTAGGAGCAGGCAGTGGTCCCACAAACCACTGCCTACTCTTAAAAAATGAAAAGAAAACATACTTTTTGTTTTTGCAATTCATCCCGTTTTCCTTTAAGGAAAATCGGTGCGTTACAAAAAAAATGCTTTATTGACAAAGCAGACACAGATATGGTGGTCTGCTGACCCCAGCAGGCTACATCACTGAGTTTGTAGCCATTCACAATGGGTCGTAAATTGCGACCTGCCTCATGAATATTGATGAAATAGGTCCAGTTGTGACCCACTGCAAATTGCTAAATGTGTCTGAGACACATTTGTGCATCACAGTTTGAGATTTCCTAATTGCAAATCGCAAAGGCTCGCAATTACGAATCGCAAACTAGATTCTTCGAACATTTGGTCCAAGGTCTCTCTTGTTCAGTGACTGACCCTGCCTCTATTAACGGTCTTCCCACTCATCCATTAGGAGCACCAACCTACGCTTCTCAGCCTTTTCAGCTCTAAAATGCTTCTTTGTTCATTTTATAATCACCCCATGAATATATGTGTCATACGCATCCCACACAATACTTGTAGAGATGCTAACCAGATTGATATTCATAAAAAGACTTGTACATTTCCCTAACTCCTTTGTTAGGGAAGGGTTTGCTAAAAATCTTTCCACTATCCACTTTTGCACTCTAACCTTTTCCATTGCTGCTAGCTCCAAACTCACTATGCTGTGGTCTGATAAAAACAATGGAATATATTTAACCACTTCAACTTGATGTGTTAGGTTCCTAATCTAGTAGCCAGTAATCTATACACAATCTATGCCCTTATTTCTTACAATGGAATCAAAAAACTTTCTTCCATCCCTTTTCTCAATTTCCAAATGGCTACAAAACACAGATCTTCCATGTTTTTTTTTTACTACTGCCACCATTGTAGGGGAATTATAATGTGGGTGACTTGTTGAGCAGTCTAAGGTCATGCTCAGGAGTGTATTAAATTCACACCTTGATGTTTGGTGCATTCTACACTAAAATATTCTGAAACAACCACGTGGGGGTCTCTGTGTTGCCCAGATTGGGCCTATAGTATAATAACATGTTATACAGGTTTCCCCATCAAGCTGTAATGCTACAATTAACCATCTTCCATCTGATCTTCTTCAGCAGTGAGGAACTGAACATTCAAATTTGCCATGATTATAATTGCAAACCTTTTACTACTTGTTAACTACAAACTACTTGCTGGACCCATGCAACCTTACATAGACTTTTACATTCTTCCTCGTTTAGATGATTTTCTTGAAGGATAATGATATGTGCCTGCAACCTCTGAAATGCTGTAAAAATACAGCTTTGCCTCTTCAATTCCCACAACCTG
Organism: Pleurodeles waltl; assembly: GCF_031143425.1. Lineage (NCBI taxonomy): Eukaryota > Metazoa > Chordata > Amphibia > Caudata > Salamandridae > Pleurodeles > Pleurodeles waltl. The sequence continues at coordinate 360,570,154 of NC_090442.1, read as the reverse complement.
TTGACATTCCATGAGACCAGTCTAATACACGGGGCTTCCATCCCCAGCATTGATAGCTATACTGATCCTGAAGTATGAACCAGCCCATATCCTGTAGTACAGTAAGGTGAAAACTGAGAACAAACTTTAGCGGAATAAGGACTAACTTTTTTGTGTTTTTCCAAAGCTCCTCACAAGTACAAAACTCTCCATTAGAAAGATAAATTATTTGGCCACAGTAAGCCATTTGAGCACTCCCAGCCTCCCCTTCAGACCATCTTCCATAAGAAAAAAGAAATAACAGCCTAAGGTTAACCCTTTCCCTTTCATCATGTTAATGAGTCCCTTTAGTTTCAAATTTACCTTATGTGCTGCTCTCCCTATGGAGTAATATTCTAAATGTATTCCCTTGTGGACTTAATCCACTGTACCAGCCTATCCTCACCCTCTTCACTCTAAGTTATGTGCATCTTATTACAAATCTTGACAGTACCTGGATGCCCTTGTGGGTGATTAATCACAGTAAATAATATTGATTTAATGTAGTGACATCACTTTTAAGAGTGCCCACAATATTAACTGGGCCTTTGCCCCACTTTCTGTAGTTCGCTCAGTCTCCTTCCAGTTGCTATTGCCCTTCCTTAGTAGCACGACAAAGTTCCAACCTAATCCCACATGTAAAATTTTATAAGCAAACAACATACTTTTCAGGGCAGCCAAGAGAATTTCTTATTTTTCTAAAATGGAGCGAAAAGTGGCAAGAATCTTCCTGGGCCTACTTCTGTTAGGATTGAGTCTGGCAGGGTCCCTATGTATCCTCTGTATTTCCTTTGCAAGCTCTCCGTTTAGGTTGTCCATCTTTTCCTTGAATAACCCTGCTTGAATTAAGACAGTCACAAATGCCCTTTTATCCGTTCCTTCTGCACCCTCTGGCATATTCATGGTCATTGTGTTATTTCTCCTTGTCTCATTCTCCAAACTCTCCAGTGTTTCTTGTTTTGATGGTTCTCTTTGTTTGGGGGTTGCAAGTTCCCTGGTGTTTCTCTCCACTGTTGCCTTTGTGGCAGCTACTTTAAAAATGGGCATTCCCTCCAGCAAATGTCATCCAACTTTCTGCTTGGCATATGACACAGGTTTGTGGATTTCTATTTAATTTAGGGTCAAAATGTCAAACCTATCTTTATCTCTTCTGAGATGCCTCTTAGTATCCTCTTAAACACCCCTCCAAGTCCTTATCAGTCCCTTTGCCATTTCTTATAATGATCTCCATAGAGGTTCATAGTAAACAGGACCTGCCACTGCACCAGAGTTGCCATCAGACTCTTCTTTATTGGCAAGTTGCAATAAGGCCTCAAACCTGTTAGATAATGGGATCTTAGCCTCACCAGCTTCACCCACTGCTCCCTCATCACCTCCCATTGTTTCAGCCTGGTCAGACGTTTGCGACCCCAAGGCACTTTATGGTTCTTTAAGCTCTTTAACCCCCAAGTCCTTTCCTCTCACAATATCTCAGTGTAATTTTGCCATTGAAGAGGGGCACCTTTCTCTTCCACCACTGACCGGGGGGGCCTTACAATCTCTTCAGACACTCCAAGCAAAGGTACCTCTGGCATTACACCAGCTACAGACAAAGCGGGAGGACTTATGATCATAAAGTATGTCAGTAAAGAAGATCATGGCTTTAGAAAGTTATGGTTTCTAGAATTACAAAGGGTCATTGGTCATCAAACTGGCGGATCATAGTTGGTATCTACTCAACCTATGTTGATGAGTACCATTGCAGAGTCTCTGAATTTTGGGAGATGAGGGAGTTCAGAGCACTTTTACTGGGATTAATTGATCCCTCTTTCTCGCTGTGCTCCTTATAGTATGGTACCCCCACAGATAATGCAGACACAATGGCCCACTCACTTAGGGATCCCTCCCAGCCTCACCAACATTGGGCTCATACTTTCTCAGGGGCATACTGCCATCTTCACCATTTTTTATGCTGTATCTGTGATCTCAAACTTGTTGCTGGGTGCAGTCTTCTGACCTTGTGCTGGTACAGGCACTCTGCCGCCAGAAAGGAGACCTCCACACAGCTGCCCACTACCTGGCGAGGGTTTTCAAAACAGTGGTACATTTTTAGTACAGTGGTAAGACAAATATGTATCCAGAATTGTTGAAAGGGTTATTTTGTTGACAAAGTTGAGGCCCCAGAATGAGTGAGATGTCAAATATTAAGAAAGAGAATATAAGCATCTAAGTAATTTGCTACAAAAAAGTAAGAAACATTTGTCAGAGCAACCAAAAGGAAAATATAGGCAAGCAAAGAATGGCAGAGAAATGTATAGCAAAAACAACTTGATTTAACCTTGAACACAGAAAGAGAATATAAAGATGAAATTACACGCTTTGCGAAAAGTGAACAGATAACTCACCAAGCCCAGGCAGTTTTAGACCCCTGTTTTACAAGGTCTGTTCAATACTTTATTCAAGAGTACTATGGCTCCCTCCTTGACAAATGCAGCAGTTTCAATCATCTTGAAAGCAGGGAAAGCTATTTCTTATTTCAGTGATTATAGAACTATATCACTGCTAAACGTTATCTCAGAAAAATCACATCTGTCTTGCGAGTTAGTCTGGGAGACGTGAATCAATCTGGGTTATCACCAGGAGGGTGCTGTGGTGATAACCCCTAATAAGGGTATACACATTATTGACAACAAATAAAGATCCAATAGGAATGCTGTTAGACTTGCCAGCCTTAGGGTGGTATTCCTTCAATCTTGTTGGCCTGTTTGCCTCATATTTGTGCTGTATCTCTTTGTTGGTCTTAGCACTTTTTCATTGCTGACCAGTTCTAAAGTGCATGTGCTTCCACTGCGACTTCGATTTGGCATTCAAAAACCTCTTGTCAAGTCTTAAACTCCCCTTTACTTAAATATAAGTCACCCCTAGGGTAGGCCCTAGCTAGTCTTCAGGACAGGCTGCTATGTAAGTAAAAGGCAGGACATGTGCCTTTAAGTTTTACATGTCCTGGCAGTGAAAAACTCCCAAAGTTGTTTTCGACTACTGTGAGGCCTACTCCTCTCATAGTTCAGCGTAGGGAATGTCTCTATATGCTTTTAGGCTGTAATTCCCTAGGAAACGAGCAGATGCATCATATTTTATATCATTGAATGGTAATGATAAGTCCTCTTTACTGGTAAAGTCGGATTTAACATTAATATTTTAGAAATGTCACTTTTAGAAAGTTGGCATTTTTCTGCTTTTAGTGCTCTGTGTGCCTTGCAGCCTGTTTCCAATACACATCTGGGGTGGGTGACAGCTGCACTTTGATCATTCCCTCTGGAAAGCTACAAACACAGGAAGGTTAGATGTGTCTAAGCACTCATCTGCATTATGTTGGCTCTTCCTGGACAGGAAACATTGAGGGGAACTGGCACTTACACCTGAAAAGGGAGTCCCTGTCCCCACAAAAATGGCTGATTACAGCCTATTGATAGTCTGGAGTCAGGGATGAGGGAAAAAGGACCTCTGTGCACCTCCAAGACCCTTCCTTGAAGTCATTCCCACTTCAAAGGCACATTTGGGGATAAGAACTGGGTCTCTGACCGTACCAAATCAGTACACTACTGGAACTGTGTAGAACTCCGCCAGGATTAACGACTGATGTGCTACAAGGAGTGCCTCTCTGCTGGGCTGCTTTCATCTGAACCGACAGTGACTACAAGGGCTTATTGGCTTGCCCTCTGTTCTCCTGCAGTCTCAGGGACATAAATGACTGCCTGCAACCTAAAACCACCACCTGGACTCTGTCTGCTGTGAGACCTGCTCTGCCAAGTCGTGTCAATGCAGGTCCGGCCCTTGGCAGTGAGGATCTGTGCTGCAACTCAAAAACATCCACACATCAATGAACTTTGCACCAATCACAGCCAATGCATTTCCTCTCAACACCTATGCATCGCTGCTGCTGCCCGATTTGTTGGTACTGCAGTGGTGACTGAGTGATGCATAGTCCCTGGATTCCAACGCATCTCAAATCTGCGTGACTTGGCACCAACCCATTGCTCCACCCTAGTGGTTTAACAACGATGTATCATTTTGACACTTACACTGTCTGATCTTCGACACAACCTTGATGCTGCATGACTTGGAATTGACATATCACCTACATCAACTCGATCGACAGCGCTTCTAAGCACTATTTTTAGTTTATTCTTTAAAAATTCATATCTTGCTTTCTACTGATTGTATTTGTGCCATTTTGGTGTTGTGTGACGCATAAACATATAATCTATGTCTTTAATCCTGTGTGGAGTACTTCTTATGGTGTATCCATTGTGTTACTTTGTGTGTGTTCCACAAATACTTTACACAGTGCCTCTTTAGATAAGCCTGCCTGCTTTGTGCCAAGCGACCAAAGGGTGACCACTGGTTCTGTGTATCTAGCTTACCCTTACTAGAATTGGTGGTGCCTGCTTGTACTGTGTGCCTACGCTGACAGCCAGAGACCCCATTTCTAACAAAAACCCACCTGCTTTCACGAGAAGGCAACTGAACGGGAGAAATGGCAGTGCTTGAGCAAAACATTGAAAAGGCTTGACCTTGGGCAATGTTTTTTTTAGTTGGGTTCTTTATTTATGAGGGCACCCTCATTGATTGTATGGAGCAGTTTTGTTTCATCACAATCACTTGCTATACAGATGGAAGGCTGAGTTGTCCTCTCTTTTCTCTCAAATCTGCTCCTAGTATGGAACCACTTGTGGAGAGGAGCCAAAGGCATATCAACATTCATGAAGTTCAGAGTCTTTGGTCAACTCTCTGGCTCTAAAGTTTTTTAAAAAAACATGTGTTTCATATCATTGCCTCATGCTCACTGAGCCATTGGATTGAAGCTAGCCTGGCTCATTAGGGGTGATAACCCAAACCCGATCCCAAGATGCTTGTTTCCAGTCCAGGGAGGATCTGGCCTGGCAGTTCAGGCTGGACTGTTCCCATGGGGAGCAGGGTCAAGACTGATTTGCAAAAGGCTGGGTCCAATCTGGTATGGCGTGGTGGTCAAAAAAACAATGGCTTAAATTCAGATATTTGTGACTTGGGGTGAATGTTTGTATTGGTTAATATTGCGTCTATCATCTGTGCACTTAGCAGCCTCAACCCTGACAATGTTGTAGAGGACGTGATCTAGTTATTTTTGTGATTGTCCTGTGCGGTGTGCAGGCACCAGTTATGCCCACCCCGAAAGACGCAGGGCCTCACAGTTTCTGCATCCAGAAAAGGGATGATAAAGCTTGAGCTCAAGAGCTCACGCACTTTCCTTCTGTTCAGTGATTTGTTTGGTGGCACATTCCTGGATACTTCCTTAAGATGCCTACCACAGATATTGTGTTTTCCCATCATTATTATTTTTGTCTTAAAGATTCTTAAATGTGCTGTCTTCTGGATTTCCCTTTCCTGCTGACATTGTCCTGTGCACAAACCCCAATCTGAGTTCAGCCTTTTTTCGCCATTGATCACTTAGCTAGTGCAAGCCCTGGATTTGATAGGTTTTCTTTCTGTCACTTTAATGCTCCATGGTTGGTATGAGGGATCAACAGAAAAGAAAGTGAGAAACAAGCCTATATAGGCAGTAGACTCTACAATTTGGTAAGATGCATTCATATTCACAAATTACATTGAAGTACCTATTCTTCATGGAATCTTGCTAGCTAGAAGTCACCCTTTTGTGGAACCTCTGAATCTCCTGGGACTGGAACAGACAACAGATTGTATTAAAGTCTAGAGGCCCAATTCACAAAGGTAAACTGAGATGTTTGGTCTAAACTTAGAAGCGAACATAAAGACACTACTCTTAAATGCCCTTTGTGAATTCCCAAAGTCATAAGTTTAGAACAAACGTCTAAGTTTACCTTTGTGAATCAGAAGTTATTTGGGGCTTACTACGAGTTTGACCGTCGGATAAGCCGACGGCCAAAGTCATGGGGAAGACACCACCGTCATACCGGTGGCATCCCCCCAAGCGTATTACAATGTTCCGACCTGGCTGACCAGTGGGAACATTGTATTACGCGTTCCCATTGGGCTGACCGTGGGAACAGTGCCCCCTTAAGGAAGCCAAGGCCAATACCATAGCACACCAGCAACATTGGAAAATGCACTGTCTGCAACTCAGACAGTGCACATTCAAATGGTGCTGGGCAGGGGGGCCTTTGCACTGCCCATGCCATAGGTATGGGCAATGTAGGGGTTCCAATGTGGACCCCGCCACTGACTTTTAGCCAGCCTTTCCATGTTGGGGTGACCACCGTGGAAAAGCTGGTGGAAAGTTGAGTTGTAATCAGCACAGTGGTGCTGAGTTCAGCGCCGCCGTGGCTGAGTAGAACTCAGTCCACCATCAGCCTGTCGGGAACAATATTCCTGTTGGTGACAGCGGTCTTTAGGCGGGTTGTCCCACCAGTGTTGTAATGTGGCAGTCAGACTGTCTGCAGTGTGGCGGTCTGACCATCACCAGAAGTCTGGCAGTCCTCGGACCGCCACACTCATAAAGTTATTACTTCTTTGCTGAAGATATTTGATCCTAAAACATCTGGTGTGATATTTTTTGTGGGCTTTTGTATTTAACTTCATGTGATTTGTATCAAGAAGTCAGAAGCAAGATATTTCTCAATATTGGTCCTTTTTACATAGGTTATAGGTAATTGGGAATCTTAGGGAGCATTCACATCAGTTCACCTTTTTAGGCTTAAAGTCGTACTATTTTCATTCCTTTTTAAGACGTGTTGCATGCACTCACATGCATTCCAGGATTCAAATAGTAGGAAAGAGGGAATTTTATTGGTAGGCAAAAGATAAAACAGAATTAATTGAATTACTACTATTCATGAATTAAGGTATTGTCACTTACTGATCTCACTTACCTTTAATAGATGCATATCAGACAAAGCCAAATGGACCAGTGCAGAGGTGTTCACGTCCAGAGGGATTGATTTAGCAGAGCACGCTGGTTTTCATTTCTTTATTGTCCACTTCTTTCCCCTGACCACAAATTAGTCCTGTATTCTTTGTATAGGAGTCGGATGGATATAGTGGTTGGGTAGTGCTGGGAACTTTCTTTCAGGATTGACTCTTGTTCCTACAGGATAGGACAACTTAAAAGTAAAAACTCAGTGCAGGATAGTGCATAATATCACAAACTAGGGTGTTTGAATTATTGCAGTAGCTTGTCTCAAACCAGAGAAACATTTATTCTGAGTTCCAGGGGCTCATTATGAGATTGGCGTTCCCAACGCGAGACCGCAAAATCCATAGGGAGGACATAATCGCCATGGCAGTGGCGTCCCCCCACCCTATTTCAAGGTTTCCACTGGCCTAACCTGGCTGACTGGTGGAATCCTTGAAATAGAGCATTCCCGCTGGTCAGACTGGCGTGAACAGTGCTATGAGATACCACTCGACTCCCTTGAAGGAGCCGAGTGCTATCTTGTAGCACAGAGAGGGCCGACCAGCACTCTCGGAACGTGCTCTGTCAGCAAAGCAAAGCAGACAGGGTGCATTGCGAGGATGCTGGGCAGGGGGACCTCTGCACTGCCGATGCAGTGCACGGACATTGGCAGTGCGGGGGCCCCCATGTGTACACTGCACTTGTTCTCCACCAACCTTTTCATGGTGGGGAAACCGGCATGAAAATGCTGGCAGAGAACAACGTTGTAATCAGCAGGACAGCACTGATTTCAGCACCACCCTTGCTGATTACAACCAAGACCGCCATCTGTGATCCTGACAAGGTCGGTGGTCTTTAGGTCACTAGTTTTTCTCATATGACAGGCTACAACCTTTACATTGAAAACAGTTTTTGGGGCTAGTCACTGTACAAGCATTCCAAGGATGACAGAGTAAATTATTATGTTGCCCTGATGGAGGTTTCACCAACTAAATTTTGAAATGTACCCTGGCCCAGCGGGCATTTCAAGTACTGACAGGACCTGCCTTCATAGCATTTCCTGTCAACACATCATAAGTTTCATGTACGGCTCAATCAACATGATAGCCATACACATTTTTTTATTTCCGAAAGAAAATCCGAAAGAGGGGTTTTCTTTTTAGAAATAACATCATAAAATCCCCCCTCATCATTAAAGTTTCTTCCCATGGCAAAGGGGTATTGAGCACTTTTCAGTGAGCCTCACCACCATGTTTTCCCTGACAGTGAGGAGCATTGAAAAATGGCTGTGTTTCAGCCCAGCAAAACTAGGTGGGTGGACATACATCCAGACCTCTAATTACTCCTATTCTGTCGGACCAATGTAGAGGTTTGACCATGGCGGAGACTGAGTAGTCTCTGCCGTCATAAAACTATGGACCCCCCAAATTTAAATCAGGCTTATGGACCATCATGTTGGTGAGGAGGGAATCAATTACCAACATACAAATCAGGCCCTGAGTTATTGGACGTACCACTTTTAAGAGCTAGGCATCCTACCATGAGGGCTATAAGGCCTATTTATGGGTGACTTTTTTACTATTTAAAAGCAAGGTTCTGTTGTATCTAACTAGTAATTTTGAAAGTTAAAAAGCTGCAAAACTCAGGCTACGAAGGTAGCCCTGAAGTCATGTTTGTCATGTAGATGGCAGTCCACAGGTAAATTTTTACTTTTGCATGCCATTGTTGTATTTCTTGCACCAATAACTATGGCCTTACTGGGAAGTTAAAGCATTCAATTCAGAGATAGTCAATTTTACCAAATTTTAGGAGTCAAAGCACATACGCTCGGAAAGTTTGACCAAAATATTGAATCAAAAATAACATGTTTTAGAAATACCAAAAATGTTGAGATGTCAAAAGTTCATGGGACTTATTATTGAAGGTAATAATATCATTGTTTTAGGTATTTATTATTGTTTGAACAAAGTTGTATACTATATATTTTTTAATATCCGTGTATATAATATTGTTTATAATTAGTTTGATACATGTTATTTATTTTAATAAGATATTATTAGTATTGTTTTTACTTTGCCCCAATATATTTTATATTTTTTTCAAGAAATGTTACTTCTTTATTTCATTAGAAATTGTTAACTTGGTATCAAGTTATTGGGTTTCTAAGGGATTACGGTGGACAGTGTTTAATAAATTAATTATTAATGTCACTCATTTATAATTCATTTTAATTTCATTTATTGTTCAATTTCTATTTGATTATGTAAAAGAATTAATTTATTGTAAGTTTACTCATTTACTGATTTGTTTTTAATTAATTGTTAATTTGTTGACCAATTTACTTATTTTTTAATTGTGTTAACTAATTCTTTATTCACTAATTCTATTAATTTATATTTTTTAGGCATTTAAATTGTTATTAACCATTTATCTTTTTATATGTTTTATTCATTTTATCTGTCAGTGTTTTTATGGTAGCAGAATATCTGACAATATGTTTCATTTTTGTTTTACTCTTTATTTAATTTATAATATACATTTTCTATTTAATGAATTCAATGGTATTAGTTTTATATTTAAGAAGTGTTTCCTATTTTAAACATATTTTAAAATGTACATTTTACATTCCATATTTATATGTTTTATTTATGAAATTTAGGAGTGGGAATTGAAAATCTGATAACTTTAAAGTCCAACACTTTCTCTACTGTTGCTTATATTGGGATGGGAATAATAAATCTGACCCCTCCAAAGTCCAGCACTTTCAATACTTTTGCTTACGTTGGAGTGGGACTGGTAAATTTGACCCCTCCAAAACCAACGCTTTCCCTACAGCTGTTAAGGTTAAAGTGGAAATAGTAAATCTGACTCCACCGACCCCTCCAAAGTCCAACACTTTCCCTACAGCTGCTCATATTGGAGTGGAAATAGTAAATCTGACCACTCTCAAATCCAACACTTTCTTTACTGTTCCCTTAGATTTGAATGGGAATAGTAAATTTGACTATCAAAAGTCCAACACTTCCCTATTTTTGTCCTCATTTAGCATATCAAATATCTCATGCTTTTGCCGGCTCAAGACGTTTTTGATTCTAGCATTGTCCTATAAGAATGCACCTTGTCTTCGATCCCCAGAGGAGTCACTAATTTCTAACCACTTAAGTGGTCAGAGAGTACTTTGTGATATATTCATGGGACTCGTCCTGTTCCTGATTCCGCCACTGATCCACATGTAACCATATTGTCACTCTGGTGCTATCATTACATTTTGTATCCAGGTCAGAAACATAACAAAGTTTAACTAGCTATTATTGTGGAGGTGGGGCATAGATAGGATACATTTCTTTAAAAATGTCAGTCTTGCTATAAGAATAAAATAAAACAACAATCTTTTTGTGAGCCCTAATTAGATGTGCAGCCTGGGCTTAATCATTATTACGAAAAATAATTAGGGTCTGGCTTACCAATATTTCTACAGTAAGAATCTTACATATCTCTTTCAAAAATGTCATTACTTCTCACTGTAGGAGGCTAGCCTGGTTTGTAATGGGTACCTTAGGTACTGAGGAAATTCGATTTTTAATACGATCGTATCGACCCGCCATTTTGTGGCCCGCCGCCATTTTATGTTGCCTTCACTCAGGCAGCACAGCGAACGAAGTCCATTCTGCCTTTTCTGCTTATTCTGCAACATGGTGTTCAAAACAGCCTTCTGCCTCTATCTTTACAAGGCTGGTATTAAGGTCTGACCGAGTACACTAATCCCTGTCTGGTTTTCTAATCCTTGTTTCAACTATCTGTAGGCTCACACTATTCTCCGCCGATCTTATCTTATCGTCTGGCCTTCGCTGTCCTTTGCTAGTATTCTCTCATTTCACAACTGTCCTCCAAACGCACACAAACTTATTGCACCACATGCAACTTCGTTGTGGATCGGTTAATGAATTAGTTCAAGGGAGGGGTGACAAACACAGCTGGAGGGGAGGCAACCTTAAGTCACTTGATACTTTGTTTTCCAATTCCTTCTATTGGTGCTGTCTTGTTTTCCGACATTTCTATTGGCTCTGTTCTATCTTTACATTATTCTTACTGGCTCCTTTCTATGTGTTCTGGGAGTGTATGTAGTTAATAAATGGTTTTTATACGGTATATAAGATTGTGCGCCACAAAGTAAAGTGGCAGTCTCCTGAGAACATACCTTGTGTACTTCTTGGACAACTGTACTAGCTGCAGCTAATAAAATCTGATCTTTTACGCCTGACAGAGTGTCCCGTGTCTCTGTTAGTTGAGGCAGGTGAATCCAAGGAGATTTCAGGCGTACCCTGCGCCGCCAGGCCCATAAGGTTCTGGTTCTTCAACTGGCGCCCAACGTGGGGCGGCTTCAGCGGTACCGGTTCTGCCTGAAGGTCGTGAGGAACCCCGCAAGAAAATTCTGGAGGAATCGCGAGCCACGTCAAGCGACCCCTGTATGTCGAAGTGGTCCGAAGGTCTTTTTCAGCGCGGTTACTCCTTCCTGACGGCTACTGACGACTGCTGCCCTGACTGCCGCCCTGCCTTGGCCCTTTCTTTGATGATGTATGGTAAAGCGAGACGATAGACGGGCCTCTGTTGGTGTAAGAAGACATCCTTAGTTAAGTATTTGGTGGGTCGCGCCCACAAATTTTGGTCTTTGTTTTGTCCTTAGGTCCTTAGATTTGGCCATTGCAGTGGCCAAAGCTGAGGGGTAAGTGCATTTGTGCTGTGTAAACTGAAAGTTTTACCCCCTTGATGTTTGTGAACAGCCAGTAAAAATCGTGAGATGTCTGGTCTGACTAAGTTTGGAAAACTTTGTTGCTTTGGTTGTAATAGGGACTCCCAGCTTGAGGACTCCTGTCCGATTCCTTCGGTTGGAACTCCCACATATGAGCTCTATTCTAAACATGGTGTTGGTCCTATTGCCTTTAATAAGACATGGACCCGATATACAAAGAAAGATGGTGTTTTAAAATGGCCAGAAAATGGTAGTTTCGAAACTGATGTGCTAGATAATTTAGAAGCAACGTTATTTAAAAGAAAAGCCCGGCCGGCAATGTTTGACTCTTTTCGCCTTTGGCGTAAGGAAGCCAAACAGAGAGAAATTAAACAAGCGAAACGAGATAGGAAAACACAGGGAATGATGATTATACAGGCTGCTCAGCAATTCAAAGATGATGAAATAGATAATGCAATGGAAATTTCAGACAGACAGCGTCGAATGGCAATAGATAAATGCTATCCGACGTTGCCTATCTCTTCCCTTGATAAGAGAAAAGATTTTGAGGAAGATCCCTTAATGTCCCACTTATTGAAATTGCCTCCGCCCTATGTACAAGGTGCTAATGCACCCCCGATGTTACAGCCTGTTCAGCCGCCTGCTCTAGCTTTTCCACATTTGCCTCCTCAAGTATTGCCTATGCCAGCTTTGCCTTTAACTCCTTTGCCTTCTGCTCCTTTGGCAATTCCTAATGCTCCTTTAGTTAATTCACCTAATACCTTGTCCCCTATCCTTATGTCAAATTCTCCATCTATGCGTAAGCGATTTGCAGATACTGTCTCTGGTCTCTTATCACCTTTCTTTGAAGCTTTAAATGTGTCTCCAGCTTTTTCTCGAAGACAGTCTCGTAGTCAATTCCCAGACTCCGAAGAGCGAGAAAAATTGGACTCACTTGCTTGTAGATGGATCAAGAAGGGTCCCCAATATAGTACGTCTGATATTATGTCCACCTTTCTGCAATGGAATGCACCTACGCAGAGATATGTTTTTAAAGTTATGTGCGATACTCTCGCTAAAGAATGGGAGGATATGAACTTGGGTTCGGTCCCACAGGATCTGTTAGATGTTCAGGCTGACTTTGACAAAGGACTTATTGTGGGTCCTAAGGTTGAAAACGCTGTCAGAACACTTATTTCTTTCAGATCCCTATTGTTCTCACAGACTTTTCCTGATTCTGATCCTTCAGTTAGGACAGCACTGAAAAACTATCCCATGAGAGAGGTTTCTCCAATATGGAAGGAAGAAGTTGCAGCAGCAGGTGCTAATCCAGCTATTCCTGCGCATTTTCAGCGCATATGGGTACATGTCCCCTGGAAAAGGTCTGAAGTTTTAGCACTTAAACAGTCACTACCAGATCCACGCAAAAATCCTGCTGGTTACTATAAAGAGTTGTCGCAAACAGTTGATGCATGTACTATGAATCTAGCAGATATTGACATGTTGATGGGAAATGTAGTTCCACAGACAATATGGGCTAAAATTCGTAGAGAGGATCACGCTCAAGAATTAGGCGGCGATTGGAACGCTATTGTTGCCGCAGATAGAGGTCAAGTAGGTGGTGCAAAGCCCGACGCTTTGATCTCAGAACTCCCTGGTAGGATTATTACATTAATGAAAACAATGATGCCTGCTTTGAGAGTTAATTGGGATAAGCTAGCAGCATGTAAACAAAAGAAAGATGAAAGTGTTTCCGATTTCTTTACCCGATTCGAGGAGACATTCATTGATCACAGTGGTCAAGATATGGCTACAGAAGGGGGACAGCGATTATTTGTGGATAAGTTCGTATATAACTTGCTTCCTGAACTATCACACAAGCTAAAAGACTCCGAGAGTTCATGGGCAGTTTCTTCTTCCGCCCAGATATTGGCTACTGCACAATATTATGAAAATAGAGACAAAGAAGAAAGGGAAAAACAAGAGAAAAAGACGAAAGAATTAAAAACTAAAGTTCTCTTGCAACAGGCTTATCCTCCTCGTTATGTTCAGCCTCAGTTTCAACAGCCTCCGCAGTTTCAGAGGTTGTATCAAAAGCCTGAACCATTCATTCCAAGACCTTTGCTAGGTCCCAATCAATGTGCTTATTGTAGGGAGGAAGGTCATTTTAAGAACAGTTGTCCGGCATTGTTGCAGCGTAATGGAGCAACATCTGCTTCACGAGGTCGTGGTGGTCCTCAGTCAGCAAATAGAGGTAGAGGTCGAGGTGTGTTAACCCAAGAGCAGCGTTCTTTTGTTCCTCCAAATTCCGGAAATTACTTTGACCAGCAAAATGTTAGGTCTACACAGTATTACAGTGAGGATCAGTATATTGAAGGAGGGAATGAAAGTCTTCATTTTGAATAGGACAGCCATGGACAAAGTAAGGGGGTTACGTCAATTCCAGTGGATCAGAATGGACCTTATGTTAATGTCACTACAATGGGTGTTTCAGAGCCATTTCTTTTAGATACTGGTGCCATGAGAAGCTCTATCATTCATTCTAAACTCCCTGGCGCACCTTTGTCTGGCTTAACGAATGTATCTGTAGGATTTTCTGGCGCCCCTGTTCGCAATCCAGTTTCTTGCCCTTTGCCTGTTTCAATAGGCCCTTATGATTTAGAAGCTCCGCTTCTTCTGACGAATGGTTGTGGTGAAAATCTGTTGGGTTTAGATCTATTAAAAAGAATGCATGCTACGATATATTGTTCACCTTCTGGTGTATACCTCACTCTAGGACAGAAAATGACTAGTCCAATGTACTTATCAAAAGATCAATTCCCACCTGAATTGCTTTCTCTTCCCGAAACGCTTTGGGCTACGGGTCCGAATGACGTTGGTTGTCTTGAGATCCCACCTTATGTTGTTACTCTTAAGCCCAATGCTGAAATGCCACGTATTCCGCAATACAGAATCTCTACTGAAGGTGAGAAAGCACTTCTGGAAATTGTCCATGATTTGATTCAGAAGGGTGTGGTTGAGGAAACGAGAGGAAATACATGTAACAGTCCTGTTCTTCCGGTTCTTAAACGCACTGATCCTTCTCAGCCTCCTGTTTATCGTTTTGTAATTGATCTTCGGGAGGTAAACAAGATTGTCGTACCGCAGTTTCCTGTAGTCCCAGATATCACTGCTCTGTTGACGATGATACCTTCTACAGCGACTTGGTTTTCAGTTATTGATCTAAAGAATGCTTTCTTTAGTATTCCCATCGCCAAAGAGAGTAGAGATATTTTTGGTTTTTCCCTCGGAGGCCGAAGCTTCCGGTTTAAACGCACACCTCAAGGTTATTGTGAAAGTCCCTCTATTTACAGTCAAGCTCTAAAATGTCATCTTGATGCCTTTTCCTTACCGTCCGGTGCCGCTCTCATTCAGTACATGGATGACTTATTAGTTGCCGCTGATTCAGAGGAGATTTGCAAAAACGTGACCGTTGCACTGTTGCGTCATTTGTTTGATCTGAATCACAAGGTTTCTCCTTCTAAATTACAATATGTCTGTCGCGAGGTGACTTATTTGGGTCATCTCTTGTCAAAGGAGGGACGACGATTGACCCCCGAACGAATTCAGGCAATTGCACAAATGTCAGTGCCATCCACACAAAGAGAGGTACGTGCCTTTTTGGGCATTACTTCTTATTGTAGACAGTGGATTCCGAGTTTCTCTTTATTGGCTAAACCGCTGTTGGCGCTAACTTTAAAAGATACGCCTCAGCCTCTTCCGTGGACTGACGAATGTCAGAAGAGTTTTACTGATTTGCGTATTGCTTTGTGTTCTGCTCCTGTATTGGGTACTCCTGATTACAGTAAGCCCTTTACGCTCTATGTCCACGAAAGAGAGGGTTGTGCATTGTCAGTCTTAACGCAGCGTTTTGGAGATCAACAGCGACCATGCGCATATTTCTCAGCTACGTTAGATCCAGTAGCTAAAGCATTGCCTAGTTGTCTTAAGGCGACAGCGGCAGCAGCAATTTCTATTCGACAGTCTGCTGGAGTAGTGCTAGATAATACTCTCATTGTTATGGTGCCACATGCAGTGGATACTTTACTAAATAGGACAAAAACGCAGCATCTTACGAGTGCTCGGTTGTCCGGATATGAGCTGACGCTTTTGGCTAGTCACATACACATCAAACGATGTAATACCCTCAATCCAGCTACTTTGTTGCCTCTTCCAGAAGAGAGAGATGTCTCTGAACAGCATGATTGTTTTCTCCGTACTGAAGAAGAGACTAAGGGTAGAATTGACCTAAAAGACACGCCATTAGTGAATCCAGATGGAACACTATGGGTAGATGGTTCTTGTTTCAAGCTCCCGAATGGAGATACAGTTTCAGCCTACGCTATTACTACTTTGCATACGATTGTGGAGACAGCACGCATTAGACATAATTCAGCTCAGGCAGCTGAATTGATAGCCTTAACTAGAGCGTGTGTGTTATCCAAAGGAAAAAGAGTAAACGTGTACACTGATAGCCAATACGCTTTTGGTGTAGCGTTTAACTTTGGGCGTTTATGGAAGGAAAGAGGATTCTTTACTTCCCATGGTACTAAGATACAACATGGTCAATTAGTGACTGAACTTCTTGAGTCACTTACAATGCCTACTCAGATAGCGATCGTGAAGTGTAGTGCACACAAAAAGATTGTGGACGATGTTGGTCGAGGAAATGCATTTGCAGATGAGGTAGCGAAAAAGACAGCCAGAGACAACACAAGTCGAATGTATGTTGCAGGTCCCGCAAACTGCGTAAGAGAAAAGGGAATGTGTGAAGATACAGTAGAGAGTGTGAAATCAATTCAAGGAGAGGATACGGAGAATGAGTTGAGAAAGTGGAAGGAAAGTACAGGAATGTTAGATGAGATGGGATGTTGGGTTGAATTATCAGAACATCAACGTTGGCTGTTACCAGATGCTTATGTACTACCTGTAGTTACTATGGAACATGGTCCAGCTCACCTAAGTGCAAAAGGAATATGTAAACTTCTGGCTCCAGTGTGGCAAAATGAGGGGATCCCAAAGTGTGCAAATAATGTAGTAAAACATTGTATTGTTTGCTTGATGTACAATCCGGGAAAGGGAACCCCAACTCCAGCAGGTCATTTTGCTCCTCCAACATATCCATTTGAGGTGTTGCAGATCGATTATATTCACATGGAACGATGCAACAACCTCAAATATGTTCTGGTAGTAGTATGTGCTTTTTCTAGATGGGTAGAAGCCTACCCTCTGAAGGACAATACTGCTTTATCAACTGCCAAAATACTTTTGAAAGAATTCTTCCCTAGGTTTGGTTTGCCACGCATTGTCTGGAGTGACAATGGGAGCGAATTTGTGGGTCAAGTCATGCAAAAAGTTTGTGCAGGTCTTGGCATAAAACAGAAGTTCCACGCGGCGAATCACCCACAGTCGGCTGGTTTAGTAGAATGCTACAATGGAACCTTGAAGCTTAAAATTGCTAAGGTGCAAGCTAGCACAGGACTTAATTGGCCTGATGCTTTACCATTGGCTCTTCTGTCCACCAGAACAGCAGTACACTCTCGTTTGGGGCTTAGCCCTTACGAAGTGATATTTGGTCGCCCAGCTAATGTATGGGGAGTTCCTCGCCCTAAGAAATACTCAGACTTGCCATACCCGATGTTGATTGACTACTTGCATGACCTTACAACTAAATTGCGTGTTCTTCATCAACAGGTTCAGAGTGCTCTACCAGAGGCTTCCACAGACCCAGGTCATTCCATCCGACCAGGTGACTGGGTCTGCACGAAAAATTTCCAACGACAGAGAAATTTGGAGCCCAGATGGAGAGAGCCACGCCTGGTTCTTTTGACCACAAGAACAGCAGTTAAAGTCGAAGGAAAGAAAAACTGGGTGCATGCCGTGCACTGCAAGAAAGTGCCTTTGCCCTTGCCTTTCGATCAGTGGGTCCGTAGAGGCATCAGTGACTCTGAAAGTGAGAAAGTTCCGCAATTTGTACCATTCAGTGATGCGCGTCTAATTGGAACACTTTCTGAGAAAGAGGACGACGACATCCTTCAAGAAGCAATACCATCGCATCGTCGCTTGAACACGACAAATCCAGGAACATTGTTTCAAAACCAGACTGCCTCTGGACAGGAACGCTATAATTTGAGACCAAGACCAAAGAACTTGTAAATTTCTCTCCTATGTAGTACTCTATCCCGGTTGCAGGGTCACGGTAGGAGTCTTAGTTACGACCTGAGTAAGTGGCAATAGGCCTGCAGGACCTCACAGTGTCATAGGACGGTAGATAATCGTGACTACAGTGATTGAGGAAGATTGCCGTGAGCATCCACTTAGAAAGATGGAGGCTACATTAGATAAAAGAGAAAGTAAAAATGTAAAGAATAATTGTAAAGAAATATGTAGTCGTTGTAGTATTGCTCTATGCGTCATTATATTGTCGTGTATTCTTTTGGCATCTGTAAACTGGATCATTATTACTCTGCAGCAAAAAGTTGTCCCTTCTCCTACCTCTACATCTTCTTCTACTATCTCTCCGCACCTATTTCACACTCTTCCCCAGCATGAACTCATCAGAAGAACTGAATACTTTAACAATTCCTTCGTCCAGTTGTTACATCAACATCAGTTAGTGATCAATACAACTGACTGTTGGGTGTGTGGACTCATACCACATACGGTAGAAAAAGGAATGCCATATTTAGTTCTTCCATTCTCCTATGAAGGTTCCGCTTGGGCTTATTTTGTCATTTTCAATAATGCATATCAAAGTAAAATTAAACAACCTGTCAGTTCACATAGTGTTGGTTCAGATTTCAGTCATAGTTTATTGATAAAGGGAATGGTAGCTATGGCTAAAATCATGGAAAAAAGTGAAGCTTCCATAGATGAAAGAAAAGCATATACCAATTGGAACATAACTAATTACATTTCCACCCTCAATGATAAGGTTAAGCAAGGAAAAACTCCTCCGATACGGGTCATACCCCAACAAGGAAATTTCTGTCTGCAAATAAATGGTAGAACTCCAAACACCGGACAAAGAGAAAGTTTATGTTCCCATACATATGTTTATTCAGCCCTGAATTCACTGCCGTTAGTACCATCTCAAGGTACATACTTCGTTTGCCACGATAGGGCTTATACATGGTTGCCAGCTGATTTCTCTGGTACTTGTTATATAGCCTTTCTTCTTCCCCCTACATACACCGCTCCTGCGAACCATCATAAAAATAGATATGGCAGAGGGATTGTGGATTCGAAAGACACAGCAGGACAAGAGGGAGGAGATTTCCTCAAAGGATTTCTTCCCTTCTGGGGTCCAATGGCCAACAGCAGAAATATAAGGCAATTGGTTCGTGTCGTAGAAACCACCATAGACATCACTGTAGGAGCTTTAAGTAACATTACAGCTGAACTACAGGCTGATCGTCTTATGACCT
Organism: Pleurodeles waltl; assembly: GCF_031143425.1. Classification (NCBI taxonomy): domain Eukaryota; kingdom Metazoa; phylum Chordata; class Amphibia; order Caudata; family Salamandridae; genus Pleurodeles; species Pleurodeles waltl. The sequence continues at coordinate 360,551,052 of NC_090442.1, read as the reverse complement.
TGCAGAACCGTGTTGCCTTAGACTTTGTTCTTGCGGACCGTTGTGGAGTATGCAAATTGATCGGATCAAGTTGCTGTATTTTCATACCTAATGACGCTCCGACAGTATACCAAGCTATCTCTAAGTTACACATAATCTCTGAGTCGATTCATCAGGACGAAGGAGATTGGTCCTTTTCAGAGTGGTTTTGGGGATTACTGTCCAAATGGGGTTGGAAGGTATTGACATTCTTTGGAGTAATTTTAGCTTTTATATTCTCTTGTTGTCTTTGTATGCACTGCGGTTCTGCCATCTGCAACCTATGTGCTACTGCATGTATTCCCAAACCCAAGTCACAAAGAGCAGAGAATATCAAAATGATGGTACAGCAACAGCTTGATGACCTCATGGCCATAGACATCGACTCAGATTAACATGAGTTTGTGTATCTTGCCTGAGTTCTGGCAAAAGGAGGGTCTGAGGAAATTCGATTTTTAATACGATCGTATCGACCCGCCATTTTGTGGCCCGCCGCCATTTTATGTTGCCTTCACTCAGGCAGCACAGCGAACGAAGTCCATTCTGCCTTTTCTGCTTATTCTGCAACATGGTGTTCAAAACAGCCTTCTGCCTCTATCTTTACAAGGCTGGTATTAAGGTCTGACCGAGTACACTAATCCCTGTCTGGTTTTCTAATCCTTGTTTCAACTATCTGTAGGCTCACACTATTCTCCGCCGATCTTATCTTATCGTCTGGCCTTCGCTGTCCTTTGCTAGTATTCTCTCATTTCACAACTGTCCTCCAAACGCACACAAACTTATCGCACCACATGCAACTTCGTTTTGGATCGGTTAATGAATTAGTTCAAGGGAGGGGTGACAAACACAGCTGGAGGGGAGGCAACCTTAAGTCACTTGATACTTTGTTTTCCAATTCCTTCTATTGGTGCTGTCTTGTTTTCCGACATTTCTATTGGCTCTGTTCTATCTTTACATTATTCTTACTGGCTCCTTTCTATGTGTTCTGGGAGTGTATGTAGTTAATAAATGGTTTTTATACGGTATATAAGATTGTGCGCCACAAAGTAAAGTGGCAGTCTCCTGAGAACATACCTTGTGTACTTCTTGGACAACTGTACTAGCTGCAGCTAATAAAATCTGATCTTTTACGCCTGACAGAGTGTCCCGTGTCTCTGTTAGTTGAGGCAGGTGAATCCAAGGAGATTTCAGGCGTACCCTGCGCCGCCAGGCCCATAAGGTTCTGGTTCTTCAGTACTTACACCTTATACCAGGTCCAGTTATCCCTTATTAGGACAATGTAGTAGTGTTCTAGCAGCTTAGGCTGTTAGAGGTAGCTGTAGCAGAGCAGCTTAGTCTGGACTAGGAGACATGCAAAGCACATGCAATACCATTACAGTTACACACTACTTATACACAATAAAAGACAATACTTAGTATTACCAAAAATAAAGGTACTTTATTTTAGTGACACAAGGCCACAAATATCTTAGAGGCAATACTTCTTCTGGAGGTAAGTATTATACACAATATATACACTAGAGACCAGAATCAGGTAAGTAAATAGTCACAGAATAGTGTGAACAATAGAAAATACCATAGAATACAATAGGAAGAAATAGGCCTGGGGCAACACAAACCATAGACTAAGAAAGTGGAATGCGAATCACAAATTCCCCCCTTGGCAAGTGTAGTGTCTAGAGTGGTGCTGGGAATGTAAGAAAACCACCAAGGTGAGTAAGATACCCCACCCCAGAGCCCAGGAAAGTAGCAGTAAAGTACTGCAGGTTTCCTCAGGACACACTACAAGTCGTGATTAGAGTTATTGCAAGAACCAAGTAAGACTGCAAACAACAAATGGTGGATTCCTTGACCTGAAGACCTGTAAAGAGAGGAGACCAAGTCCAGAATTCACAGAAGATTCCATGAAGGACAGGAGCCCCTACCAACCTAGAAGATGGTGCAAAAGAGGATTCTCCAGTTGGAAGAAGTCTGCAGAAAAGCACCAAAGAAGATGGATGCAGGTTCCTGTATGATGCAAAGGATGTCCCACGTCGAGATGTTGGATGCAGGTGAGTTGCAGTGCTGGATTCAACCAATAATCCTGTGTTTCAGCAATGTCACAGATTGCATCAATATGGTGCTGCCTGGACCCAGGAGGGACCTGGGGGCCTCAACTCATACCGAAGAGGCAGAGGTGGCTCCCAACACTGGAGGGAACCCACAGATGACCAGGCAGCACCCACGGAGGGCCCAGGACACGGGGGACAAAGAAGGTACGAATTACGGTTGCTGCAGCACTACAAAAGGAGGTCCCACACCGCCGGAGAAAAACTCAGCGAGTTGAGCGACTCAGGATAGAATACTGGGGACCTGGGCCAGGCTGTGCATGAAGGATTCTTGCAAATAGTGCACAGAGGCCTCAGGAGGTAGAGACGACGTGGTGCACAGGGGTACTGTCGCAAACGGGGAAGGCAAGCTCTTACTTCCTCCAAATATGGACAGCTGGACTGTAGGACAGTCTGTGTCGAAGGGGTCCACCAGATGTGTTCGTTCGTTGCCAGGAGAGGAGTCCCAGAGAACCGGTCGTCATCTTAGAAGGTGCCTGCTGGAGCAGGAAAGTGACTCTGTCACTCCACGGGAGATTTCTTTGGTCCTTCTGGTACAGGGTAAAGACAGGGAGTCCCCAGAGCATGCACACTTTGGAAACTTTTGCAGTTGCTGGCTGGAGCTAAGGTTGCAGAGTCACAATAGCCTTTCTGGATACTTTGTTGCAGTAACAGTGGTTCCTGGAGCACTCTGTGGTTGATCCGACGGTCAGAGGATGAAGCAGGAGTGGCAGAGGATTCCTGGTGGAAACATGTAAGCTGAATCTGAAGAGGAACCCACAGGAGAGACCCTATATAGCCCTGAGAAGGGGATTGGCTGCCTAACCAAGTATGCACCTATCAGGAGGGGTCTCTGACATTACCTGCTGGCACTGGCCACTCAGAGATCTCCAGAGTGTCCCCACTCCTTGGAAAACAAAATGGCTAATGCCAGGGACACACTAAAGGAGCTCTCGGCACCCCCTCTGGGGTGGTGATGGACAGGGGAGTGGTCACTCCTCTTTCCTTTATCCAGTTGTGTATCAGAGCAGGGACTGGGGGTCCCTGAACTGGTGTAGACTTGCTTATGAAAGGAGGGCACCATCTGTGCCCTTCAAACCATTTCCAGAGGCTCTGGGAGGCTACCCCTCCCAAGCCTGTTACTCCTATTTCCAAAGGGAGAGGGTGTAACACCCTCCTCCCAAAGGAAATGTTTTGTTCTGACCCCAGGAGGGCAGAACTTTGTATGTGAGGTGGCAGCAGCTGTAGCTGCAGTGCAAGCGTCAGAGAGCTGGTTTGCCAGTACTCAGGGTCCATAGTGGAGCCCCCAGGATGCATGGATTGGCCCCCCAATACCACATTTGGAATGAGGGGACAATTCCATGATCTGAGACACCTTACATGACCATATTGGAAGTTACCATTGTGAAGCTACATAAAGGTATTGACCTATATGTGGTGCACACGTGTAATGGTGTCCCTGCACTCATGAAGTCCAGGGATTTGTCCCTGGACAGCGTGGGGACAGCTTTGCTAGTGCAAGGGTGCCCTCACACTTTGTAACTTTGCACCTAGCCTTCAGTAAATGAAGGTTAGACATATAGGTGACTTTTAAGTGCAGTGAAAATGGCTGTGAAATAACCATGCTAGAAAGAGGCTACTTTCTCACACTGACCAACTCATGAACATGTGAATTTTGCCATATTGTGTTTGAATACATTTTTTATATCTTTCTTTAGCTTGGTTTGACATTTTGGTGACTCATTCATGGTTCCAGTATGTTCTCTGAATGGTGAAAAATAATTTCTCATGAGTGATGCACATTTAACAGTTTTAAAACATGTGTATAAATATACTGGCCATAGGTTTTCAATGGTTGAAGGCAAGTTCATCCCATACTATCCTTCCAATATTGTATGGAACATCTTTTTTGTTGTCTGCCTCTAGTAGGCCAGTATATGGAAGAACAATTTCCTTCCTTATTGGTGGAGGATTTGGAGTCCCTCTTCCATTTCTGAGTGAGCAGCTTGAGTCCAGTTTTGTTACGAGCACCATGAGGCCAAATTTAAATTTACCATCTTAGATCAGGAAGGCCTAAACCTCCCTTCAAGAGTTTCTTTCTTTGCTTTTTTCAAATATAACTTTGCCATTCTGATTTCCATATAAAGCTATTTGTTTTATTATGGAGCTTGTCTATTTCTTTCTTGCAAAAACTTAAGAGGATACAATTAAATAAGAAGGTTACTCATGGTAAGATTTACATTTTCACTATATTTACACACCCATTAATTGTAAAGGGGATACTTTCCCACAGTTGACTGATTTACCAATCTCTTCTGCAACAATTTCAGAATTCTTATCGGGATGTTAATACCATTCTGGGTTATTGTAATGCCTAGGTATCTGATTTTTGCCCAAGTTCCATTTGATAATTTCATAATTTTCATTACTGACCTTATGCCCAGAGATTTCTCTCAACATCTAAGTTATCTCATTGACCCACACAGTGATCTCTCTGTATCTGAAGTACAGAGTATTAGATAGTCTGCTTATAAAGCAGCCTTAATACTGATGTTTTTTCCTCTAAATGGAAAAATATTCTCACCCAGCGTAATTGCTTGTGTGATGGGTTCAGTATATATATTGAAAAGCAATGATGACAAAAGGCAACCTTGCCTCATTCTACTCTCTATAATGATATTGTGCAAGAGATTTCCATTTATTAGAAACCTTCCTCCATGGGCTTCATGTATAGTCTGGATTACTCTGGCAAAGCCATCTTTGATGCCAACATGATTTATATGCGCCCATAAATATGTCCAATGCCCCCTATGAAAGGCTTTTCTCTGCATTTATTGGGGTTATTAATAGTGGTGTCTATAATGGATCCGATCAATTTCTGGTTCAGTTCTTGAATGTGTCTCCCTGGCATCTCCATGAATTAGTTGACCTGCAATTGTATTTAATACTGTAACAAGGATATCAGTGAACATCTCATGGTGGCTGTTAAGCAATGAGATAAATCCACAGGTTTCACATCGATTTGGATTCTGGTTTGGTTTGAGCATAAGTGTTATTATGGCCTCCTTCCAGGATTGTGAAACCTTGTTTACCTCTATTAGGATTGAGTTAAAAGTTCATCTTCAAGGCTGGGGGTATATCGAAAGACTCACCCTTATAAATCCTCATGGATATGGTCTGATCTGGCAGTTTTATCATTTTTTGTCAACCTAGGGCCTGTGGTATTTCCTCATCAGAGATTGTAAGATTTAACTCGTCCAGTTGATCCTATGTTATATTTGATAACTTTGGTCACTAAACCAGTTCTGAATTTCTTGTAATTTTGAAATTAGGTTTTCCCAACAGAAACTCTGATAATAATTCCAAAATATTTCCTTTATGTATGTCGGCATACATAGAGGTTTGCACCTTTGTAAAACAGTGGGTTATTTCCTTCATATTACGTCTCCTGGTGTCCACTCCAGCTTTCAAGCCAAAAAAGCAACATTTTCTCACTGTGTTCAAAATGTCTAATACTACTAGCCTCCCACTTCTTGCAAATGTTATTTTCTAATGTAGCACCGTAAACAAATGTAACTTTGGTCAGGTCTATCATTAGCCCTATAATCTGTATTTATTTATGAGGTTTTTAATCCTGAGGCTATTTACTGCATAATCAGAGATATGGATCCGTTGGAGTATAATCCCCGCTATGTGTTTATTTAATAGCGTATCTACTAAGAAATGGTCTAATCATGGGAAATTGTCATATTTTTTGAAGTGATATGTGTATTCTCTTTTTTCTCTCACTTGTTCCCTACACATATCCCCTCTCCCAATGGTCTAGATTATGGGCCTTATTACAAGTGTGGCGGTTTTAAGACCACCACACTTGCGGTGGCGGTCAGGACCATCGCTGTTGTCGTGGTCCAACCGTCAGATTAAAACCCTGGCAGTCAGACCGCCAGCACCACCAGGATCCATGTTCCTGGTGATTTGGCAGTGGCGGAGATTGTAATCCGCCAGGGCAGCGCTGCATGCAGTGATGCCCTGCGGATTATGATCTTGTTCCCTGCTAGCCTTTTCATGGTGGTAACACTGCCATGAAAAGGTTAGTGGAGAACAGGTGCAAGGGGCCACAGGGGGGACCCTGCACTGACCATGCACTTGGCATGTGGGCTACAGTATTGCCGCAGGCTCGATTACGAGCCACAGACAATGCTGTAGACTGTTTCCTGTTAGGCCGTGAGCCAAGGTCTCCACCCGCTGACCTAGTAGGTAACTCTTAATAACTCCGGCGGGGTGGTCACCACGAAGGCGGGGGCCACCCTGTCGGGACTTTGGCTGACACACTTTTCCGTCTGCCAAACTCAAAATGAGGCCTTATGTCACATACATATCTTTAAGTCTTCTGGGTATTACTAGTCAGCCTAAAAGTAAATTGATCTAGGCTAGTGTTTAGTAGATGGTTAAACTGGCCTCTATTATAGTTGGTCGAGAATATTGTAACAGAATCATAACTAACTTGTCTAGAGAGACACAATCAGTCAGCAAAACGTGGGCCACATTTGATAGCTGTCACATATACTTTGCTTCTTCCTTCCTTATGAGAGCAGTAAACTCCTGATGACTTACATGCGTTTCCAGTAATAGGATTAAAAGGCCTTTATTCAAGGTAATGTGATGGCCCTAATGCTCATTAGAATATACATAAATGTTTTTGAAAACTACTTTTACCAGTCAGGGAGGGACTTGCCACAAGTATGGCCCCTCGCAGTAACTGTTCTGCCTCACACAGATACCACTGATTGACTTTCTAGAACTACAAACGGCCTCCAAATGCTGTTGGATGCATTTTTCACTTTATTGGTCACCTAGGCCTTAAACCTAATCTTAGCAAATCTTGTATTATGAAAATTGGACCCAAAAATACTAAAATTAGGGACTTTTACGTAGATAGGGGGTTCATGTCAGCTAAAGTGTCTTATTTTATGTATTTGGGTTTTTTCTTTGATGTGCAGCAAAGCTCGGAATATTTACTTAATTGCAGGGTCAATCAATTTCAGAGAACCATACAGTCTGTCTTTTATTTTACATGCATATTGGAACACAAATCAGTGAAGGAGATTGTGAGCATATATAATAGCATATGTCTAGTCATAGCAAGTTATGGCACAAGGGTATATGATTATAAATGCAGACCAGCTACAACAGGAAGAAAATAAATTCAGAAGGAGATTGTTGGCCATTCTTCAAGCCTCATGAATCTTTATGTGCCACTCTGAAGTTGTTATGGCTAAGGATCTGGGTCAACCCTGAAGCATGCTTTTTGAGGGAGACTTTGTTAGGTTGCCTCTCCTTGGTAAATACCCTAGCCATTCCCTGGATGCACAATGTTAACAGCCCATTAAATACATTAGGTCTCCCTGAGCTTTAGCATAACACAGGGTCCATTGAGGCATGTTTTTCAAAGTCTGATTAGAGAGACATCTCTCCATAGGCAAGTGAGATGTTTGGTGTATTTTGAAAAATCTGGAACCCATTATTGTCTTATATACAGATACCCGTTTTGGAGTTCTATTTGCAAAATGTTTTACATATTAAATATAGATTTTATCTCATGTGACTGTGTTTTACTGGTGTTCATTTTTTTTGTTGCATTTCCACAACAGGCCTTATGGTTCCCAACCTTCTCCACCTTATATTGTGACAGTTTCTATAATCAAAGCACTGTGCACTGTATGCTTTTCTGTGATCTATACTCTTGCCATCAGAAATGGTTTTTGGCTCCAATACTACAGTCTGCTAATATAACATAAGGCAAGATGGCATTAGTCTTGCAACAACCAAGCAAACGTCGTACCTGTACAGCAGTTGTACATTTTATCCATTGTGCTCTGGGCATCAGTTTGATTGTTTTGACCGTTTTTATTATATGGTATTTCATGTATTTCTTTTATACTATTTTCTCTTTGTATTGAGATTTTAAAATTAGGCAATGAAATCATTAATTGTATGACTGTATGACTGTCATAATTCTTTTTAATGGTATTTGTATTGTTATGTTCTTTTATAGCTACTATTAAGCTGAATAAAGAAATATGATGATGACGTGTCATAATTACTTTCAGCTATTCAAGCACCAGCCTTTGTTTCTTCCTAGATCTCACACCATTCACATTTTAGTTTGAACACTCAATCTCACTATGCTCCAAGGACATTTTGGCCCTCATTACACTCAATCTCACTATGCTCCAAGGACATTTTGGCCCTCATTACGAGTTTGGCGAGACCGCCACAGTGGCAGTCGCCAAAAGAACCCCAGTGTTGGCCGTATCCCTCCTGCCGTATGAAGAGTCTATAATGAAGAATGCCAAAAAACAACTACAAATCCAACACCCCCAGGACACTGGCGGGCGGGAAAAATGCAGTTCCATCACCAGCACCGCTATGCCAAGAGCTTTCTGCCCACCATATTATGATTTACAAATCAGCACAGCGGTCCTTCCATGGTGGAAAACCATTGGCACCCGAACCGCCGAGGACAGAAGGTACTCCTGTCAGAACAAACCACCACATTGAACAGTTCGTAGACCCCACACCTGACACACATACACATACCAGGCACACCCACTTACAGCACTATATAACACACCCACACACAACCCACAAACCTTTGCAACAAAAAACACTGATTAAGAGACGAGAGCAGCCGTAATCACTAAGCTAGCACCAACTCACTAGAGGCACATATACACTTTACACTCACCACACAAATGCACCACCAACACAATACACACATCACAACTACACACAAACACCACAACCTACCAGCACTCACAAACACCCCCACACCACCAAGCACCCTACACTGCACCCTACACACACAACACCCACCCCCAGTCACAAAAAAACCACCATGTCACGTTGAAAGCACCCACACTTCAGTGATGATGAGTTGAGGGTAATGGTGGATGAAATCATCAGGGTACAGCTACAACTCTTAGGAGCACAGGTATAGAAAACCTCCATAGCCAGGAAAATGGAGTTACGGAAGAGAATAGTTGACACGGTCAACTCAGTGGGCAATCATCCATGCACAAGGGAGGACATCAGGAAGAGGTAGAACAACCCACAGGGGAAGGTGCGCTCCATGGCATCCAGGTACCAGCTGGCAGTACTGAAGACTTGTGGTGGACCCCCACCTCCTCCTCTAGAGTTCACATCATGGGAGGAGAAGGTCTTGCACATCCTGCATCCTGAGGGCCTGACTGGAATACCTGGAAGACTGGACTCTGATGAGTAACTAAAACCTCCCTGCAACTAATGTGTCCTGTCAAGCATGCTTCCTCACCCACCAAACACTGCTCCAGTCAGCCCATCTGCCACAACACCTCCCACTTCGTCACCTAATGTCCCTCTCCTGCATGCCACATTACCACCCACCCCCAATGCTCACACACTCCCTGCCAAGTGCACGGATTGCACTACCAAGTACAATCACTACAACTCCCACAATGCAGTAGCCCATCCTCAACAAAACCTGCGATGTGCACGCCACATCACACCTCTTGCATGTATGACTATTGCACTAGCTACAACAACTGGATGCTCCAACTGAGGACAACTACATGGCAATGACAGCAATGCAATGGCACCACTCATTGCCATACTAGTCCAAACACAGACACATCACTGTCATCAGTCCCAAGGAACACTAATACAGGCCTACTACCCTGAAATGAACTAATCCTGGCCTCCAAGTAAGAAGGTATACTCCATACACAATGGGCACAGACAGGCGAAACATACCCCCCTCCCATTTGGACACCTTGATGCAATGTACAGCCATTTCCACTCACATATACCAAGCCAGAATGCTCACCAGCTACCAGTGAAAACCTGTCATGTGAACCATCACACAGGAACATAACCCACCCATCCAGCTAAAGTGACCAAGCCTGATTCGCAACAATCCCAAGGAGCATGGTACACATGCTACCATCCACCATCCACAAACAGTGTTAGCTGTGCTGTACCTGTCTATGCCATTGCTGTAAATCAAGCCACTTTATGCATCTGACCAACAGACAACCATACATATGTCCAACATTTAATTATTTCTCACTTCATTCACAGGTACCCCTGCCACTGCCATCATGGAGAGGTTACCACAGACAGCCAGCCCTCCTCAGGATGAAGGCTCCAGTGAGGACAACACTACTGGATTTCTGGACACTGATGACCTACTTGGCCCATTTGGGACCCCTGGTCAGGCTACCACTCCCTGCCTCACCCTGCCCACTTCAAACCCCGCACACCCTGTAGCAGAAACATCCCAGCCAACCCTCCGTCCCCAAACCTGTGCCCCAAAGACTGTACAATCAATTGTGTGCCCCACACTACAGGGACCTGAGTTAACCCTCACACCCTAGACAATGAATGTCCTGGTGAAACTGGTAGAGGGCACATCATGCCAGTGGCACAGGAACATGGGGGTAGGGAGTGTGGGAGGGAACTTGTGGGCCAGAGGACAAGGCAACCAAGGGAGGTCTCAGACCAGGAAGCCATCTCCCACATCCTGGGAGAATATCAACTATCCCAGGACAGGATGGGCCAGATCATTAACATGTTCGAGGAAACCAGAAGCTGCAGAGGGAATACCACCAGGAGGTCATACAGCAGTGGCAGGCCCATAGTGCCACCATGGCCTCCATTGCAGGGGTGCTCAGGGACCTTACCACCATCATGAGTGCTTCCTCCACCTACCAGCAGGCACCTTCCACTAGCCACATCACACCTGAGACATCCACATCTGTGGCTGCTAGTGGAATGGTGGCCCTGCCAAGGGAACCACAGGCCTCAGGCACCCCTCCCTTCCTTCACGTCCATCCAGCTACCCAGCTGCAGCAGATGCCAAGAGAAAACACACTGCCAGGACGTGACCCTCTCCTGATTACTCTCCCTTGTGTGCCACTGAGACACCCTGTTGACTGTTCAATGACATTACTCCATTATCCAATGGCCTATGTACACTTGACCAGTGCTACCTAGAGCTGTGCCACCTACTCTGAGGATTCCATCTCCCATCACCTCACTCATCACCTGTTTGCCACTCTGTTCACAATAAACACTATAGATCACAGCTACTTCTTTTGTTTATTTCTACACATACAAATGTATTGGTCTGCAAATTGTCATGTGGGTATGGGGCCATAATCCAACAGGCAGTGTAATTGACTGCAGAGGAATGCATCCTCTGCAGGAGACATAATACAACAGATATGTCCCAGGGTAGATGTAAGGGAGTCGCTAGTACAGCCACACACCAGAGAACATCCAAATATACAAGCTGCAATAAAACATGACCGAGACTACCATCAGGATTGTAGGCATGGTTATGCAGTCCATAGTTGTCATGTCCAGTGTAGTTACCCATCTAAACAGGCCACAACAGATGTGACATGTGAACAGGAGAATGCAGGACAGATACCAAAATACAGGCCTGACCATAAGAGATGTCAATTGTGCAACCTTCAGAGAGTACACATGGCACAGATGATACATTTACAGACAGCACCTTACATGCATTCAGTCACCCCCCGCAACACACGCATAGGAATAGGTACACAGTACACACCCACTGATTAACCAAATCAGGAGGACCATTGGCAGCAAAATATGTTGAAATAGTACACATGCAAATACACACACAGAATATGTTACTGGAAGTACTGATTGATGAGCTTTCCACTGGAGTCAGCTGCATCTTCCTCATCTGCCTCGTCATCACTTTCCACTTCTGCATCACCAGCCACAGGGCCTGCTGCCTCCTCCTCAACACCTAGTAAAGGTATCTGATGTCTCAGGGCCAGATTGTGGAGCATGCAGCAGGCAACTATGATCTGGCATACCTCTTGCGGACTGTAGAGGAGGTGACGTGCAGGCACCTGAATCTGGCCTTCAGGAGGCCAAATGTCCTTTCCATTACATGCCTTGTCCTGCTGTGTGCCTCATTGAAATGGAGTTCCATCTTCAGTGGCAGGGTACCTCACTGGTGTTAACAGCCAGCGAAGGTTAGGTTAGCCAGAGTCACCTGTGTGCACAGAGGTAGAACCTGTTACAATACAGGTATAGGCACTGGGAGGAATGTGATGACTGGTGCCAAAACAGAGACACATATCCAAAAGCATACATATCAATGAGCCAAGCCCTGGCTCTCTGTAGTCGTGCCATCATGTGGGAGACATTGCTGTTCCTCAGAATGTAGGCGTCATGCACTGATCCAGGAAACTTGCCTGTCTCTTGGGAGATGTAACGGTATGCCACAAACACCACCTGTACATTGTTAGAGTGGTAGTTTTTGCGCTTTCTATACACCTATTCATTTGCACTTGGAGGGACCAGGGCTATATGGGTGCCATCTATGGCCCCATCTCATGAGGGATGTGTCCCACATCATAGAAGTCTGCCTTAACATAGGCCAAATCCCCTCGATGGGGGAACGTGATGTAGCTGTCCAGGTGTTTCACGAAAGCACACAGTACATCCTTCAAAACAAGACTGAACATTGGCTGTGATATCCCTTCTGCCAAACCCACTGTCATCTGAAAGGATCCAGTGGCAACAAAAGTGTGGCACTGACAGGACTTGAACTGTGGGAGGGATGGCATAGGGATTACGAATGATAGGCAATAGATCTGGCTCCAACTGGGTACATAGATCCTTGATGGTCTGATGATTTAGACAATAGGTTTGAATTATGTGCCTCTCCTCCAGGTTTGCAAGGTCCACTAGCGTATGGTACACTGATGCATGTCTCAATATCCTCATGATAGGGTATCTAGGATAGAGAGGAAAGAATGTACAATGTGATATGCACACCACATATGTTGGCAGAACATATCAAAATAGCACACACCTAACACTGTAGACATGTCACACACTGCTGACACGCACTGGGCATGCTGAAGTGGCATGGACTCCACCCTTGATGCATATTGCTGCCCCTGACCTATATTTACTGACATACATGTGTCATGCCCCATATGTGGTACACTGACCTGTACTCATGCCATTTACCAATACAGTGACAGTGCCAATCAGGTGACTTGTAACTGGACATGCTGGTAATTAGACAGGCAGTTACATTAAGTCACTGTGTCGTGCATGTCACATGTATGTGCCAAACCATGATGGCACAACTGAGACCTACTCCCCATACTTCCGAAAGAGGTGTATGGTGCACTTATTTTAGTGCATCAAGGCATGATATGTGCCTAAAATAGTGCTGCTGCACAGGACAGGTGGAAGTTAACTAAGTCCGTTGGCGTATGTCTTCATGGCTGTAGACGGTGGCAACCACCATGCAACTCCTCATTGGTCAACATTGCTACTTATGGGGGACTGGGACCAATGACGATCACTGCTGGTGGTGACGGTGCTGTACACAGCGGCCATGACTGCCATTTTCTGCTGCCTTGCTCACTTGACTCCTGACACTCAAGCAAGTCCTCCACTACATGAGCTACATGAGCTGCTGTGTACTGTCTCTGGGAGCCATCATCCTGCAGGTCCCTGCCTTCACCCAAGAAGAGCTGGAGAAGGTGGTAGAAGGGGTCCTACCCCTGTATGAACAGCTGTACGGGGCACCAGTGGAGCAGGTGAGCCCAATGCCATAGACATGGGTGATAGGGGGGGTGTGAGGATGAATGACGTATGTGTACTGGTGGCATGGAGTTTAGGCATGTGAACCACAAGGTTGGTGTATGTGGGCATGTGATGGGTTTGCTGTTAAGAGTGCACCATTGTTGGTATGGGGCCAGTGTACATGGCTTTATCCTTCTGTCTATGTCACCCATGCACGTCAATTCCCCTCAGAAGAAGGGGATTAAGTGTGCCATTGCTAAGCAAGTGAGGTCCATGTCTGACAGCGGTAGGAGGAACTGAGACACTTGGGCCGGAAGACCACAGAGACCCGGCTGGGGATGTCCTCTCAAAGAGGGACAGGTGCCCATCGGACCCTGAGCCCCCTAATGGGCTGCATTTTGGTGGTGACCTACCCTGAGGTGGATTGGTGTTTGAGGGCAGCCTCAAGGGGGTGAGTACTGACTGGATCCTTGCAATTGCCTTGCCTTAATTGCGATTGGGTGCCTCAATGCTGGTAAAGTACCTTTATAGTTACTGCTACGTGTTCATCAATATTTGAAAATTGGCAATAGGCACCATGGCATAGTATATTTTGTAGATGTGTCCCCATGCTTACTGCCAGTGGATTAACATCTCCCTGTTCCATACTTCTCCAAGTCTGTAATGTGGATATGCACAATTGACATAGGCACACGTGTGACTCCAACCTATCCATACTATGGATGTGAGTGTCAGTAGGTCAGTAGCACTCAAGCACAGCTCCCTCCATCTGCATTAGTGGCTCTGAGGTTTCAGTCCACTGCCATCTGTGTAGGCTACCTGCATATGTGACTATATGACTGTCCTTTCTTCACTAGGACTCTATGAATCATGTACTGCTTGTGGAATGGACAGACTGTGGGGCTGGCATCACAGTTCAACAACAGAACAGGCCTTCCTGGGACAGGAGTACTGGCAGAGAAGAGACTAGGTATGTATCAGAGATCTGCTGACTGTAGGGTATGTATAGGTAGGCAACTGTGAATACTGAGACATGTAGATTTGATATGGTCTGATTGCACAGATGTAACATTCCTATGAGCAATATTGTGGTGATGTGGCCGTCCTAACTTTTGGTTGGTACTGGTTTTGCCCTGGGAGATCCCTGATCTCTCACTATGGTGTGCATATGACATGTACGACAAAGCCCTGGCTTGTCCTCTGCTGCATTGCTGACTGACTACCTACATCATGTTGACATGGATAGTTCGGGGCACTTCAGATGATCTGTGACTCTTACAGCTTGGCTTGACTATTAGGTGGTGGCAGATTAGGAGTGGCTTGGGAATAGCATGACACATGGGGTGTTTATGCGAATGAGCTGTTTAAATCAGTCTCCTCAGGCTCTTAAGTGTTTGTATGATGTGTCTGTGGTGTACTGGCAGTGGTGTTTGTCCTTGTGTGCTTCATGCATGCGAAAGAATTGGCACCTGAAATGTGTGTCGTCTGGCCTCAGTGACAGGGTCTGCCAATTGTTGTATGGCATGTGAGGGTGGAGAGGTTGTGGTGAATAGTCCAACTGGTGTAACTGTATGTGTGGTGGCATGGGAAGTGGTCCATGATGTGGTATGTGTGTTCCGGAGGTACAACTGTTATGACACTGCATTCAGTGCATGTGATAGTTTGTTTTACATGTGATACATAGCCCATTGTATATGCACTTAGCAGTTTGCTGAGTGGTGATATATGAGTTTTGTGCCAGCAGCTCTGGCTCTATGATGGGGTCTGACTACTCACATGGCTAAAACCCACATTCACACGCTGCACATCTGATGTGAAGTTTTTGTGTGTCTGTCCGGCATTGGCAATAGCTGGGTTGTCCTGCATAATGGCAGCACCATACTAAGAGGCCAGCTATGTATAAGGAGAGGTAGTGGTGTGTGATCAGTGAGTAGAGTTGTCTTTCCTGTCATGGACTTACCCTAGAGGACATGGACTGATCAGGTGCCATCATTGTAGAGGCCTGCAGTGTTCTGTTGTGTTAGCTGCACATCCAATGGGTGATAGGTGAATGGAGAGGTAAGATGTGTATTCAGGCATAGTATTGATAGTGCATCCAGGGCATGCTGTGGCAGCTTAAGAAGGCATTGGTTGGCATCATGGTGATGTGTGTAGTAATGCAGTCCAACATAGGTTTTGTTGTAGGTGTGATGGTTGGCAGACAATTGTGGGTACTGGTGACATGTCATGAAATGATGTAGGTAATGTGTCCTTGAAAATTAGATTGCCTAGCCATGAAATGTATTGTGACAGATGCACATGTGTAGCTGTGTCAATGGGAGGTGTATTAAACTGTTACCCCTATCTCTCTCTCTCCCTCCCTCTTTCTCTCTCACTGTGTGCACTAGCATTGTCTGGAAAAGGAGAAGGGGCACAGGCGAGTGGGGAAGAAGCTGTCCACAGGACCCAGGAAGGTGGCACCACCATTACTAAGGGGCCAAGTGGGACAAAGGGGGAGGAGAGTGCCACGGGGAGACCAGATCCAACACCTCATCATCAGAATTCTCCTCCCTGGCAGTGGCAAACCTATTGGGGACCACACCAGCACCATCTTTGTCTGCCACCCCCTTACTAGCACAGCCCTCCCTGTGGCTTCCCTCCCAGTTGCCCGTGCCCACTCAGCCAGGAGGGTGGGCATCTCCTTCACCACAGGCACCTCTGCTCCAGCCCCAGTCAGCCCTGCTGCCCTCGGTGAGGAGGCTATTGACCTCCTGAGGTCCATTTCTGTGGGTCAGTCAACCATTGTGAATGCCATCCAGCGACTGGCACCTCAAGTACAACAGAGCAATGCATTCCTGGAGGGCATTCATGGTGCCATGGCTGTCCTCAAGAGATTCTTTCATGCTCTGACCGTCTCACTGATAGCAGCCAGTGTCCCTTTGTCTACCCTCCACCTACCTCTTCCCATCTCCCCACACTCATCCAGAGCACACATTCACACAGGCATGCATCCACCTCAACAGACACGGTTGACACTTACAATCACAAGCACCACAAGCCCCACCACTGGCATGCACACAGACAACACACACCTACAAACACAACAACATCCACTCCCTGCACAGATTCCACCACCACCCCTCCTTCACAGACACTACACCTGACACTCCTACAGCCAGCACATCATCATTTGCACATCCAGTCACCAGTCCCATCTTACCCACAGTCACCACAATGTCAGACCCTCAGACATCCACCCCAGTCACCACATCCAAACTCACCACAACAACCAACACCCCCACATGCAGCATGTATACCATATCTGCAGACACCACCCCAACTGACAGTCACCCATCCAGCATGGCATCTCTCAGCACCTCCTCCCCTCTTCAACCAAAACACCTAAACACCCATACTCACCCACCCAATAGACACCCAGTACATACAAGCATTCCATGCACGCACCTGCACCCAAGATACCCTCAAAGACACATCTTACCACTACTCCCTCTCCCCCCACTCCCAAACCCTTTTCCCATGACTGTCCCTGTGTGTCAAAGAAATGTTTCCTGTATGAGTTTTCCCTGTTCCCTACCCCTCTCTCATCCCGTGAGACCCCTGAGGGCTGTGTACCTCCCCAAGTCCAGCCCTTCTACCTTCAGGTCCTCCGCTGCTACTCCTGCTAGTGCCCATTCACCCCTACCAAAAAGTCGACCCCCGGGCCATAAAACCCCCTCCAAAGTCCAAACCCAAAGACCCCCCTCCCAAGCCAAAACCCAAACCAAAGGACCCCCCTCCCAAGCCCAAACCCAAGTAACCCCCTCCCAAGCCCAAACCCACAGAACCCCTTTTCAAGCCCAAACCCCTCCCTACAACCCCAGCCTCGCCACTGAGGTGCCTGCGTGCCCCCTTGATGCCCCTACCCTGTGAAGGTCAATTTGCAGCCAGGAGACAAGTCGGGGCACAGTGAGTTGCCTAATGTGCCTTTGGCACCTTTTCCATGTCGCATTTGTGCTTGTGGTCCTTAGTTTGTGTGTGTGTGTATAGGTTGTGTTTGCTGTTGTGCATGGCCTGCATGTGTGTGTGTGTGAGGCCCTGCCATCAGTCCCGCTGTGCTGTATTGTGTGTGGGATATGATTGTGTAGTTACATGCTTGTGTGTGGCAATATTGTGTATTGTTTGTGGTGAGATGTGTTGTGGTGGTGTTGTGTGCGATTGTGTGGTTGTTGTGTGTGCGTTCCGGTGTGTGATGATCAAAGATCAAACAGAGGTCTTAAGTCCACAAAAGCAACATACAACATTCCACAGTCAATATCAATTGTTTTCCATTTTACTGAAACTTAAATATCTGATCAATTGTCCTAATGTGAGTTCTAAATCCCGTCTGTAAGTGGGACAACACTTAGCTTGTGAAATCCGGTCCCACAGCCTGACAGAACTTGCATGCTATAAACATTTTGAACATATAGGGGCCCTATATCTGAGGTTCAATACAAATTAAATCTACAGGAATTTGATCCAAACCAGTTGCTTTTTCCAGGTTTCTGAACCTGGATTGCATCTAGGGTTTCTTTAAGAGAAAATAGCTTTTTAGTAAAATCTCAAGTGGATTCTGACAATGACTGTAAAAGCCCATCACAAATACTCTAGATTAACCTCATAAAATGACGAAAAGTAGTTCACCCAAACTTCTGGGGCAATGTGACAGTCAGAGCGAAATACATTTCTACACCCATTGTGTGTGACCAAATACCAAAAATGTTTATTATCCCACATTCCAGCCTCCCACTGGGCCTTACTGATTTTTATGGCCCTACCATATCTCCTTGTAGCTTCAGTTATCTGTATTCTTTGGTTACATTTTTAAGCCTTTACTAAAGCCTTCTTAGCAATCTTGCCAGACTCATTAAACCACTCATTCACCCTCACAAACCAGGTACCCTTTCTACTTGTATGGTCCCTAACAAAAAAATTGTCTATTTTAAAAAAAATACTTTAATGTGTTGCCATTTTACAAGTCATCTGATGCAAATCTATAAATTAGAGATACTGCTTCTTGTGATCTAGAAAGTTCCTCACACCTCACATTTGTTTTATTATTGCATATCACCACAGAACTCTGAGAAGGGTGTAGTATAGGGCTTTCCCCATTCCTTATCTGTGACTTGTCCCAGTCTAGACAATTGGTCACAGTCATGGCAATCTAAAACTGCCATGTCATCCACTTCATGCCAAGCCCGTACATACAAAAGAATAAAATCAATATGGCACATACAATCACCGCTCACAAAAGTGGGCTTAGGGACAGAGTCAGCGGGAAAACAACCATTACGTGCCCTGAGACCAAAAGTGGCCATCAATTACCTGCAGAGCAGCAGAGCACAGTTTGGGTGATTTCTTAGAGGTACAAAAAGGGGGTATCCCACTAGAGTCATCTTTATCCTTCACTAAGGATGCATTAAAAAAACCTACTCCTGCCTGGATCCTAAATCAAAAAGTTCTCTCTCCCATATGAAAGGACAAATGAGTAGATACCAGGGGAGAAGGCTCAAACACCAGGGGTACACAAACAGTTGATTTCTGAAAAATATCAACCTTAGCCAAATCGCTGTCCTGTCGTCAAACACGCTATATCCCATTTTCTTGTCCAGGATCAGACTTTATTGTAGAAGTACCCTCACAGCCACCCACCTCATTTTTCTGGGAGATAGTGTGTCAGGGAACAGCACGCTTTTTTTAACATGAGAAATTGAACCATTGAGGGGTGCAAAACGTAGGTCCCAGGAAAGCAAGCCATCCGTCGGTTCCGAGCAGATAAAATTCACTTCGATTG